>NC_090902.1:3177467-3504967 GCF_040956055.1 Brachionichthys hirsutus
ATTTCACACGTTCATTTGTGAAATATTTGATTTATTAACCGTTGGAACACTGCAAACAGAAATCAACAAAGTCAAGCCATAAACGTTGGTGACAATCCCCAGCAACCTCCGACTCTGCTTACAGGGAGGAAGTAGCTTCACCTTTCCAACACGAGCTTTTACAACTTGTACAGCCAATATGGTTTGATCAAAAATAGAGGAGCAGATCAGAGTCAGAGTTCCGAACAAAATGTTCTATGCTTTGTTTTGCTTTGTTACACCAACACAGCGCAGACACACACAAAAAGAGGCTGGGCCTCATTCATCATTCACCAAACCAGTCCTTGTTGCAGATTAAAGTACAGAGGAAGGCTTTGACAGACACACATGCAAGTCAACCCTGATGAAAAGAATAGAGTGAGGGGAAACGGAGAGGAGGAGGAGGAGGAGTGTGTGAGCGTGTTGATGTATGTCTGTGCGTGTGTGGGTGGGTGAGTGTGAAATCAAAGAGGAAGCCTGAGTGGTTTTGAAGTTATTGTCATATTGAAGACAGTCCCACGCTCTGCATGACACTCTGCATGAACCCAGGGCTTAGCACACACACACACACACACACACACACACACACCCTTTAACAGGAAAAGTATTAGACATAAGCTCAAACACACTCGTTGTCGTTCAATGGCTATGGAATGTTTTGAAGTGTGTTTTTTGTATGCATGGTAACCCCTGTTGATCATGACAAAAGGCTGCAGAAGTGTGACACACGTGATTGATTAGCTGGGCGGAATCCCACACGCGAGTCGATTTACTTCTGAATGTGCTTTTTTTTTTATGATGATGATTTTATCTCGTTAATTATATTTGCTCTCCAGATAAGATTTGGACAGAAAGACTTAAACTCTGATCCTGGTCCTACAGCCTCCCACAACTGGGTCAAAAGTGACCTGTCTTTGATTGGATATAATTCTTCTTCATTTGGTTTGGTAGGTTAAGGCAAGAGAATTGATGATTGGTGAGAGGTAGGGCCCAAAAACTAATAGTCATCTATATTTTTAATGGTTCTGTATTTATCAATATAGAACCATGACCTTGGTATGCCGTTGTCAGGGCGTACTCTAGCAAGTAGACCCCAGAATGCAGAGACTCAGGCAGGAATAAGAAGGTGGGGAGCGGGAGTCTCTACTTTCATAAGGCAAAAATGCAAACAACTTAAGAAAGTTACAGGACTGGCTCGCTTCCAAACAACAACAAAAAAATCACAGCTGAACAAATTATAATTGCAGCAATAGTAATCCAAGGGGGGGGGGGGGGGGGCAACAAAGACTAGGCGATGACAGGCTAGAAGAGGAAACCAAAAATGTGACAAAAATGCAGAGCCAAGGAAATTACTTAACGATCTGCAGCAGGCGAGAATTGGAAAAACGGGGAGAATGGAGGTGCAGAGTTATAGAAGACAGAGACAGGTGAGCAGGGGAAAACAAGCCAAATGCAAGCAAAGCAGAACATAGGATCAACCAACGGGAGTAGGTTTGTACCAGCACACTTATATATGGGATGCAAGCAATCAATTATCTCAGAGTGTCTTATCGTTCAGCGCAGCGGGCCTAAGTTACATGTTTGCCAGGGCTGAGGTAGAAAATCCAATTCAACACGTTGATCTCCTGGAGCAGGATTTAATTGAGGCTGAATGCCCAACAGAGAGGAAATAATGGAGGGTAATGAATGAGTGCAGTTTAATCAGAGGCTTAATGCGTCTCGTGATATGTGCAGAGGTTAAATAAGTAGATGGTCTGCAGCATATTTAAAGCCCTTCTGAGATTGAGTCCCGTGAAACCAACTGTCACGGGACAATTCATTTTATATGCTAATTCGTCGGTCTTGATTTTGTGATTCAGAAAAAAATGCAGGTGTGAAGATGGGCCAGAGAGAAAAGGGTGACTCAGCAGACTCATTTCTAAGCAGACTGAAGAGGCGCTCATTATAATTCTGACTTTTCGAGTTTATTGAGGTCCCGGCGTTGGTAACAGACGTGGAGTGAGCGTCACATGTTGGAATGAAAGCCTGCATGTGACTGAAGGTTCCACACATGCTGTGTTTAAATGTGTTTTTGCACGATGGGTCTTTTGATTCGCCGTCTCCTTTTTTCTCACAGCCTCCCCCCCATCTCTATTGTAATCCATAATAATGACTATTAATATCATCTAAGCCCTCGCTGGCCTGTGTGTCGTTCTCCCTTCCCTCCGTCTCTCTCGTGCATGGGACGGCTTTTCCTTCCCACCTCTCATCTTTCCCATCTTCCCTTTTCCCTCCGTCACATCTATTCTCTACTTCCTGCACACTGTCCCTTTCATTTCACTTTCCATCTTCCGTGCTGTCTTTGTGTTTCAGGAGTTCTCATATTAGCTGTAATCCTCTTTCTGGGGTTGGTTTAATCTCCGCTGTAAAGAAACAAACGAGCGACTTTCCTCTTAGTGCCCTTTCATGACTCATCCTTCACATGTGTGCATGAAGGGAATCCTGCATGAAGCAGTCCAGCGTTTTACAGTGATAAATAAATATACATGTAATCTGTTATATTTATGGCTTCAGGCTTTGATTACTGTTTTCTGTTTTAATTTGAAAGTGTATTTTCCTTTTTGATCTTTTCATTTTACTTTCCCTTGATAAATTGTTGTTGGTTTCTTCTGTCCTATTGGAGCTTCTTTGTTCAATTATCTGTTTTTCTGACTTTCCTTTCCTTTTTTTTTTAGCCTTTCTTTCGGATTTGGATTTGCTGTCTTGGGACTTCTTGGATTTTCCGCTGTAGTGAACCTGGGTTGTCTGTATTTCTGGGCTCTATTTTTTGCCTCATCCCATTTGGATTTCTGCTTTTGACCTTGACCTGTTGGGTATATGTTAATTATAATCCCCGGGATGAAGCAGGCCTGTTTTGCGCCCGGATCCTGACTGAACTACTCAAACGATGGAAGTTTTCCTCTCACTCTCTTATGAACAACTTCTCTAGACAAAGCTGACCTCTCGTCCTCTTCGTCCATTTTTGGACTTCACTTCTTTTTCTGTCCTCACACACACATGGACAATCACACACGCCGGAGTCCAGGCTGGTTTTCTGGATCTCATTAGTTCTCCAATTAGCTGCTGTCATCTGTCGACCTCGGTTACTTGGGGCAACCGTGACACCACAGCCAATTCTCTGTCCTGATTCGTCTCGCTGGGAACAGATGGACTTCCTGTTTTCTTTCCAGGGGAAAGCTAAGATGATGCTTCACTCTGTAAGGTTCAAAGTTTGTTTCTCTCCTGAAGTTAGGAAACATTAAATAATAATTAAAATGAGTCAAAGTGTTAAATTAACCATAGACAGGGGCATTCACGTCGTATTTGTTGTCCCTATAGACATAGCCAAGATCAAGGGAGTTTGTTGGAGACAGGAATATTCACACGTCTGAATGTCTGAATGTCCCATTGTCAGTCATCACTTGTGCGTTAAAATAAAACGATTATCTCTATCAGGTTAAAACTTGAATTTTGAGGTGCGGCAAACCGTCACGGATGTAACCAAACACAATCTGCCCTGTTTATGGAATCCAAAAGAGTTTTCTCAGCCAAGTCAAGGTGGTGTTCCTTATTTTGTATTTAAATCATTGGTGATTGACTGTGAATTTTATTTTTTTGACATGGGCTGGAAGCTGATGATGCTGTCAAGTATAATGTTATAAAATCCAAATGCTTTTACATGTCAGCTGAAGGGAATGCAGATGAGAGTTGATGAGCAATAGCGTGGGCTACCAGCAGGAAGCTGACATTCATGCCCCCCCCCCAGGACACTGCCATCCGGCCCTGCCTCCCCATCACACATCGATGCAAAGGCTTGCATTTATGCATTCATATAATGTTGTAGGACATCCATCTTCTCTAATGTCACTTTAAATGCCTTTGAGTCCACACTGCTTGGAATCATCATAATGGAATGAAGTTCATCGGCCCAGTTTTTCCCCGTTCGGGAACATTTCAGATAACGCAGGGATTTTTTTTTATTCTCTCTCCTCATTTACAGTTTTTCTTCTCTTTTTCAGGGCTTGTGCTCTTGTCTTTATCACCGGCTCTGTCTTCAATGTGTATTTCTCATTAGCATTTCTATAACCACAAAACAGACCTAATCTAAAATCTGTGTGGCCATAGCCCAGATAAAAGTCGGTGTGTGTGTGTGTGTGTGTGTGCGTGCGTGTGCGTGTGCGTGTGTTATTTTTAGTTTGTTAGGCTGGGCCATGAAGCATCCAGCGTGGCCCAGAGAAAACAAGGCTGTATTTCTGGGTCACAGTTGATGGATGCTCCGTCTGTGGGCAAAAATTCAAAATGCCACAATATCCCCTCTCAGTTCCAACAAACTACTGGGAGAAAGATCAATACCCCCCCCCCCCCCCCCCCCCCCCCCACACACACACACACACACACACCCACACCCCCACCACAATTAGGAATGATGAATATCAGTTCTAGCATCTGGCTCCATTACAAGTACCTCTCCTCCTTCCGCCTCTTGCTTGTCGCAGCTGCTTTTCATTCATTCTGAAACAGTTTGGGGTAACCTCGTATGAGCTGTAGCAGCTCGAGGCTGTAAATAACTTGTACCAGCATATGATGGAATGTAATCCTCCTTTCGGAAAAACAAAAACTGATTTCTGTCCATCATGTTTCGAGTGATCATTCGTCACCTGAGCCACTTCTGACCATCAATGAGCCATGAGATGTGGTTTAAAGTATCAACTGAGGCACCACAACATTTCACTGGGCTTGAGAGACGCCAGTTTCCTCCGAGACAGAGACAAAGTGACTGACAGTCTGAGATGTTCTAATTGGACCCGGAGGGATCTAATTTGAACATTGGATCGATATGGATCTAATAGAGATGAACACCTACACAGAGCACCCCTAAAGTATTCAGGGTCCAGCTGCTCTGAGCAAGGACAGCTTGATTCTAAGATGGTTTGTTCTGGAGAAACTGGAAAAACCAGAATGACTGAATCAATACAGTCTTCGGTTCACGTACAGTATCCTTTACTCTAACAGGCGAGCGGCATCGATGGGAATATTAGTCATCCAAATTGGACACGACAGCCAAAGGCAGTGCTGTAATAGGTTTTCTGCGTTCCCCTTAAATGGATCCATTTGTCCATATTGACGTATTTAAGTAGTCACCACAGTCGTGACTAACTACATGTGTAGATCACAGAACAGATCAACCATGACTGCTGGCTTTTCTCTTGGTGAATCTGACATGACAGTCTTGAAATAGATTTTCTGTTAACCAAGATATATTAATGGTTTTATTTTATTTTATTTTATTTTATTTTATGCTGCTTTTTCTGTGTTGCTGTTACAGGATGGTGGACATCACTGGAGGAAACATCAAGAGCGTCAAGATCAAAGCTGTGCATTTAGGCCCTGCTGATGGTCACCAACGTGTTTGTATGCGAGTCACAAACGGGCGATGAGGAACAATGACGTGAAATGCGTGCGATTTACCGTCCGTGTTGACTAAGTGCTCTGAATGCGTGATTGTTGAAGCTGAGTCACTTTCATCGGACTTCTCCCCGGACAGAAAACTATTTTACAGCTAAACAAAGCGTCCGTTATTTCCCTTCCGACAAATGACAGACGCACTTCACGGGCGGCCAGCGCCCACTCAGCATGAATAGTTTTTCAGGACACACTTTTTATGTTTGGAAAGGTCATTGAAAGTGGAGTTTTCTCCTCTATTCAAGTCCAGCCACAAAGAAAGTGATGTGATTCCTCTCATTCGGCCGCACATCACACATACCTCTACTGGATTAGCACATCAGAGTGCAAGCAACACCTTCCTCAACGCTTTGATTTCAGCCACAGCAGCATGAATCTGAACAGAAGGCGCACTTCATGCATCGCGACCTAATTCCACCGAAGCCTTAATTGCCTGTGGGAAGATGAGACGGGGTGAATGGAGTCACCAGACAACTCCATCCATCCTGGGCTGTAAAGGGTCACCACTGACTGCTGCTGGAGCCAGATGGGACCCAATGTGGTTTCCCCTGTGACGCCTCAGGCAGCTATGGAAACAGTGGACTTTTAATGTGGACAAGACTGATTTGCACTTCATTTCACATCTTTCAGATGGGCCCTGCAGGCATTTTAAAAATCCTACCTGTGAAATCAGGTTTCATCACACACATAAAGATCAGTAGAGCAAAAGAAAGAGACGGGATCAATAAATGAATTAATTAATTAACTAATTCATTAATTAATCCTAGTAACCTTGCAAACAATAAGGTAGGCAGCTAGCGCAGCACCATTATTCCTGTACAAAAGACCTCAGAGACTTTCTTCCGTTCGTTATTTCCTTTCTTCAGGTGAATTACAGATTAAAGAAGTCACAATGTAATAAATAAATATTTATAATATTAAAATATAAATACAAATAGATGGAACAATTGTATTTTCTGATGATTAAACTTTACTGAGCTTAGTGATATCCCGATCTTACATGGGACACCAGCACGAGGCTGTGAGACACAAAGTCAATGGCAGCACTCCCTCTGATGAGAAGATACACATGAATTTCCCTAAAATGAGGAACGCGAGTGTGTGTCTTCACACACATCCTTCTGAAAATGTGCTTATGTGTGTCTGTGTGCGACTGCCGTCAGCACTATAAGGCCAGTGGCCATCTGCTTGCCCCCGTGTTTGCAATCCCAAGTACCCGGGACCCAACAGCTATATAACAAGGGTACAAAGCAGCTGGTATTTGTGTTGATGTGTGAGTGTGTCTTAAAATGTGGCCATAAAGCAGTCATTAGGTGTGGTTGTGTGTGTTTAGCAGATAGTCAGGACACAAAGCAGCCTTTATAGACAGGCCTAAACTGTTCCATTCCATACTGAGAGGGCTGCCTCAGGACAAGGGTCTATGTGTGTGTGTGTGTGTGTGTGTGTGCACTTACAACATTATGCCTGCATAAACCAGCCATTTGGATGCAGTGTGTGTTTCACTCAGTGTTTTTCTATGAGCACAGGTTTAAGAGCAGGCTGTTATTTCCATACCACAGCTTGTGTCTGCTGTTTGTGTGTGTGTGTGTGTGTGTGTTAGAATTCAGTGTCTCACTTTTAAATAGTTTCTCCCGTTGGTCAATAGCAGTTGCTTAGATGTCATTTGTGTTTGTGCCATTGGATACACTCTCTCTCTCTCTGACATACACTCACACACACACCTACACACACACACACATTTCCCAGTATGGAGTTCAGGGTATTTGTGCTTAATTCCAGGAAAATGTCAGCAGAGCCAAGCTTTTGCTTCATGCGAAAATTGACAGAACTCTTCTGCTTTATGATGACAATATATCAAAAATTGTTTTGATGTTTAAAACTTTATTCAAATTCCAACCCTCATTATTTTACAATCAATATTCATGAATATTTCTATGCTTTACGTGCGAGCGTGATTTATGATTCATCCCCCAGACATTTGACCTTTGAACTCTTCTCCCGGCGGTAGCAATTCACCTCTCGTTGCAGAAATAACTCCATCTTCACAAAAAAAAATGTTTTTTTAAAATGATAGTGGTAAGAAGACAAAGATAAATGCAATGAAAGAATATTTTATAAAGTTCATACAGCTGTAATACATGCAGGTATTTCAATATCACTTCTTCTCTGTCTCCTCTCGGCTCCTGTTGCCGTCCCTGCTTTCAAACCAAACAGCCCCGACAGACTTAACACACCCTCTGCTGTGTTTGCCTTCAGGGTAAACTGTACTATTTCCCTATGAATTAGTTCTGCACTCACACCGCTGCCAAGTCCACTAAAAGCCATTGGACACAGTGCAGGTTAGATCGCAGAGACGAATGGAGTTTACAAACCAGTTGAGGTCCAGGTTTAAGTAAATATGTTCCCTCTGTTTGTGTTGAATAAGATCGTGTTGGAAATGTGGACAGAGGGGCTGGCGAGGTTGCTAAGTGTTCAGACGGTCACTTTCACAAAGCAGTTGTTTTACTACTTACTCAGAAAGGAACGCTGGTATTTCTCCTTCTGCTACTCCTTCTGCTAAAACACACACACAATATTAGTATTTAATATATATTGATTTGCCTTGTCGTCTGTTAAATTCAATAATAATCCTCAACTGCTTCCTTTCCCCATTTAGTGTATCTCAGTTAGTATTTATGTCACAATACAACTTCCTGTTTTACATGGCTAGTCTTATATTCCACCAATGTTAAATCAGTGGAATGCTTTTGTTGTGATGAATATTTTTTATTCTCTTTGACGTATTAATAAATACCAATGTTGAGATATTCCCAGTCCTGTCCGGCTTCAGTTCAATTGTCATTTTTCAACCGTACTTTTCAACTCCCATTACTGCTATCAATCTTTCTTTACTCAGTGAAGATGAAGTGATCTAATGGATGAAGACAGCCCATGTCTGACTGATTATCAGTCACTTCAGCTGAAGGCAACTCCCTGATGTCTTCTATTCTGAGAAAAAAAGACGAGAGAGAGATTACCATCAGAGTTCTATAGGGGGGCATGCACAATTTCATCTGTTGTATTTCCGTAAATCCTACCAGTTGTCATGTGGTATATTTATCATAAAAGTGCAGGACTAAAATCAGGATTACCAACATTTTGATTTAAAAAAAAAGCATTGATGTAGCCGCACAGTCACTCACAACTGGGGATATACAGGTGTGCACAAAACAGAACACACACACACACACACACATGTCCAGGGTGCAGTCAGGCGTTTCGTGGCCACTGCTATGAATGATAACAGGACAGGGCAGAGAGGAAAAGACACACATAGACAGAGGTCAGAGGGACACACACACATACACACACACACAAACCCCTCCTGGTGGATGGTGATGAATTCTGTTAATATCCATTCCTGCTGGGAGGGGTCAACCTCTTCTCAGGGCTATCTCTTACAGGCCAACGGTTCAGCCTGATAACATCAGGAGATACAAAGCATGTATTCATATCCACAGAATAGAATAGAATAGAATAGAATAGAACTGTAAAAAATAGTACACTGTCTTGGAGTCGTGACCTTGTAGAAATGTAAATACATTCATTTTTAAACAAAACAACAAACAAACTAACTAACTAACATAAATTAATTAAGTATACGCTCCTATAATAATATCTGCTGCACAAATGTTCTCAATAACTGCATTTTTTAAGAACTAGCATACCTAAGCCAACACGAATTGTTCATGCATGTGTCCTGCACATATTGATTTTTGACACCAGAGACCAACTGATCAGCGTGTCAGAAGCCTTTAAGCATTACGTCATCGGATTGCAGCGTGAAAGGGTCAAACAAGAAAAGTTTCTTGTGACGTGTGCGTTCCATTGTTTGATATAAATCTCTTATAATAAAGACAATATCCACCGCGCTGCGCCGCGCCGTGACGCACATCCATTTTCCTGCTATTAAAATATTGTAACGTAACTGTTTACGTTCATAATCGTTCTTCCCGCTCCTTGTGGCGTTTTTGGTTGGTTTCCATTCCAGTATTAATCACGGCAGAGGCCGTCGGGACATCAGCGGCCTCATTTTCTGGTGGACAGCGCGCGGATTTCTGCCTTTTCCGTCCCTTCTCGTGTTCACGTCCACTTGTCAGGACGCTGGAAAGTGTTTGATTCGCTCTCTGGCCGCGCATGTTAATGAGGACGGGACGGCGGGCTGCCTTTTAAGAGGGCTGTCGTCTGCGTCTCCACAGTGGACGAGAGAGAGAGGGAGAGCGGTGCGCCAGGGACGCACAATCAGCTTTCCAAAGGGACTCCGAGAAGAAGCAGAAAGCAGCAAGTGGATTCTATTTGCGCCTCGTGTGCGTCTGTTTAGTGCGGAGACCGAGTGGAGCTGAAAACATGAACCGGCGCACAGCCGCGCTGCTTCTGTTCGTGGTGGCTTTATACGTCCTGAGCGCAGAAGGTAAACCTCCGAGCTTTTTGTTTGTGATCATTGTAATCTTAAATTCATGATTTTTTTTTTAACCAACTGTTTGCATTTAGCTGTAACGATGCGTTTTAATAATAAACATTAGTCTGAATGGTATGTTTTCCTCTGTTACGCGCGCCTTACAGGAGGAATCAGGGTTTTTAAGTGCAAAAATAGACTTTTTAACCCAGAGATTGTTTGAAATAAAGCAATCTGTGGTTGCTGTGAAAAAAATAAAGAATTAATACCTTTATTTTTTGGGTGAGTAACAGAATTGATGTGTAAAAAATGCTGAGCTTTAAAAATAACAATCTGCAAATCTCCCATGTAACACAAATTACTTCATGTCTTATTCGGGGGGGCAGAACTTACATCAAGCTTTTAAAATGTATTAAATATTTTTTATTTTGCAACACCTTGATAAAAGAATATTCATGACGTCAGGCCCCCTCCCTTAGATTGAAGTGTTGAAGCCTTTCCCCATTGTAAGGCCGTTTTATACGGCGTACTGTACCCAGATATATTCATCTTGTGTGTCCGTGGGTTTGTTGCACCGAGAGCTTGTGAGAGATTTAGTAGTCGGCGGTAAGGACAGATAGCGGGTGATGGGTGAGGAAAACCTTGGACTATCTAGGTCGTCACCTCCCATCACAAAGGTACAACCCAGCAAAACACATTTCCTTTGCCTCCATTTAGCAGCATGAATCACAACTACTGGAAAACCTGGACTTCAAAAAGAGGCAGGACCTGAATGAATACATTCATCGACAAAATAAAAGAGTGATTTAAAAAAAGCCCTCCCTGCATAAGTTGAATTTATTCAGTGTTGAAATCATGCATCTTCATTTGGGCAAAACATCAGAGCAGTTCATTTTTGTTAACATGAACCAAAAGAATGTGCAGCCTGGAAAGGAGTAACCCGACTTTCATGCATGTGACTTCATCTTTGATTAAAACACTTGCTCTGTGTAAGTATGTGAATTAAGGAGCTGCCTGTGTCACAGGAATCACAGGACCTTTCCACCAGTAATCTCCTCTTGTCGTTGTGCACTTTAAAGACGAACTGCACACTGTTAAAGAGACATTTGCTGCTGAATCTCAAACAATTCACTTTGTCTCGCTCTCATAGCTGGAAGGGATTAAGTTTGCAGTTTCCATTATGTTTCTGTCTGATTCTTCCGCTGTTGAATTTCTCAAACAGCTTACAAATGCAGATGCACCCGAAAAGGACCGAAGATCAGATACAAGGACGTGCAGAAGCTGGAGATCAAACCCAAACACCCGTTCTGCCAAGAGAAGATGATCTTGTGAGCCAGACTTTTATTCTCTTTCACTCTCTCGTTTACCTCAATCTCTTTTTATACTGCTTGATCTTTTCCTGTCTGTCGTTTCTTTCCTGGCTTTCTGCTTCACCTTCTTTCTCTCCCTGTTTCCTGTTTCCTTGATGTTGACTTTTTCCCTCCACCTGTCTCTATAGTTTATCTTTCTCTCTGTACCTCAATGTTCTAAAAGTCATAGTATCACAGCAGTCTGGTAAATGTTTGACAAACACAGACTCTGCAGCAACAGTGTCATGACTGGGTATCAAAATGCCATAAAATATTTGGCATCTGGGCAGACTGTTAAAGCACATAGAGGGATTTAAAGTGTGATAACAAACCGATGGTTTAATTACATCCAGCAGGATTATTGTTCTATTGCCATACAGTTTAGACCCTGTTACATGACCCTGTGTGAAAGCCATTCAGTACATTAATGTACATCTTTAATTCATTTTTTCATATTTAATTTTACATTTTCAAACATTTCCTAATCTTTCCAGGTGTTGACTTCTATTATTTGACCAACCTGCAGAATAATTTACCATTTTACCTTAGTTTATATATTATAAACTAATTGTTTGACCTTTTACATGGGACCCCTTTAATCCATCAAGCAGTATCTTTAATTGCTTGATGATTACATTACATTTATATGCAGGGTCATCTTTCGTATTGGGGAAGCACTTGAGGATGATCTTTTATGTGCCAGTGGAAATGTGAGCTGTGATTTTTATGCAAAATACATGAGAAGTTTCACGTCAAAGCCCCATGAAGGGACAACAGATGGGGCTGTTACGTCACACTCCATGGACTCTGTTCTATTTTAAGATGCGACCTCTGCTGCCACCTGCTGGTAAATCCCAGAAACACACAGAGGGCACAGCAGTGACCACTGAGAAAAGAATGAGGGATGTGAAGGAATGCCATATGGACAAATATGTTTCCATAGTGTCACTGTGACATCACAGGTTTCAGAGATTAAAATCCAATAAATTACCCGCAGTGGTCTGGTTTAAGGCTGAGGTTAGAGTTTGGGTCATTTATTCATGATAAGATGTTTGATAAAGGAAGATTTATAAAGCTCCTGTGTCTCATTTCTGTGGTTATATACTGAATTGGATTCTGTTTTTTTTTTTGTTTTGTTAATATACTTATGGGTATATTTTGACAGTGGGATGAATAATAGCAATAACGCTACAGAAAAAGCTATTTTGAAAATGGCACATTAACTGGATTTTTTCATATAGTATTTTTGCCCTGTCTTGTCTTTGGAGAACCCCCCCCCTAGTGAATAAAGCCAAAATGAACCTCTGGCAGGGACAAGCCTTGGGGACACGACTCCACTGCATGCACACATACAAACACACTCTTCTCTCTATCCAACATGCAAACAAAGATCAGTTCCTCCATAACAAAGCCCATTTAGCCCAAACAGCCAAACAAAGCGAGAACTGAATTAGCAGTGAAAGAGCAGCAGAACCCTTAAATGGAATCTTTAGAGCGACTGAATGCGCCACTTTTACAGAGAGCCACCTCTATTCACTCGTAATCTACTCATTGAGCATTCATGGTTGAGGAGGCTTTGAGTGTGTCAGTGGATGGAGAGGCTCCCAAGGGGGGGGGGGGGGCTTCTTCCCACATTACTTGTTTTGTCCTGAAAATACCACATGCAGGGGCAGGCATTTAGGCACGGGTGACAGACAAACATATAACAAATGATTCAATGAGTCTGGATGTCACATTTCTTTCTTGACAGCTCCATAATATTACTCCATTGGCAAGAAAGTGGGCGTCCTGTGCAGGTTGTCCTTGACTTCAGGGGGTATTTGACTGTGGACATGTTATTGAAGGTGCTGCAGAATAGCAGCAGACATTTGGGGCAAAAAAAAAAACGATTCCTCCATTCTCGTTTCAGACTCAGCCCGGCCTTTGGAGCTGTAAAATAACAAGTTCAGGATATCATTAATACATTTAGATTCTCTTGCTTTCTAAAACCCCTCTTCTTTTTGTCCTTTCCGCTTTGCTTCCCCTCCCAGTGTGACAATGGAAAACGTGGCACGCTTCAAAGGGCAGGAGTATTGTCTTCATCCCAAACTTCAGAGCACTAAGAATCTGGTCAAATGGTTCCGCATCTGGAAGGACAAGCACAGGTAATGGACCTTGTGATTCCCTCATGATTCCCTTAGTAACTGTGATTTTATAGACCCTGTACGTCTGCTGATGACGGTCCTGTTTGCCTCTTTATATTTAACCAGTTATCAATACAAACAGCCACATATTTGTTTTAGCAGAGATTGGTGGAGACCAAATCACCACAGAATCAAAACTTATTTTTGTTTCTTCCTCAGGGTGTATGAAGCCTAAAACCACGATCGATCTGCCTTTAATCGCTCTCAACTCCAGTCTTCACACCTGTGGTAATACTCTTTGGCTCATGGATGAAGAACCAGCGTTTGTTCAGACAGCCGCAGATGTGTTCGGTTATTACTTACTTAAAGGGTCTTTCTCTTTCGCTTTGACATTTAGGATCCTTCCGAGGTGAAGGCTGAATTAGAAGGTGTCAGACAAACCTCTTATGAAACATGGTGTGTGTGTGTGTGTGTTCCATTATAATACAATAATGGGGCTTTGTGTTGTGTTTGTTTTTTTATGTCATTCACCAGCAGTAAATGGTGCAGCTGTTTGGGATTATTAGCTGCAGATTGATGTAATCCATGCTGCACTCAGTATTTACTGTGCAACACTGAAACTCAATGATGCCAGAGTTTTGACAACAAGGGAATTCGGAATTAGGCCTCGGATAGACTGATGATTTTTAGAATACTTTTTTTTTTCAAGGCGTATGCTGACGGCAAAGAAAAATACATTTATTCTTGGAAATACATTTTGAAATATGTAATTCTGTAATAATCAAGCAATAAAATGATTCAACTTAGTTTCAGCATGAAAAGTGGACAGCGTGACGGAAAATAAAACGCCTGTTACGGCACATATTTAGATACGACAGTACATTTATTCAAATTGTGTTTATTTCACTGTCTCCAACATGTATGATGGTGTCCTTGTATGATCTACTCTATTCTCTCCTGAACTATGCTGTCACGCCATCATGTCATCACGTTATTATTTTGTATGCTGTGGATAAAATTTGCAACACCCGACTGCTGGCTGCTTTTGTACAACTCAACAAATCAACAAAATAATTCACTCATAAATGAATCTGCAAAAATACACGAACGTCATATTTTCTTTACTTTTTGAAGAATGTGTTTTACTCTTGTTTTATATCTTATATATATATATATATAATAGCATTTTGTAAATTGACCATATAGTTATATGTTAGTGAGAATTGCTTCACCTATAGGACTTTTTAGCATCATGTATATTGTATTACTGCATTATAGCTGTTGTTGTTGTTGTTTTTTTAAATCTCATTTCGGTAACAAATATTTGGAGGGTGAACCAAACACAGAAAAATAATAAACACAGCAATAAAGTGTCTCTAGAACACTGTTGGACTCATTTCATTAACGTGGATAGCCGATATAAACGGTAAATAACAAACAATGACAGCGCTGTGAGATAAATAGCCACCAGATGGCGCTATATCCCAACTGATTTTTATTACAGGGACAGTTCGATTTCAAAAATATCCGTAATTTTGGATTCGCTTTTGAATTATTGCGTATAAACACATAAACAGAAAACCTGTATCACCTGTAATGTGTAATTTCGGCAAATTAGCAAATCCTGTCTGCTGATAAAGACGGTGAAAGATAAATTAAAGACTCACAAAAAGATCAGCGGAGCTTAAAAGTCCTGTAACAAATCTTTTACGCATTATTATTTAGCATTAACCTTACGGTGTCTCAGGCTTAATATCCTGCAATAAAACTGCCAACGTACTGCATAATATTATAATTTAAAATTCAACATTTATATATGTACAGTTAAAATTTATCATGCTTGCATATTTTGAGGATTTAGTTACTCCCCATACTGTAAGTAATATTAATAACAACAGTGCAAAACGTAAATCGTTTGAAATTTGATATCTTCTAATGCGGGGGGTCAGTATTTGGCAGTCTCCAGCTGACCTGAACGAAAGAGGCGGGGTCAGTATTTGGCAGTCTCCAGCTGACCTGAACGAAAGAGGCGGGGTCAGTATTTGGCAGTCTCCCGCTGATCTGAACGAAAGAGGCGGGGTCAGCATTTGGCAGGTTCGTCCCTTGAGGGTGTGTGAGAGGGAGAGAGAGAGAGAGAGAGACTCGCTAAGCAGCATCGACCTGCAAGACGGGCATCGGAGTCAGTCCACAAGAACCGGAAAGGCAAAGCTGTTCGAGTCTCTTTGAAAGGATCTCGGCGATATTTTTCCATCGTCTGCTCTGAGCTTGTCGAAGTTGCTGCTTCCTCAGACGTCGGTTACAAAAAGCAAAGCAAGGAATTACTGCGTCTTGCTTCGCGCCGCTGCTCGTGTTGACCTGGTAAGCTACCCCGTAGCTACTGATTAGCTTAGCTTCGCTAGCAGCGATTCTATTGGTTCGCTCGACATCCTGGTAAGCTAATGCTAAGCCAGTCAAGCTAACGCTGTTTTTAACGCTTACGCGCTGTCAAATTAGTTACAGCTCGCGTGTAGTTTGTGGATATATATGCCGCAGTCGTATCGCCGTTTTAATGCTATCATTGCCATGCGCAGCATTTAATTAAATTGTTAATGCCTTTTAATTTCTGTCCATTGGGGGCTAACTGCTAACGGCTGGCAGCAGAAGCAGGTCCATCACATCTGTGGCTCCTCCGCAGGCTCGCTAAGCTAACAGACAGACAGAGAGTCAGAAACGAGTCAATGTTTGAGTTTTTTTTTTTTATTACATTAACAGAACTAAAAACTAATTCTGGCTTTGGGTTTTGTGGATAAGCTATTGTGTTTCGTCTGCAGTCAGGAACATTTGTTGTGCATCAACATTGTGCGACGCACTGAGATAAATTACATGTTTTTATGCTCAACTTCCTTGTAACCACTTTTTTTTTTTTTTTAAATCTCAAATTCACGTCCGCATGAAATTGTGCTGGTGAGTTTTCTTCTCTGGGAAGCATCGGCGGCTCAGATGCTCCAGCTCGGTTGCAATAATCTCTCCGCGCCGGAATGTTCTGGCGTTTTGTGATACGGTCCTTTGCCTGTTTCCGGTGGATGGGTATTTATGTCCAATGATTCCTCTCGGTACGCATTCAGCCGGTTTCGTTTCCGAGGAATATGAAATGCTTTGCACGTTACATAATCACACCCGTCCATTGCCCTGATTAAAGCGGATTGGTCTGTCCATATGGCTTACCAGAGGCAATATTGTGTATTACTTCAATACTAGTACATAGTATGTATGTACTGGGAATATTCTTATTTTATTCTGAATGCTCGCATTATGAACAAGAAAGTTTGTGCCTGGAAGTCTGATCCATTGTGATAATTATCATTTTTATCTCAAAATATTTGCAGTTTATTCCCAAGGCGCACGGGGGTCATGCTTAAATGTTTATTTATCCTGGGATTTATTCACAAACTATTTATTACATGCATAGTTGTACTTGTCTGTTTGAGTCTGAAGATTATGATAGTGTACAGTCGGTTTTCAGTTTTATGCAGGAATTCGATCCACGTTGTGGAAGCCCTTTTTATTCAAAGGCTGCACAATAGTGCAGGAACAAAACCCCTTCCTCACACTGTCCTTGTTTCTTTACTCTGAACAAAGCGAGGACGTTTAGCTCGGCTGCAGTGTGCGTCTTTGTAAACAATGCATGGCGGGAATCACCGTTTACACATTCCCTGTTACATGTCAGCGAATCTCGACCTTCACAGGGGTCATGTTTACAATTTACTACACTGATCAGTGTCACACTGTCAAAGTCGCCTGGGTCACTGTTTGCTTAAAACTCTGTGTCAGGCATTATGCTGTATTTTTATATGGTGGGAGAGAGAGGGGTGTAGAGTTTTTAGTGTGTAATTACACTAAAGTGTACCTCAGCTGAACCCAAAGCAGTAAATGTGAAGAGTGTCACGTATTCGCATACCGACAGTATCAAAACTCTCCGACCTCCTGCCGTGTGAGATGAGACGGTGCGTGTAAAATGACCCAAAGCTTTTCTATGGATGGAAGACACAAGCACGCACACAGCAGTGCCACAACCACACGACTGCATGCAGTGTGGGATTGTTGTCGCCAGGTCGGTGAGTGGTTGTTTGTGGACACGAGCCAAGCTAAACCCGATGTGGTCCAGATCTCTCCAAAGCTGGACCGACACTGCCAGAAATGCACCGGATTGAATGCCATCGCTGGTTATTACAGTCAATTTTCGCAAATCGGTGAGCCAGACTTTCCTTTTTCCTGGCAACTTGGAATTTGGCGTCCGTCCCGGCCCGAGTGTTAAGACGAAGGCAGGTGGATGAATCCTGAGCTGGTTGGCTGGATGGCTGGTTAGCCTGAGGTCTTACAGTAACAGCATGTCTTCTCTTGGTATTAAGGCACTACTGACGGTAGAGCATGTGCTGAGTGCTAGGAGGGCGACTGCACAGTGGTGAAAGTCACTTGACTGTAAACGCAACGCAACAAACTGTCATGGCGGTAGCAGGGTGATCTCAGATTGTTTTGTTCTTGTGACCGTGACTTTTCAGGAACCGATTGAGGGGATTTCTTTAAATGTGAAACTAACATCCTCCTGGACCCAAGAAGGACGAAATGAGATTCTATTGGTCAGGATCACGGTGACCGTTCAATGCGTGCTCTATAACAAGCGTTCAGATGCCAAATGTGACGTTTGTGTTTGAGCGTGTCGGTGTTCTTTGATGAACTGCGCGTCAAGATTTTTCTGCATGAGGAAGGCACTCCTTATTTACTTGAATCGTACACGTTCAGTGGTTTTTACTAGAAATGTAAGGTCGCAGGAAAGCATGAGCCTCCTTCACCTTGTTCTGCGCATGAGGTCTGTGGAATGTAAAGTTTGAAATCAAAGACTAGTTTTACAATATTATGTGTATTGATATTTGTGTTTTCAAGGATTACTCCGAAACATTTGGAGGAAAAGAGATTATGGTCAGGAAGAGTACTTATTGTAATGTAACGTAATGTATTGTATTAATGGATTATTCATCATTTTAGTCGGCTTCATGGGAAAACTGGGTGGGTTGGGGTTTCACCATCGATTCGATGTAGTCTCAGCCTTTGGCTGTTCGCACTTCCACTGCTGCCTTCGAGATTCCAGCTTTCAACAAACAGAAAGACGGCAGATGGCGACGGATGTTTTTTTGTTTCGTTTTGTTAATGCAGCAAAGATAGATGCACGCTAGCTGGTGTTTTAGCGATGAGCCGGAGAGGTTCTTTAGATCGCTATAAATCAATGAAGCTCAATGTCACTGTCACAGACAAGGCCGGGCGCTTTAACTCTAGTTAGCCATGCTAAGGTTGGATCAGATGCCTGTGAATTGAAGTCCGGCCTTGTGAATATTTTTTGCATACGGCTTTTATAAAGAAGAATAACTGCCACAGATGAACCGTGAAGCTTCACAACACCTGCTCTGTGAACTGGAGTAACTCCAGCTGACTGTCATTTTACATCTCACCTTGCCTTTTTTTCAGCTCCCCTCTCCCTGAACTTGCTATGTTGACTCTGTCATCTAAATAGTTTATGAGCCAAAAATTCACGGGCGCATTTTCCCTCTGCCTCCGACAGCGTTTCTTTTTTCTTTGTGTTTCCAAGGGTGGAGGATCGTGGGACACTGGCCGATCAATGTTGCCGACTTTTTGTAGCACAAAATTATTATCGTGATGTCACCCTTTCAGAACCTCGTATCGGTAGACCACTGATGCATCCGTAAATAATAATAACCGCTTTGCTTGGTTGCAATGTCAGTGAGGAGTCAAACCGAATGCAAATGCCTCAAACAAAATGTTCCACTCCAAATACAGAGCTGCACGTGTTCTCGCTGTTTGCGTGTTACGTCCCCTTAGGTTAGCATAGATCTATACAGTAATACCTCGACATAGGAGTGCTTTGAGTTACGAGCTCGGTCCAGGAGCAAATTATACTCGTATGTCACTTTAATGACAGCCTCAATATGGAGAGTAAAATGAATATTCAAGATATTGAGCAACTGGGATGCAATTAGCCGTGCATCCCAACTTGAGACTGGAAGATCAGCAGTTCATAGAAACTCACTTCATCTTCAGTAAATTCTGTTGGGGGGAGTCGATGACCCCAGTAGCGGAACCTGCTAGCTCCTCTGTACACTGCTGCAGTAATGTGTAAATGTACTGCACAGATGGCCAACCTTCTTCTGAGACCCCAGGGCAACAAATATCGGCTCCGACTAAGTACAAATAATAATCAATTATTTAAAACAATGAGAACTATTCCGTCGACACTGCCAATTACTGGGATAAAAGTTGGTCTTTGGAATCGTTAATGGCATCATAGTTTCTTCGACCTTTGCTATGTGTTCAAGAAAAGTGAAGGGAGCATTCTCACTATTCAAGATACCAAGGCCAAAAATAGCTAATCTGACATATTAATCCTTCATCTGCAGGCATTGACAGAGAAGCAGGACGAGGCTCGGGTAATGAACCGCAGGACAACGTAATGATTCATGGCAGACACTGACTTACTCTCTCCATGTCTTCTTTTCTTTCCTGCTACTTTCCCCTTACTGCTTTCTCTTCTCTTACCATCCTCTGCCTTTTTTTCCTATGCTCTTCAATTATTGATGATGCATTTTCTCCTTTTTTTCTACATTTTCCATCATCCATATGCATCCATGCCTCTGATCTTGACTTGATATCTAAATGTAGGACCCTATGGTTTACAGACTGCATGGTAATGCAGATCTGTGGTATTTCACAGATCTGAAGAGTCGTGAATTATATTGCACACCCTTGCCCTTCGGATTTGCCTTAGTATACTTTCTTATATGCTATAATATAATATTGTGTATGCAGTCATGCTCATTAGTTGCGTTTCCTCTTTCCTCCAGGTTGTTATTTTACTTCCATCGGTCCGTTTCTTTCTACCACATAGTCTGCTTCCTCTCCGTTCCAGCACTGCCTCCACTCTTCTGTTTTCCTTCTAACAATGTCTCTCATTGTTGAGCGAGGGGTTATCAAGCATGATATCGAGGATTAAGAAGCGCACAAAGAATAAAACTTGCACAGAAACATTCAAGACTGTCACAGCGCTGCCCAAATCCCCTCTAAGGATGCCTTTTAGGGTCAGTTTTCATGACAGACAGGGCACTGGTTTGGGAACATTGGGCTAATGTCAAGCGTATCACGGTCTTCTTCGGTCTGGCGGTAACGGGGCCGCCTGTCTAGTGTGGTCTACTATTGAGCGCTCTAGATGGTAGACTCATTATATTCAGTAATTTACTTTGTTGAGCCTTTTTTTGTAACTACTAAGCTTTCCAAAACCTATTCAAAGCTATTTGTTTATTTATTTATTTGAGAGTGTGTGTTTAGTTGAAAATTCCCAAATTCTTTATTCTTCCTTTTCTCACTGGGAAGATATTGTCACGTGGGTGAAATAATTCATTTGTTTTAAAACAACAGTTCTTCATTTTATGAATCATTCTATCTTTTTGTTAAATAAATTGATTCAAAGTTTGATGTGGCTCCATATTTATCTGTTATTGATTATGAAACACGTGTTCTTTGTTCATACTTGACGTTCTATCTTTAACTTATTCAGCTTTCATCATCGTGTAAATCCCTGTTCTTTTTGTATTGTTGAAATCTAAATAATGTACATAATCACTTCCACCGTTGTTTTGCATGATGATTATAATTATCTCAAAAGAAACGCATGCTTAATAATTTACTACATGCTCATATTAGCATGTTAGACCAGCTCAGTCTCCAGGGAGAAGATTCTCTTATTGTGCCTGCAAGGACGCTCACACACAAACAACCTTTCATTTAATGCAGTGTAAAGGACACACTTGACAGCGCCAATAAGTATATACAGACACAAAGACATGTGTAAGAGCCTTAGGTATATTGCATATATCTACGCAAACACACTGTTGTGGAATTAATTAACAGGCACACACCAAACACAAACATTCCCAGTGACAGTTTTTCTTTCTTAAATTCTACATCACGTGGGCGTAAGCAGACTTACTGAACAAACAGTTTTCTAGCCCAATCAATGTCAGTTTTAATCATTGTGTTCGGTCCCCTCATCCTAGACTCTGACAACCTGTGCGCTCGTGAACTGAAGAAATTAGCAAGGAGTAAATGGAGACGAGAAAGGTAGAAAAAGGAAAACAAAGAGCTTACTCCATTGAAAATGGAGAGGGAACAATGGAACCTTCATATTAAATAGCACTAAGGTTTCCTCAACCAGGATTTACTTTGTTAGAAAGCAGCCCTGTCCTCCCAGCTGGGCAGATGCATTCTTTTCCACTAAATCGACTCCATTATGTTGGAATAAGAAGGTAAAGGATGGATGTTTCAGAAGTGCGGATTTCCAATCTGGCACAAAGTGGAAGAAATTGTACAAGTTTGTGGATTGAATAGTTTGTATTTATTTGACGCTGATATAATATCAATAATTACAATCGGTACCAGATCAGGATTAGATCTATTAAAGCAGAATCATCACCATGTACAGTACGCACAGGAAATCCAGTTGCCACTATAATCACAAACCTATTGTGTGCACTACCTTTCCGCTCACACTAGAAAGTGTTACATGAAATGTTTACACCAGATAATGTTACTAAACGCACTGGATTAGTGTCTCTGCTCTTCCCTCTAACCGTTCTGGTTTTTCTTTTCTCCTCATCAGTGAAACAAGAAAGGAATCCTGCAAGAAGGATTATCAGTCTGTCAATGAGGAACTACCGGCTCATCTTCTGCCACAACCTGAAGCAGCCATAGATGGTTCAGTGGTGCGCTGAACAGGGAAGGCGAGGATAGGGCACACTTTCACTGCTTCACGGTGAGCACAAGCGGTCCAGTCCTTTTACTCTGAGACAGTCTTTCAGGCACCATGGAAGTCTGGTGGTTGTGATGATTTTATTGTTGTTGTTGTTCTTAAATGAATTGCCATTCAGAATCCTCCAGCTGTCCTCATTGACCCGCTGTGCAATCGACTAGAGTAGTTCATCTCTGTCGGTCTACTTAAAGAGCAAAAACAAAAAGCGAGAGCGAGTGGTGCTTCCTACTCGAGTACGCTATCTTTGACCAAAATTCAATCGCACGTGTGTCAACAAGTGTCAAGCACAGTTTGACCTTTCTAAGCCAAGTTGTTTTTTCTGTTAGTGATGCTGACTGATCTCCTTTTCTTTGCTTTCCCTTTTATTTTTCTGAAGACGAGAGGTCTTGGCGGTTTTGTGTTGAGGAGGTGGAGGCGGCCATGAGGAAGAGCGTGTCTCCATTGCCAGGCAATGAGGGCGGAAGGTCGGCCAGCACCACGCGTGTTTTTGGCGTTCCTTTAGAGGAATTGACACACGCGCATACAATCAGCGGCCATGAGGTTCCTGCATTGGTGAAACGCATTGTGGAATATATTGAAGAGCATGGTGAGTGATAGAAACACACAAACAGTAGCAGCATCGATTCCAAAATCAAGCGACTTTTTGTCATTAAATTCAGCTAGAAGTGGATTTGTTGATCTCAAATGTTCAGATTTAAAGTCCACCGGGACCTTAAGCGTATTGGATTGCGTGTATTCTGGAAGACAATGCTTGTATTATTTAATAGCATCTAAACGAACCCTGATTCAGCCTTCCGTCACAACCTAATCAGTGCATCAAGAAACGGTGTCAAACACATTCGGAGTGAAAATTCAAACTATTGGAAGGATTCATATCTGATCTGTGAGTGAGCGTAGCGTGCCATAACATACATAGATTTAATAATTTATTAAATTAAATTGGATGCTTTAATTCCCTAAAGAAGACTTGCTGCAACAAAAACCTGTTAATCATATTAAATCATATTAAATTAAAGAGAATGTTTTTGGGTTTGCATGTGGTTTTATATCAACATGTAAAAATAAAGCGCCTCCATTAAGCTCAAAGTACAAAACCCCCTGATATCTTTTTTTTGTTTTTTACATTGGACTTCACCCAAGGTTGCCTCAGATAACCAGTGAAGCAGGTGTTCTGTGACCTTGGTGCTGCTTGACCATATGAGGTTATGTAATAAGTCTTTAATCCTCCCCGGCCTTGCTGGTGCATTAATTAAAGTGGTTCTGCCAGTCCAGAAGTTGCCCAGCCAGTGAAAAGGCCTCAATGTCTCTGGAATTTTGTGATGCCTGAGGTTTTACTAGCAGCAGAATGTCTGCAAAATATGATATTTAAAAGTGAAGAGATGTGAGAGATTGATAATGCAAAGTATAAAAGCCGTGTTTGGGGGGGGGGGGGGGGGGGTGTTTATTAACACTGGCCTGAATTGCATTTGTGAGCCTCATAGTTGTGTTAATAATCAACAGTGAACATTTTGAGCTTTGGAGGGAACTCAGCCTAACATTTCTCTTCAGATTTTATTTCAAACGCTCAAAAAAGAGGAACAAGCTGCTTCGTCATGGCAACTGGGCAGCAGTTTGCTACAATGGCCCATTTCTTACAGCGAATCTTCGTTGTTGCCGTACCATAATGGCCAGACCAGTTTTCATAATTGGTACTGTGCTCATCTTAACATTGTTCATTTTAAAATGCTCCCACGCAGCTAAAACCTTCTCTGCTAGCACAAACTAAAAATATACCCAAACAGGCCCATCAGCATTCTTATTTGACAGCCGCTGTTTGGCCTCACTCTGTAAAGATCTCTATTGTTACTTGGAAGTAGTTACAGACCAGTGGACATGCTAGAAGTTCAGTCAAATAGGACTGGTATGTAGGTAACTGTGTGTTATTGTCCATGATTATCTGCGTTCTTAATCAGGTATGATGATACAAGAGACAAGATAATGTTTTTTCTTCATTTTTCTTTCTTCATTTGACTTTTTTAAGCCAAAAAAGAAGGCAGTAGCCCAAATATTATAGACATGAACTTTTAAAACATGTGTCCTCAGGTCATTTGGATCTGGAGGGGCTCTTCCTGGTTAATGGCAACGCAGAGCGCGTGGATTGGCTGCGCCAGCGTTATGACAGCGGTGAGGAGGTGGAGCTAGAGAAAGAGGCGGACCTGGCATCAGCGGTCAGTTTGCTTCGACTCTTCCTGCAGGAGCTTCCTGAGCCAGTTATCCCAACAGAGATACAAGGGCATATACTGCAGCTACACCAAGGTGTGTGACACCGTCCTCTGTCTTGCTTCTTGTGTGTGTGTGTGTGTGTGTATATAGATATATATACACACACACACAGATATAATGAAATGTCACATGTAATCATAACCTCTATTTGAAACCTTCAGATTATAGCAGTGAAGAGGAACTATGTAGAAACTTGAAGTACTTCCTGCAGCAGCTTCCCCAGCTGAACTATGGCCTGCTGCGCTTCCTCTGCCGCTTCTTGGCCAGCGTGGCATCACTTCAGCAGGATAGCTGGAACATCAGGATGCTGGCCGCCGTCTTCGGACCGGACATTTTCCAGTGAGATACTTGCCTATCTAATAAAAAGAATTTCATTGATGATTATTTTGCCTTTGCTGTAACATGTCGGATAAGGTGAGCTTGAGGCAACCAAGGTTGTGCTTTTATTATTTTTTAATTGTACACTCTCTAAGCCCCCCTAGTGTATTTGCACATGAAATTATTCAGCGAACCTTAGTAATTGACAAAAATAATTCTGAACGCAACCCAACGTCCTCATGCCTTCTGTGTTCAGTCTGTCAATGGAAGGGGAGGACCTCCGAGACCAGGAGTCTGTCAGCCGAGTCCTCACAGAGCTGTTGGACAACCAGGAGGGCCTGTTTGACTCTGAGGACGAGGACGTCTCCACCACCAACGACTACAGCTCCATCAATGAACAGGTACCGTCCATTGCCTATGTTTCTAACAACACCTCCTCTATCTCTCCTGTTGCCCATTTGTATATCTGGTCAAATAAGTGGCCTTTTCTCATTTCTTTTTATCCTCAAACATAAATCAATATGTAAATGTGCTATTTATGTGCACCTTGTGATGCTAAATAGTTTAAGGTCATTCTCAGAATAAACAGTTACATACTTGGATAGATTTCTAGTTCTTAAAACTATCAAAGGCCCCTTGTCTTCGCCTTTCTTTTTTTTTTCTTTTTTTTTTTATCATTTTGATGGCACACGGAGAGAATGTGGCATTTTTGTCTGCCAGAAACGTGGGTGAAATTCTTTCTCAGTTGACGTAGTGAGGAAACAGACAAATCCTTCATTGGAAATTAAAGATGGGTTTCAAAGTGTTACGAAGACACAGCCAACTTACACTTACTTTAAGCAAAACAACAACAACAAGGCCACGATAACAGATTTTACTCCAGAGGACGTCCATGCCTTCTTTCAGATGCACATTTTGTTTTCGTTCTATTTTTTGGAACTTTTGGAACTGCTAGGAGGCTTGCACATCTGTTGCACGGATGATGTAGTTTAGTGCATGACTCAAGTTTTTCTTTTCAGCTACTTCAATTTCAAAGTTTGTGGACTTAAGTTGGAGTCAAATTACAACAATTTAGTCACCGTTCATTTTGAGTAATTCAGTGTAATGGCAGTGACTAATTATTAGAATAGATTGACATTCTCAGGCACGATATGCTTAGGAGTATTTGGATTGGTGGTATTCAATTATATTAATAATTATATTTGTTCCACAGCAGCATGAGTTTGGAACGGTATATATATTCAACGTATTGGATATTCATGCATGCGTGGAGTATTTAGACTAATAATATTATATCCAACTAGCAGGCTCAGACTTTGAGCTCGCAAGTCTGTGCAGAGTAACATCAACCGTATGCCAGTCTCTTAGTCATAAAAGAAGGTTAACTTCTAAATGAAAGTAACAAACAAACAAACAGCGACCAAATGGTGAAGTCGTGTCTTCAAGACGCACAAATGTGTGTGCAAAGACGGAGATAACTGAAACAGACACGCATAATTTGCCCAATTACGTGTTCCATTGATTTGTTCTTACTTTTGTTTCTGGACCACAAACTTATTATTTTCTATTAAGCCAAGTAAATAGATTATTTCATAATTGCATTTCACAAATAAGGAAAGTTAAAAAAATAACATCGAGCACTTGTCAGGTCATCGGTGCACTTTTATGTAAGCGAGAGGGGGGGGGGGGGGTGTCGTTTAAAGAGGTGGAGCAAAGAGATGGTGAGAGAGCAGATGAAGAATTAATGAAGTGAGGGAGGGCAAAGATAAAAACGGAATCTGGTGATGATGTCGCCGTGCAGCTCACACCTCCAGCCCCTGCGCTGCACTTGGGATCGTCTCCGTGTGAACAAAACCTGATGGAGGAGATCGTCTCCCACACACACTTGCTTCAAGACAGGAAGCACATAAGCCTTACGTCGTCCAGGTGGAAATATCCCGCTGGAGGTTAGTTAGAAGATTCCAATATGCAACAAAGATAACAGCCAATGGGAATGCAAAAGAGGACGACGGTTGTTGTATCATGATTGTAACATTTAAACACACAGGATGGATTTAAGATTGGGACAAAATGGGACTTGTTTCATTTATTTAGGAGAGCAGCTGTGGCCGAGGCTTGTTGCATCTCAGATGGAACCAGTGGGTGTCGTAGAAATACACCAACAGAGCGGTACCAGTGGGCCTGAGAAGCTAACGGACTCCCCAGATTTATCTGCCAACTTGGTCAAGGGCTTCTGGAGCCGAGCCGTGTTTCAGATACCTCTCCATAAGTACGAGTGTTTCAGTGACATAATAGTGGCCTACTTTGTCACTAAGGGAGATGTATAAAATCTCTGCAAGTGTCTTTGTTGCTTTATTTCCACATTTAAAACAATTCACAGGCAGATTTTTGATTTATTTAGTTTAATACATTTTTAAGAGAATGTCAATGTCTACAAAATCGCTTCTCCGCTGGTAAGAACTCGAGATGGATTTCACAGCCCACTCGCTGCAGGAACATTAGGCCAGAGGGCTCATCTCCTGCGATACTGCTGGAAATAAGTGGTACAGTCGCTCGGCTCATTCCTGCTCGGCACACTGAATGTAGAAACTAAAGAGATTAGACCAGGTGCATTCACCCGGACCCAACAGAGATGCAGTAACCCGACCCCTCCACTCCCGCTGAGTCCGAACGGTTCGATGCAATGAATTGCTTAATGTTAACAGTCTTTTTGATCTAACTACTGTAATTATTAATAAACTCAAAAATATATTTTCTAAATGGGACAAATCTGAATGCCAAAGCACAATGAGCATGCATTGTAAATAAATCCCTTTCGGGTCTTAAAATGTGGCACCCTTCAATGAACAGTGCTCTTTCAGTCTGAATTTATCTTATCCCTGACCTCCGGAGATGCGTCTGAAGATGATGAATTTGTGCCATAATCTTAAACCACATCACAGAAAATAAATGCCGTGAAAAAGCACAGATTTAGGCCACAGTCTAAGACTTGTTGTTCCAGTCAGCTGTCATGAATCGCTGTCTTGACTCTCTAATAGTTCAACTTGTGAGATCAGTGGAGCTTTTTGTGTCTTCCACTCTGAAATCCTTGGGTGCTACTGCTCCACCAGGGTCAAGTTTGTGACCTTTTTGTTCCTGGGAGGCATTCGCTTCGCAATTTCACCCACTCGTGTCCACCCACACAAGCGTCCTAAACAAAGATGTGCTTGTTTATCAAAAGCTTTGGGGCGTTGTATTTCCATCCATACACCCCGTTCTTGTAAATGCAATACCTTAGGAATGCCTCAGTGGAATTTCAGTGCATATCTTGGACTTATTGATGAACCTGTCGGGCAAAGGTGAAAATCACTGCCCTCACAAAACTCATTTTTCACCATGAATAAAGATTTCATTCGCTGATTGTGACACATTTTCACACAAATGACTAATGGGAATGAGGAATAAGGTAAACTTTGTCAGTGGCATCACAATGCCATGCCTGTAAATGCTCTTTAATGACGCTGTGGTACGGGAACAGAAGAGGTGGCCACCATATTTCACATTTGGGCTGATACTGAATCTGAGTGGTTTCCTCCCAGAGAGGAGGCTTTATCAACGTCAGTGTAGTGATGAATTCCATTTCACCCAGACCTGCAGGTTACCTTTTAAGTGTATTCCTTCTAAGTCTGTGCTACATACATGATCTGGAAACTGCAGTCAAGTTAATGGTTTAATTCTATTTTAAACTCTTGAGTTGTGAGCTAACATGATTAATATTTTCCAGTGTTAAACAAAGGGATAATATTTTCCGCTCATGGAATGACAGGTCATCCTGAGAGGGGATTTAACAAGTCAAGGTCTGTTATTATGTCACTTTAGAAAGGCTTTCTGAAACCGTACTCGGCAGAACCTTCCTTATCGGCATCCAGGGCCAAGTCGTACATTCACATTTAATCGCTCCTTCTGTCGGCCGCGTTTTATCTCGTTTACGTAAGGGGCCTTTCATGTTTACAGAAATATCCAGTCACTTTTTTTTTTTTTATCTTGATGCATGACTGTGGTCTTGGTAGATGGTGTCTAATCCAAGGTTATGTTTATGGCACCAGCATTGTGACACAGACTCAGATCTGGATAATGATAGCATTAAAAATCTCTGCAATTGTCTGATGATTCTTGCTGATGAACATCTGAAAGCAGCAGGATTACTTCTGCAGGGCATATGCAAAGACTCGCACACTCATGCACACGAGCAGAGCGTGCATGAGTCATCCTCCCTTTTCTGCACTTGTGACGATGCAAGAATCCCCTAACAGCCAATCAGAGCTCTTGCAAAAGAGTTGTTGCCGTAGCAACGACACGGCGACAGCAGCAGATGGGGGTTGTTGTTGTTGTTGTTGTTGTTGAGGGAGAAAAAAAATCAATGAGTATAGAAACGGAACAAAATGAAGGGGAAAACTTTCATGATGAGAAATGTTGGTCCTGATCTTTTAGCCGATGCTCCTTCCAGTTCATTTGCATCAAATGCTACACGGTGAAGCTTCCGTGTTTACGATTTTATTTTGAGAAGTCAGCATAGCTTAGAGAGCAGCTATTTCTCAGGGGTGAAATCTTGCCGAAGATTCTATTTGTTCACATGCTGGCAGCCGTCTCTAGTATGAAGACTTATTTCTGTCTACATATTCGGGACCCGCCTTTCCTCTCCCCTCCTCCTACCTCCCTCCTCTTTTTCTCCCTCTCATCTTTAAAATGAAGCCAAGGAGTTGTCTTTATGCTACCATTCTTCTTTATTCTTTATTGATCTGTCTGTTCTTTTCCTTTGCATCGAGGATGAGCTGAAGAAACGTTCGAGTTTTTATCTGTACTTTATTTGTGTTTTAACTTCCATCAATCCAGCTGCAAAGAGAATGAACAATTCTTGTTCCTTTCATCATCCTCCTACTGTCGATACTCCCATTTACACCGTAGCAGCATGCACATATATGACGGAAGTTATTATTTTCCCCCTGAGGAGTGTTGAAATCATTGCGGCTTTATCTTTGAGGCTTTCTCATCCCGGTGAACGGATCATTTTTAGATGGTGAAGTCTCTATCCTGCAAATGTCGTTCCTCAGATCACAGAGCTGTTGGATGATGACAGGTGTGAAGCAGAATGTGAAGACCTCCCTCGGGACGGGGACGAGGGTCCGACCTCGTCCGACTCGAGCCAACGCACGCGGACGGATGACAGCCCCTCAGCCAGGTGAGACACAGGGAGTTTCATTTCTTATTGCTGAAGCACCACCATCAGAAAGGCTTTTGGAAGGAGCCATTGTACGACAAAGGTCCCATACTGGGCTGGATTTAGGAACAAAGACTGGAGTAACTTGGCGCTAACTCACAGCCTCTATAACCCTCTATCGATTGTATCGGTTTCCACTAATGAACATAGAGTGGTTCTCACAGCCGAGTCGTCGGCAAGGTGTTTCGTGTCCAGATTATTGAGATTATGATCATCAATCTGTTGACCAACAGAAAGGCCTCAGTGTAACGCACACATGCGGGATCTGAGGGAACAGAGTTCATTCCCCGTCGGGGAACGTGGAGACCTATTCGGCTTCTTCTGATCTGCTTTGAGTCAGTCGCTCGGTGCAACACCCAGAGATCTTACGGGACCAGAGAGGAGGCGGCCAGCATCAGTAGATTCGGGATGGAACAGAATCAGACGTGCGACACAAAGCACAGCTCTAGACAGTTTGTTCAGCTTGTCCTGATTGAATCAGACTCTTGTTTTATTGTGTCTTCGTTTCACTGAGGCCGTACTGTTGCGACTAATCCTTCATCAGGGTTGTCCTGTCCTGATAAAGTCGGAACAGAACGCAGCAGTGGTGAGAAAGGAAGTAAAGATCTACTGGTTTAAAGTATAATGAAGGCTGGGGGATATATATAAACTGGCATTGGATAGTTGCCTCTATGTTTATTTTATTCTGTTATATTGCTGCAGTAAAAGGCAGCAACTTCATAATGGATGCCTTTGTGCGTCCATTTTTAAAAAGTTATTCTGTACCGCGTGTTAGCGCAGGGGTCCCCAATCACTCGGGTCCTTGCGGCATTTGTTACCGGGCCGCACAGAGAGAATAAGTAATTTATGTAATTTCTGCTGTATTGATTATTATGACGGGTGCTTTATTTTTAAAAACAGGCAGCATTCGCCTGTGAATCGTCACACGTCAAGATGCTTAAAACTAAACCCGTAAACTAGCGAACACGAGTAAAAAAACAAACGTCTTTGGCGAGCTTCTTCGCAAAGGGGAAAGTGCCAGAAGAGGAGCCTTCGACCTTCAAGAAAAGAAAGCTTCTTTTAACAGACAATACCGGGAGTCAAATTTTAAACACGGGTTTATCAACTGGTGACTCATGCACCAAGTCGACTCGGCACCAATGAGCTGGCCAATGAGGCAACGAAGCCTTCAAAACTGCTTCGGCACATGCAGTTCAAACACCCTGGATGAAAGGACGAGCCCTGGGAATCTTTTGAAAGGAAAGAAAAACATGAAGGAAAGAAGCAATTATTGAGATTCACAACTTCAACAAATGTTTGTGTTGTGGTGAGTAAATATTGGTTTAATTATCGTTTACGGGTTAGGTTTTTTTTTTTCTCGAAGAAGAGTTGTTGGCAGCGCGATTTATTTGCTGCAGCCGATGCTCACTCATCGAATCTTGTTTCACACACTACATCTCTGTCACTCTGTGTAACACAGACCAAAAGGTATTTCCATTCTTGACTTTTAACCTGCTTTTTATCTCCATTAAGAGATAGCACTCGTGGGTGTTTATTTCAATGCCAGTGTCTCTTTCAAATACAAAACCGCTAAGCTTTTAATGCTTTATAGAAAAGTAATCTGCTGCAGAGGTTTCATGGTGACCTTCATCCCTGTGTGCCCTCTCTCCAGCGGCGTCTTCTGTTTCAAACTGGTTTAGCAGATACAGTTTTTGTTTGTTGTTTGAACGTTTCCTGCGTGGTTGGTATTTGTGCCCGCGCGTCAAGAGCATGGCTTCAGCGTTCAGCTGTTGGCACTTCGAGCTCTAATCACTGTTGATAGAAGTTTATTCATATTAAATTACGGCTGCGGCTGTTTCAGTCGGTGTTAATTGTCGTCATCCCCTGTGACTTTGTCTGACCCCAGTGTCTGGTCAGATGGATTAATGCTGTATTTGCAGACCCTTTGATCAACAGCCTGCAACACAGAGGAATTAAAGTAATGCACGCAATCATTTTCCAAAGCGACAGTGTGAGGGTTAACTATGAAAGTCTGTTGGGGCAGTGTTTTGTTGCTTTAGCGCTGCGTTGGTTCTCTTTAGTTTATTGTCACCACAGAACGTAGTGTTTTGCACTTATATTGTCTCTGAGTGTCAGAATAATAAATGTACACCTACAGGAAGGTTTTGAAAATGGATGATGACCTCTGGCACTGCTTTATTTTTTCATGTATTTACATTACAGTTCGGTTACTGACAGATTTGACACAAAAATAGTTGTGACAGCCCTGGAAGAGAGACTTCACGCTGCGTCACTTAGCATTAGCTCTGGTTGAGTTTGACAGACAAGGAAGCCTGTCCTCTGTTGCAATGCTCCCTAAATAGACTTTGACAACCCGACACACACACACACACACACACGCACACACACACCTCTTACATGCTAAGGGCCTCTGCTTATTTCAAATCTATATATAATCCCTTCCCCATCACTGCTTCCCTCCTTCTCTGCTGTCCTTGCATCCTAATCTCAGGGTTTTTCTTGAGGCGACTGAATTCATCCTGGCAGGCTGAGAAAGAGGGTTCTTGGGTCGAACTCCAGGCTCCAGTGAGAAGGAGCAGAGCAGGATATGGAGGGAGGCGGTAATGGACAGAACGGAGAGTCAGAGTGCGTAGAAAGCCACCGGGGAGCAAGGAGAAGGTGGAGGGAATTGGCAAGTGTCGCTGATTATGAACAATTGATTGATTTTGAGTGAAATGCGAGGTCAAACCAGACGTCATACTTGCTTCGCTGACCTTTATTCATTACGTCTTTTAGACAAGATAAGTAGTTACACCTGTAGAGATTTCACATTTTCTACAATTTTATTGTTTTTTCATTTCCAGGGAAACATTTTTAAGGTGAGAGGTAGCAGTTCTATTTCCAACACAAACACATAAATTAATTCTAAGAACTTGTCGTGGATGTTTTTTCAGCAGAAAAACCGAGTCTTTTACGCGAGAGTTTTACGTCATTTTGTTTTTTTTGTGTTTTTTTTGTAATAATGGTCAGAGATGAAATCTTAAAGGCCTCCTTTATTCCTTTTGATGTTTTAGCTTGCATTTGGGAGTACAGCTCAGACCACCCTGTGCCCTGCCCAACAGCGATTTGTATATAAATATACATGCAGTATATAGGTCAGTACTGGACTCGTATCAGTGTGATGCTGTGACCCATATTTTTTGTGTTTGTGGCGAGACTGTTATTATACGAACTTTCCCAATTATCTTTTAGGTCCCCTTTATTTGTTCAAATTCTACTCTCTAATGTCTAAAGTTTCAGACACGCAGGGAGGGATTCATCAGAACGTACTCTTAGAGTTGCCATGTTGTAATTTGAATGTTGATTTTAAAAGCATTACAAGTTGGACCGAGTGGAGAGATACACGACAAATCGTATAGAACAGAAATATTAGCTATCAATGCTCACTCCCTCTTTGCCGTTCTAATTACTTGTTTGCGTTGAAAGAAGTTCTTCCTCTCTACTCTTCAAAATGTCCTACTAAAGAAGATCTTTTCTCACCCGTCACCCGTCACTCGTCACTCTGCGATTGTGTGGAGGCCTGGGCGTTACGATGGGGCACAGTGTGACCTGTGATGTACTGTCCGACCCAGATACGACACTTTCTGACCCAGATGGCATTTGTCACAGCGCTTCTACCGGTTCTCACGCACAGTTCTGGAACAACCGTTTCATTTCTTCCCCCCCCAAGTAGTGATCACGTTCTTTAGTCACTGTGATAGTCGAAATGGGGAATGCCAACCCCCGCTCTGCTGCCGAAGCTTCCGTTTCAGCCTTTGTGCCGACTGTGGAGGATAACGTTCGTTTGGGAAAGATCAATGTTTGGCCAAACCGAGAGCCAGGAGGGTCAAACGGGGTCGACGCTGAAATTCATTAAAATCGAGTTAATGATTCATGTTTTTCTTTACTGTGTGTTTTTACAAATTAGTTACTCTCAGTAATAAGTAATCTCACACTGCCTTTTACTCGTGCCTTTATATCAGTGACCAGAACCACCTGGGAGCTTTTTTCCTCTGAAGAGAAATTATTTCAACATCATAACAGTACAGACAGTCGATTCTTCTGTAACTTCATGGTTTGATTATTTTAAGGCAAAGAGAACAGCAGCGGATTACGTCTTTCTCCTGTTAAGGCAAAAAATAAAAGCTTCCAGGGAGAAGAAGTAGATAAAAATTAGCTCCAGTAATATCCAGAATTCCTTGTGGGCTTCTTGCTGGGATGTTATTGGATAAATCTAATCTTCTGATCAGAGCGAAATCCTGCAGCTGCTCTTGAAACAGCCGTTGGGACAGAGTTTAAAGGTTTTTGGGGTTTTAGATTAGCACAACTCGCCTTTAAATCATCAATCGAATGTTATTGCATTAATGTTTTATGTGTGTGTGTAAGTGCAACAGCGGCATTACACTGCCCAGTGGACTGGCTGTAAAAACTGCTGAGTTCTAGTCACACCTTCCACTTTCTGCCTTATGATTGGCCCACAAAAAGTCATTCCCGCTTGGCAATTGGCTCCCAACTTCAGTCCCTCTTCCTCTATTGGTCCTCACGGAGTTGTTGCCTGGTTACATCAGAAGCTCGTGTATTTCAGCAGCGCTCTGGATGTTTACTGCAGCACTTTCCTGAACAGAGTGCAGCGGAGACGCTGCTCTGGCTCTGCCGTGAGACCTGCTCACACTGACGCCGCCTCCTCGATGTGCTCAGCTGGGATAACCTTCTCACCGGATAGACCCGCACGATACCGAAAGAGAAGAACCCTGAACTGAGGAGGGGCCGAGAGTTCAGATAAGACGAGCTGAACAGCCGGATGCTCCTTCTGCAGATGTGTTTAACAAGACGGCAATCGTGCTGAGTTTGTTTAAAAGCAGGGCTGACTTCTTTGCAGGATTTGGAAAATAATAAAACAGATGGGTCATGAATAACCTTTGCAACAGCACCGGGCAGAGGAAGAAGACACAGCAGTGAGGCTGACAGAACCGGCCAATCAGACACAGTGAAACGGCTGCAGGCTGAATCCACTGGCAGAAAACACCCAAAACTAAAAGGACGGACAACAGTGAAAGAAAACACAGCTGGAAAAATGAGAATGGCCTGTGACATTCTGCTGCAGAGGTAAAAACGGGCTTACGTGGATGGATTACTGAATGAATGGACGGTGGAAAGCAGGAATGTGAAGGAGTGAATGGAGATGCTTAAAGAAAATTCATGGATTAAATGGATTTTTCTTTACCTTAAAGGTGACAACTTGCACAAAAGAATTCAACTTATGAATGTTTACTAATAATTGACTTGACTTTTAGTTTAGCAGCAGAAGGCGATGACAGAAAACAAAAAAGACGAGTCTTCTCTTTTCAAGGAATAGAAAACGAGACAAAGATGAACGGGTCTTGGCGTTGCTTAACAGTTAATATTGTGTTGTGTAATCTAAGTAAACAGGAAGTGGGGGGGGGCTTGGTCGAGGTTGTCTCAGCAATTTTCAGCATAGTTGGCAGGAAAATCTGATTTGCCATTTTTGTAATTCAAATATTTCTGAGGTTGTGTAGTAATATCTGGGACATTCGCCGTTGGCAAACAGGTGCTCTCATAGCTCAGGAACTCAGTCGGCGTTTTTCATTATTACATAAAAGTGGTGTCCAAATTCTAAAAGATGGAGGAGACGGAGTTCCTGAGCAGCACCGCTTCCACTTTCATGCAGGAACAAGTGCACTGCAGGCACACCTGGATCCTGCTGCGACCTGGCAGTGATTGGTTGGGCCTCACTGTGGACCCAAAAATCAGTGCAGAGACCAAAAGCAGCCTCTTTATGCTTCAGTTTTACCGTGTGTGTGTGTGTGTGGGAAGACAAGACGGGCCGTGGAAGAGTTGTTGAGTTAACTAAAATGGAAATGGTCCCTTCATCCAACGTCGGCCTGAAACCGTGGGGCGACTAAGGCGGAACAAATGAAGGAGAGCCGCACCGATCACGAGTGCAAAGCGACTGGAAGAAATAAACGAATGGGTGGTGTTCGTACAGAAGACAAAACGGAACCGAGGTCCTCGGTGCTGCCGAGTGTTTGAGTCCAAACATCCGTCTGCTTTGACGTGAAGGACGACACGTGTTGACGTTGTAACTGGTGCTCCTGTGTGTGTGTGTGTGTGTGTGTGTGTGTGTGTGTGTGCGTGTGTGTGTGTGTGCGTGGATTCATAAGTTGTCTGTTGGACCGCACAGACTGAACACAGCAGAGTCAGATTTCCTAACAGCCGCGCCGCTGTGGAGTCACAGCTCGTCTTGAACTAACCGAACACACGCAAAATGTTTGTTTGAAATGTGTCGTCTCTATTTTCTGTTAACTTGTTGTGGCCTCTGAGATCTCGATGTGTCGTTTGTTCTCTCCAGGCGACTCTTGTTTTGTCAAGTTGTTTTCTGTTTTCATTTATTTGGGAAAAGGTCGGCCTTAAATTACAGAAGAGGTTTTGGAACCTCCATAATTTGGAAAGCCAGTGAAGTACGGACCTGGTAATAAGAGATAATTTTGTAAACATCATCATCATCAAAGCTGAAGGTGGGAGGCCAGAGATAGTCGGCTTCAGTTGTTTCCACTAAATGTAGAACATTGAAGAGGTTTAAAGGGGTAATGGGATGCTATCGAGGCGTTCTCTCTGTCGTTGGCAAAGACTGCAGGGATTTAATCTAATCTGATTGGACCTTCTTGGATTACTTTTGAAAGACATGCTAGCAGCTAGCTGGTGCTTTTTGCTGCACTTCCACGATTGACAGAAGAATAGTTCCTTTTCCTAAACATAAATTGCTCTTAAAAATGCACATTTCCTCCTGTCCTCTTGATGTATGGCGTCTTATTTAGTATTAAAACTGCTAGAAACCTGAGATATAAACAAATCCTCTTCAAAGATAATGTCTACCACATCAGACACCCCCCCCCCCCCCCCCCATGGTGTCTAGAAGAGCCCTGTATTACATGTGGTCCTTCGGGGCTGTGTTGTCTCTTCTGCTTGGTGATCTTGGCCAACAGAAACACCCCCGAGGGCTGCCGCAGCAATCTCAGCTCAAGTCCTCGGGGCTCAAAGTGGTTTAAGGTTAGCTCTCATCTCTGCTCCTTGGGGCACGTGAGCATTATGTAACATCCTGGAGGACCCCCAACAGGGATATTATTGTCGTTGCTGCCGCTGAAGGGCATCTGCAGGATTACTTTAAAGGGCAGGTCTCTTTGGTGACTTAAGGAGAAGGGGAAAGTTTGAACCGACAAACGAGCCGGTGCGAACTCAGTCCAGATAATTCAGGATTCAAAAGTAAATGTCAGGCATCGGAAAGAAAGGCACGAAGTAGATGCTGACTTCATGTCAAACGAATTCGACATGATCCAGCGGTTTTTGTTTCTACGTCTCTTCCTGTGACTCTTTACTCCTCCGTCTCTTCCAACCTTCTTGTGTCATTTTTGAATGAAACATGCAGGACGTGGTGAATTGGAAGAGAGAGGGGGGAGAATAGGTAGTCATCAGAAAAAAAAGCGAGGGGGAACTTTTAGAAGATTCGGCCAAAAGATGGAACCAGTATTAAATTTGGAGAGCAATATCTTGTTCCAGCTTTCATTAATAATTCAGTCTGCATTGATCTGCCTCTGGACGTGCGTGTGTGTGTGTGTGTGACATAAGCTGCTGTTTTTCTAATGATTGACTCGGGCGTAGTTTATAAAGAGACTCATGCATGCTTCTGGACATAATGTAGACCCGTTACATAAATGTGAAGCCATGGAATGTGTGTGTCTGTGTGTGTGTGTGTGTGTGTGTGTGAGAGAGAGAGAGTGAGAGAGAGAGTCCAGCGATTGGTTGCTGAATCGAGGGACACAAACCAGCCACATCCTTGTTTCATTCCACACACACACACACTTCCTTGCTTGTAAAGGAGCATCAAATAACAAATATGGCGTACCCCGGTGCAGCCTAAATAACAGCCCCCCCCCCCCGAATGGCGCCAGCGGCTGGAACCTTGTGTGTCTATGTGGCATTGTGGATCATAGATTACCGGACAGCTGATGTCATTTATTTCCAAAGCGCTAACGTATTTGTCTCTGGAGACATGCTTCAGATGTTGTTTTTGACGTATGTATTTTGACTTTCACAGCCTGACCCCCCCCCCCCCCCCGAGGTCGGTAGGGAAGGGAACGAAGGAGAACGTGATGTTCTGACCATGCTGTCCTTTTCTGTTCTCTCGTTCTGCAGCTCCCACCTCTCCCCCATATCCATGCTGCCTGCTGACTCTGCTCAGTAAGTACACCCGACGTTATGCACCCGCAATGATATACACGCATTTATACAGGCATGCACAGCGGCTACCTGTAGCCGTTCATCGCTTATAATAAGTCTGCATCGCTAATGAAGTGGGGTAAAAGGCTGTGCGATGAAGAAGCAGAGAAAATAACAAGGATCAAAAAGAGGAAGCTCAGAGGAGATGATGATGATGAGTAGGAGCGAAGGCTGCGGCCTCGGAAACTCGACGCAAACATTTAGCATGACTCCGCGCTTTTAGAGCCCAAAGGGCAAGAGCCCAGCGGTCACATGACTCAACGGGTCACTGCACTACAGAACAAAACCATTTTCAGATTGTATTAATGTGAGTTTAGTGGCTTAAGAGCAAAAAAAAAACATGAGATGTGTCAGGCCTCAAAGAATAAACGATGTTCTCATGCCTGCATGAGAAGAGATGACAAATCGACAACGTCTAAAACCACCGGACAGAATTCAGGGAAACGTTGCACCTGCTTTCCAAAGGATTTTAATCTACGCATCTCAGTTCATTTATTTGGCATATTAAAGAAAAAAAAACATTTTTAGCCACGTTGATTCTTTTTTAATTCGCTAAATTAAATTATGAACAAGACAACTTGATACTGATCTTGGTGTCTAGAGGAGGGAAATAAAACCACTTGTGTTTTATTGGCCGGAGGTTTTTTGATCTCTTCATTTTCCCCTGGGTCTCAGGATGTGATCCAAAAACCTTCTCCTCTGTTGGGAGGCAGCGATAGATTTAGATGAAAACAAAATCGTTTCTGTAAACGCGAGCGTCACCGTAAATAGCCATGAATCTGAATCTCAAATGGTTCCTCCTCCCTTTTTTAAATCCATGTAAATTTGTTGGTGTAAATGCGTCGCTTAAACCGAACTCTCAGAGTAGGATCTTAGTAGAAGTGGAAACTTTTGGTTTGGCCGGTAGGCTTGCAATGAGCCAGAGTAAACGAGGGAGAAGTACTTTCTGATCACACCCATGTGGTCACGGGAGTTAAATAAAGTGTCGGTAGAGCCCGTGGATCAACCATCGCTTGTCCGCATGGAAGAGGTCAGCGCCGGACTGCCGCTGTTACCTTTTATAGGCAGTGATGTCGTCCCCTCCCCTCCCCCCCCCCCTCCTTCCCTGGCTCTGGTTTAAGAATTATTCATCTTTTCTGAACTGAACCCGTTCCTTAAAAAGGACTTGTTCAATAAACCAGAATGGAAAAGAGCATATTAGTGAACCGGTTGCAGGTAAGGTCCTTCAGTTTGGTTGTTTTGTGTGTCGTTTGAAGCTTCAGGTTTACTGCCTATAAGGACTATTCCGGAAATGTAATGTTTTGACTTGCACGTCATTATCAGACTTTAATCTGTGCACAAAGATCTTCATTAAACCAGTCCCAGGCTAACATTTGGTTTGGATGCTCTGCGGGTAAAACTGTTTAGTTTTAATCTCATTGCGGCTGAACTGAAGTCTCTCATGAGGAAACACTGGACGCGTTGTGTTTGGCTCGGTTTTAAACGGGCTGCGGTCGAACTAACCGCCTTGTCGAGGTTTAAAGTGGGACAATCTAAAAGAAATGAACGTTTTTGAAGAGCGTGTGAAACTCTCGCTTTCACGGTTAGATGCCCACGATGCCGAGTTCAAAAGAAAAGTTTAACCCGTCGCTGAGACCTCAAAGGCCTCTCTGTTCGTTCAGACAGAAGCCGAGATGCAAAATACGATAAAATACACCGAAATGATGGGAAACAATGTCACAACGATGCGGCTTTGCGTCATATATGGACAGAGAATTGTTTTTGTGCTTTTCCAAGGATAATTCAGCGAACCATCAGGGCTGCAGTGGAACAGCACTTCTATGAGATGAAAACTTCCACCAAGCACGACCTCAGCAACTACGACAGCCAGGGGTGAGAGTGCTCACACACACGCACGCACACACACACACATAGAAATATACATTGTTGCACCGCGTCATATTATCGGCGCGTGCGCTGCTGCCACGAAGGCACGCGGAATTGAGGCGTTCCAATTCAACCTGGCAAATTGTATGAGCGACATTTTAAAGTTTGGTTGTTTGATTAACCGGTTTCTGTTTTCCAGGGTGAGTCCCGGTGAGCCTGCGCATCAGGGTTGTCACGGAAATGAAGAACAGCAACGCGACCTTGAGGAAAGTTCCTGCAACACAGAGGGGGGGGCCGATCGGCATTTACAACAAAGCCAGAACGACACACAGGTCGGTCGTACGCGCACACACACACACACACACACACCTGCTCAAACACACGCCGTAAGAATGTTTTATATCCATCCCAGAATCCGTCTTCCTGTCGCGCAATAAGAAGGCAATAATAGCAAAACGAAAGCGGTCTCCGCCCTCAAACACGTTTTCTCATCGCTAACGAGAGATTCTATGAGCTCGTCGCTAACGAGAGATTCTATGAGCTCGGCCCATTTCTGGCTACATGGCTGCAGGAAGCAAACCGATTTATTAACAAACCTGCACACGGGGGGGGCGTTCTGTCTGAGGTTAGACCCGAGGGAGTCAAACGTATCATAGATTATTCACTCCCGCTGTTTTCCAGGGATGAGTGGAATCCATTGGCCGTTTTAGTAACAATGAAAATCCAATCCCCCCCCAAATCCTGCTGCGCCCCATAAACCTCAGTGACTCTCCTCTCGGCACCCATTTTAGCATCCAGGCGACGCGTTTGTTCCGTGGAGTCAGATGAAAGCCAAGATTTACGACTTTCCCATCGCGGCGTTGGCCTTCGCTGAGGACACGAATGTTTTTAACCTCCGCTGCTGTTTGGATAGTGTGGGAACAGTATTACAATGAAAGGTGTCCATGTAAGACCCGGGTTCTGTTCTTGTTTCCTCTCTTGCTGTTACAGGACCCACTGGACTCCGGCGCCGCCCTGGAGGAGAGCTCAGGGATGGACCTGGATGCTGAGAACAACCTCAACACCATCAAGTGAGCTGCAGTGAAGCGTAACGTGCTTCAGAGCCCTCGAGTCCCGTTTCATTGCTGTCGTTCCTTTGTTTTGTGTATTTCCAGGCAGGACAATCACCCCCGTGACACCATCAGCTGTGTAAGTACCCCCCCCCCCGAGGGGGGCAGCTTCATCGCTTTCCAGCCGCTCGCCTTCACTCTTTTCCGTCCGTGGCTTATTTCTTCGTCTCTCTGTCTCTCGTCAGGATTTGGGCTCGTGCAAATGCGATCAGAACGCCAACACCAATGAGATTGACAGGAACCGCCTGTCGCCATGCCAGCCGGTCGCCGGCCACCGGCCCCGCCTCCGGCTCTTCTCCGACAGCCAATGGGAAGGTCGGTACCCGGCTGACGGAACAATAACACGCAGAGTCCACATTTAAGGCTGCCGTTCTCTTTCACGTCCTCATATTCAGTTTCAGATTCTACGGAATGACTTTTGGGAAGTTTTTGTTCTTAAAAGCCGAATGAACGCCGGTTCCGGTTGATTCACCGCGATGCTCCTCTTCTCTACCATCTACTTCCCCTCTTTCCCCCGCTCTTCCTCCTCCTTCCATCCAAACAGCGTCGCCCCCCTCCCCCCATCTCCACCTCCCTCCCATAGACTTCTCATGTATGCATCTCCAAAAAGAAGGCCAAGGTAAGCAGTTGATGTCTGCCCCCCCCCATCTATTTGTCTTACGTTCTGTGGTTGTTTGCTAGTTTGAACGCATCACGGCCACCGTTTATTAAAACACTGGCATGTGTGACACTCTTCCTTCATCACGCGTGACGGCGTCATCCTCCTCTTCCCTCCTGCTGGACGGATTGAACGTGTTTATTCTCTTTTCTCCCGTCATGTTGTCTTTCTGGCCCTTTCTCTCTCCCTCCTTCCCCTTTTCTCTGCTCGTTAGCGTAGCGCTGACATAAAGACATCCGTAACCAGAACAGGCCGCCAGCCCCCTCCCGGCTTCCGGTTGCCTTACTTGTGGAACGTCTTGTTGGTCAGGCATTCACTTACTCCTTTCTCTCCCCCTTTCCTGCCCTCCGTCTCTTCATTTCTTCCCAGATCCCGTCCCGGCTTTCAAATCCTGGCAGAACGACGGCGAGAGCGGAGAGGCGCAGCTCTCCCCTCTCGCCAGTCGCATGGTCCCTCTCCCCCCGCTGCTCCTGGAAGAAGGCGGCGAAGAGGATGAGGAGGAAAGAGAGGAAGAGGCCTCCCCCTCCTCTTCCCGCTCCCACCCTCATGTCCTGGCACGCCGCTTTCTGGACTTCGGAGCGCACAGTGCCCAGAGGTTTCTCCAGCAGGAGCCGGATGCCACCTCACCCACCAAAGCACTGAGGTAGGATGAGGGGAGGGCTGACACGAGATGACTCGGAGGGCGACTTGGAGTCGCACCTTTGAGGCATTCTGCCGGGTAGTCATGGCGCTCGTTCTCTCTCGTCCCCTGTCCCTTCAGGCCACGGCGAGCATCGTTTGGCTCCAAAGAGGCGATGAGAGGAGGAGATTCAGTGACCCACCAACTCACCAAGAAGCTCCAGCACCTGAAGAAGAAGATCAAACAGTTCGAAGAGCAATTTGAGAAAGACAGGAACTATAAGTGAAAATCAATAACTAATCGAATCCATCAATAAAGTTATAAAGTTTCCTCCTCCGAAATATAAATGAAGTTCGTGTGATCGAATCATTTCTCAAGTCTCTGCGCTCCCGTTCCCTCTGCAGCCGTCGCACGGAGACAAGGCAGCTAACCCCAAAGTCCTCAAGTGGATGACGGACCTCACCAAGATCCGCCGGCAGATCAAAGGTAGCCCCCCCCCCCCCCCCCCCCCGAATGCTCGTTTGTGTGTGCGACTCGGGGTCACAGTGCCTGTGTAGCATCCTGTTCCGTTCTGGACAGCTTGGACCCCCCCCCCCTGTTCCGAGCCTTTGACCTTTTGTAATAACATTGCATGTACGCACACACACAGACACACATGCAAATGCTAGGCGTTAAAGTGGCCCCCGCCCTCCAGAGCGCGCCGCCGCGTCCTCGTGAAACCCACATTCGTTCGGGTGAAACGGCGGATCGGGCGAAGCTCGTTGCAAAACGGCCGGGAAACGAAAGGAAGATAGAAAAGAACATTTCAATGATTTTAAATTAGGAATCGGACGCTCTCGTCTTTTTTGATAAACGCCGCTCCGTGCCGGCGAACGAGGCCGAACGCCCGCGTTGTTTCGCCGTTCCCAACGGCTCGCCTCCTTCCTCCGCGAGGCGACGGCTCTCCTCGCCGCAGAGCGCGGCGGCCGGAACATTTCTCTCTCTGTTTCCAATCAAAACTGAAGGCAACAATAACCCGAGCGCCCGCTCTCCGCTTTCCTCCCTCCCACCGGCCGACGACCAATCGACTGATCGGCCAACCAGGACGCCAGCACCACCTTTTACCCAGAAGCGCGCCGAGGCACCAGGCTTTGCTGCACTCATACAGACGCCACCATGCTCCCTCCTCCTCTTGCTCCTTCTCCTGCTCCTCTATCTGTTCACCTCCCCATCACACACTCACCCCCCCGCTCCACCCCTACTCAGGCCTGAGCTCTAGAGCGTGTCACCTCAGTAAGTACCAACCCCTCAGTAAGTAGACGACACGAACGCTGCTGTGTAACGGCCACGGCGAGGCGGCATTGTGGGGGCGTCCCGCCGTTCTGCCTCGGCGTGTTTCCTGTTGAGGCTCCATGTTTCCTACGTCTGTTCATGTGACCAAAGCTTCTCTTTTTTTGGGGGTGAATTTGTTTTGTCGTGTTTTTGCTCAGTAAATACCTTTTCTGTTCGTGCGCTGATTATTTGCTGGATTACTTGAAAAGTCCGTTTTTACGTACTTCTGTGTTAGTCCAACGTCATCCCAACATTTATTTTTAAGCTTTTAACATGTCCACTAGAAAAAAGCACTCAGAGCGCAGACCTCCGCCAAGCAGCTCATTCCTCTCGTCGTTAGATTTGCACCGTCGTCATGGTGATCTGGATCATCATGAAAAAGGTTCTAAAGGGTTCTTGGTATCTTTTATACACCAACCATGAAAAGTGAAAGTGGATCGGAGTTTAGGTTTTAATGTTAACATCTCATATTTTTCCTGACCTCATTCTGGATCAGATCCAGGAGACATTTTGCATATCGGACCTCTTTACGATTGATTTATGACAAAGTGAATGAATATCTTACAAGATATATTGTTTTAGAAAAAGCCTTGAGGTATTGAGGAACACATTTTGAAGCTCTAGATTTCAAGGTGATCCAGAATCCAGGATCTCTTCTGGATCACCACCAAAATGCCGTCGTCTGTTCCTGGTAACGTTCCCAACATTTCCCCGGGATCCGTTTGTGACTTTTTGAGCTATGTTGCTGACAGACAGCAAAAACGGAACCTCCTTGGCGGGGGGGTAATAGAACCGGACGATAACTGCGCGTGTCCCGTCCGGCACCGGTCCAGTTTATGCGAGGCGGGATCGCGTCTTCGTTTAAACACACTAAATGGATCGGATCGAGGCGTCCAGCAGGCAGCAGCAGCGCGGAGTGTTTCCCTCTCAGTGCCGTTCAGGAAAACGTTTGTGCTCCGTGTGTCTCGTCTCGGCATGCTTTCCCCCGTCCCTCGTACTGTGACTGTCCCTCGTCCCCCGTCCCTCGTACTGTGACTGTCCCTCGTCCCCCGTCCCTCGTATTGTGACTGTCCCTCGTCCCCCGTCCCTCGTATTGTGACTGGCTTCCCGTTTCACCTCTGCTGTGAACGACTGTGAAGTTTTTCTCCGTCTTCTCGTTCTCTCCGCACCGTTCTTGTCCCGGTTCCTCCTTCCATACCTTCCTCTGTCCGTACCTCCTCTTCTCCTCCGTCCGTTTTCTAAACAACGCGTCCCTCCTCCTTCACCCCCCCCAGATGCCAAACAACGTGCGGAGATCGAGCTCGGCCCCCAGACTCGTCCACGCAGCAACACCTTACCAAAGAGCTTCGGCTCCACGCTGGACCAAGGCCCCCGCGACGCAGCGGAGGTCAAAGGTCCGATTCCCACAAGAGAGGAGACACTGGATCTGATACAGCGCAAGGTCAAAGGGCAGCGGCAGGAAGACGGCTGGCCGGACGACGTCAAGGTCGGTGTTTGGAGGTCGCGATCCTGTCAGGCGTTGACGTGATGCAATCCTGTAAACAAGTAAAATAAGCCGGGAGATGTTTATCAAGCACGCGCTGTAACCATCGTCATGGTGACGAGAACGGGTCTAACCGGTAGAGGAAGACCTGTTCCCGTTACCGTGGCGATGGTCCTGTCTTCTCGCGGGGCGTGATGGATCACAGCAACGCGTTTTGACCGTTCCTCTGTAGAAGATGACCAAGGAGCAGCTTTCCTGCGAGAAGACGGTCCTCCAGAAGAACCTGCTGCACTACGAGGGTCTGCACGGCCGGCCGGTACGCCGCCGCCGGCCCAAAGGACGCCCGCCCGCCCCGCCCGCCCCCCAGAGCCAAAGCCCCCGTTTAATCCTCCTCCTCCTTCCCCTCCCAGGTGACCAGAGAGGAGCGTCTGGTGGTGAAGCCGCTCTACGATCGCTACAGATTGGTCAAGCAGATGCTCGCCCGAGTCAGCATCACGCCCGTCGCAGTACGTGCACGCCAACGCCACCTGGAGGCGGCGCGAGCAGCGAGCCCGCAGACGCGCCACAATCACCATCTCTGTTTCCACCAGGTGTCTCCCTCCAGCAAGAGGCGGAGTCAAACCCTCCAACCAATCATCGAGGGTGAAACTTCTCATTTCTGGGAGGAGGTCAAAGACGACGAGGAGGACGAGCGTAACGAAAAGGAAGGAGGAGAAGAAGTCGGGCGCGAGGAGGAAAGGGAGGAAGAGGAGGAGGAAGAAGATGACGAGGAGGAGGAGGAGGAAGAAGAGGAGGGAGAGAGCAGCGGTGGGGAGATGCAGAGCTCTGAGGTCATCATGGCTGTCGATGTCGTGACCCCGTCTGATGGACCAATGAGGAGCCAGAACCAGGCTGACAGCGTGAGCGACTGTCCAATGACAGCCAACCTGGAGGAGGGGTCGGGGAGGCTGGCGTTGGACCTGCGGCTGTCCAGCTCCAACGCCTCGTCCATGTAGGGACACACGCGTACACACACACACACACGCACACGTACACACACACAGACACGCACACGTACACACACACACAGGCACGCACACGTGCACACACGCACACACACACACACAGGCACACACGCACGCACACACACACACACACACACACGCACACGTACACACACACAGACACGCACACGTACACACACGCACACGTACACACACACAGACACACACACACGATATGAAAACACGAGATGGAAGGTGATTGTTGTCTTTACGGCGAGGACGTCTGCGTTTTCTCGTATCCCATCATGCTCCAGGCCGGAGCTGCTGGAACAGCTGTGGAAAGCCAGAGCAGAGAAGAAGAAGCTGAGGAAGACCATCCGAGAGTTTGAGGAAGATTTTTATCAGCATAATGGAAGGTAGGTGAAAGTTCACCCATCCAGGATAGTTAGCAGCAGCATTAGCATTAGCATTAGCTTGAGATCGGCTAACCCGGTGTCCTCTGCTGCCCCAGGAATGTCCAGAAGGAGGACCGCGTGCCGATGCTGGAGGAGTACAGGGAGTACAAGAGGATCAAGGCGAAGCTCCGCCTCCTGGAAGTTCTCATCAGCAAGCAGGATTCCTCCAAATCCATCTAGACCCGCCCCCGTCTCCTCACGCGTTTAACACGGCAGCCAGCACGTCACATGACCCCCCCCCCCCCCCCCCCTGCATGTCAGGGACGAATCTGAATTAGAGCGACTAGCGCCGACGCTAATCCAATCCAAATCACTCTAATTGGTCGAAGTCTTTCCTTATTTGATCGGCGATCGGTGATCTCATCTGAATATCGATCAGCGATCGCCGATCTCATCTGAATATCGATCAGCGATCGGTGATCTCATCTGAATTGATTTTCTTTACCCGCCTTCATAAGATGGACGACGTGTTTCTACATGACTAAAATCACTCCTGAAGCCACGGACGATCTCCGCTGCCTTTCTCACTGCAGGTCGTGTGTTTGTTGTTTGTTTGAATGGAATCGCCGTCCCACCAACGCGACTCTCGCCTCCTCATTCCTCCTGACGTGTTGAAAGCTCCTCGTTCTCCTCCCCTCAGGGAATCCCGGTTTCCTTGGCGTGAGGTGATCGATGACTTTCTTCTGCTAGTAAACTTCCTAAAGCTCGGCCTCCTGACTGATTTTGAGTTCTCTCAAACGTGTGTGTGTGTGTGTGTGTGTGCGTGTGTACTTGTACGATGTGTACATAACGTGTCGGTGACGCACTGCTTTTCTCGTTTTGTCTTGGATGAAAAACAAATGTCCTCTTCCAACGGTCGATAAAGATAATAACCATTAACTCCCCGTGAGACCTCGGCGCTGAATGTTTCTGAATTAATTTACATTTCTTTCTATTCTTTTTAACTATTTAGGCAATATTTGTCAGGCATAAGTTAAAGTTTCCAGAGGAGCTCTTCGCGTAAAGACGTTGTAAAAGCGGGACGGAGATCGGTCCGACCCGGTTCAGGACATTTCTGGACTTTGGCCGTCTTGTCGGTTTTATCCTTCGTCTTTTTCCCCCATTCGTCTCCTCGCTCGTTTTGGTTTTTCCCGCACGGATTGGTGTCGTTTCTGAAGGATTGTGGGTAATAAATGCCGAGGAGAGGAAGCCAGTATCTGGTGCTGCTGCTTTTCTGGAAGCGGACGAATACGTTTCTGGTATCGCCGCGCGGTCGCCGGGCTGCTGTGCAGCCGATGCGACCGTTACTGAATGAATGATTATCGCCGAGGGGAACCGATCGATGGTACCGACGACGGCCTGCGTCGCGTCTCCGTCTGTGGGTCCCCCATGCGTTTCCACGGCGACGGCTCGGCACTGCAGTTCTGATTATTTGTAAAAAAAACGATCCCTGCTGGGGTTCTCTTTGCTGAATCTGCAGTCGAGGGATCTTCATTTCCTGCTGGCGGGTTAAATGAGGGCGGCTAAGATGCCAACGGGCTCGTCCTCTTCGTTCTTCTTCTTCTTCTTCTTCGGAGAGGACACGCTGTCCTGTATCAGATAGGAGGATAAAGACGTGCAGCCCCCCCCCCGTCGGGGTCAGGGTTCAGGGTTCAGGTCTCGAAGCGATGAAGTCGATGTAGAACGAAAAGCGACTGCGGTCCAAGATGGCCTCTGAAACCCGAGTGAGTCGAGTTGAACGTCTTTTGTGGAGAATTTAAGGGAGGATGCCGTTTGTTTGCCAGGACTGTAAACGTTTTGGATGCTTGATGTTTAAGACAGACACACACACACACGGAAAAAACGATTATTTGCACAGCATTCACGGAATGCAGCCCTTTCTTTTGTGTTTTGTCATTTGTATTTCTAAAAATGAAGCACTACTTCTATACAAATATAAATATATACTGTACATTAAAACAAACACCTGAATGTCAGAAATCTTTAAATTATTGCCCCTTCGGTTCACTATGTGTGTGATGCCCTGAGAATGTTTTCCTTTTTCTTTTTTTATGATTCTAAATGTTGCTATCGCTATCATAACCATTACTTTGTGTGATAATGACAGCAGTAATCATTTTCTATCTACTCAAAGTGTAAAGCTAGTCTGGCACTGATCAAACACGAACCTGCTTCTCTGATTCCTTTCGTCGCTCTGTGTACTATAAGCTAGTATGTTTGCAGTACTCTAGTACGCTTGCATGGCAGAAGAGAACATAATAGTATGAATAACATGGTGTATTGTCTCTGGGGGGGGGGGGGGGTGCCATGAAGAAGCAGCAATAATAGAAGTTCACATGGAGGGTTTTTGCAGTATCTGATGGAATTTGTTTGTGAATATTTTGTTGGTGGTCGTGTTTTTCACGGATCTTTGACTCGCCGATCGTCTTCTTTCACCACTGTTTGCATAATATTCACTTTGGCGCTGCTGAAAAACCAAAATTGAACCTGGAGGACCGGCAGTGACGATGAGAAGCCGGTGTCTGATATGACATCACAAAGAAAGCGGAAACATCGTCAGTCTTTGCAGCATCTCCATTTTAAATCTGATTTAGTTTCTCACAAGTTTCATTGATTGGTACAAGTGTCGAGTGATTTATACCGTGTAAAACGTAAGTGTACACAGCCGATATCCGTGGATGCAGTACATTTCATCTTCCACTCCATTCGGCGGTTGTTTCACGCAGAAGTCGCAGATCGAGCGTCTTTTGACCTTTAAGGTTTCAGACACCGACGTCTCTGATGCTTGATTCTGCTCCAAAGTTCCCTGAGCCCCGATGTTTCTCGCTTCCTCCAGGTGACCTACATGTGAGTGTTTTACCACGTTAATATATTGTATGTGTGTATCTGTAAATGTTTTTCTTACAATGTGAATGCTTCTTGTTTGTTGGTTATTCATTAACAAAAAGGATGAGAGAATACAATCAGTAACTGACATTTAAAGCGAAAATAAAATGTTACCAGCTTGCCTCGTTTCTTCTGTTACTTCTTGAATCTAATTTTAAGCATTTGTGCCTTCAGCTCGGACTTGTGGCGGCGCCCTCTACTGGTTATTAGAAGCAACGCAGCTTTAATGCATTTCCTGTTAGGAGCTTCGGAGAACGAGACATATTAAGACACTGAATTAACTGTAGATTTAACTTGTTTAACTTTATTTAAAAAAAAATATCGAGCGCGGATATTTTCCATTTGATAAATCCTGTCAAAGACGATGTTTCTTGGTGCTACTCCGACAAAAATCGGCCTTTTCTTCTTCTTCGGGTTTGTAGGTAGCTTGCAACCAGCTTTTAGGAGCACTGCCGCCACCTGGCGGAAATGGCAAATTGCAGCTGTGCGAAGCATAAAGTAAGTAAATAACGCACTTTACGAGAACGATTAATACAATTACTAAAGTTTAGAAGAATCTTATATAATTGGTTTACATTTTTTTTTTCATGTTTTCAACTTTACGCAACACGTCCTGAAACTCAAATCAGACGCCACTGACGACGTTCGTGCGACAGAAGGCATTTAATTTCATATAAAAATTATAAATGCACATTTAGACAGAGCAGCAGATGTTTTCAGGCCTGCTTATCTGTATTCAGTATTTCAAGTTTACAAATCCTCAGAAAGTACAGTGCACAAGTTCCAAACTTCAAACCTTTACAATCATCAATTCATTTCACAATATCGATTTAGTTTACAAAGATCCACATTTTATGATATTAAAAATAGAACATCTGCACGTATTAAGAACATTAACCATTTTAAAATATCAGAACAGAAAGTCCAGACAGAAAAGTCTCTCCTTGAGATTCAGAGTTTGGCTTTTAGCAGCCCTGGTGGTGCTGAGAATCGTGAAACAGACGTGGAAAATCAATCACGTCTTTAAGGAGCCGATAGCCGATCACACTATTGATCTCCAGTCCTCAAAGCGGTGGCACCGAACACGAGGCGGAGACAAGCGTTCAATAAATGCATCTCTCGTCCAAAAACAATAAATAACAAATCCTAAACAATCTCTGTTGTCATGGAAACAAGTCTTTTTCAGTTTGTCAGAGATATAAAAAAAAAACAATAACAAAACATGTGACCCCCAGCTTCATTCTGATCGAGACTGGCACTATTTGAATAGTTTCAAATAAAACGATTGGCTTTGAAGTGGAGTGATGATCAGTATCAGACGTGTGTCTGACGGCGGATCAACCTTCCTGATCGGCGGCTCGCTCAGTGCGTGAGCAGCGTGTCGAGCTGAGACCACAGCAGTGCTAAAAAAAACTAAACTCAAATATAGCAAATCTGGTTTACCCAGAAGATGTTTTCTACATTCTATAAGTCTTCTTGCGGCTCTCAAAGTACACACACACACACACACACGCACACGCACACGCACGCACACACACACACACACACGCACACACACACACACACACAAACCTGATTCACATCTTGAGACCAAGCAGAGTGCATGAGAGGCGGATCAATACTGACTCGGGGTTTTCCCGAGTCGTTCCAGGTCCCACCGACGCTTCCCGCTCCTCCTCCTGGTCTTGCGTTCGGCCGATCCTTCCCATCGTCTTGTTCTCGGGATACGGAATCCTCCCCATCGTGGCGTTCTGTGCGGCGCCGTCCTCGACTAAATCACCCCGCGGTTCAGCGCAAAAACAAACTCCTCCGGCTGCGTCCCCGATGAGGAGGTCGGCCGGGCGCCGGAGGAGTCGCCTCCGGTTCCGTTGGCCCGCCGAGCTTCAGACGTCAGTGCGGTTTCTCCGCTGCGGCGCCGGAGGAGGGGCCCCGGGTCACAACGGCTTGTCGATCACGGCGACTCCTGTGGGAGCGAGAACGCGGGTGAGAAACGGAACGCCGCCCCGCCCCCCCGCGACCCGGCCCTGCCGCCGGACTGACCGGCGTAGCTGCGCCCGTTGCTCATGTTGGTGGGGATGAGGCTCCACTTGTCCGTGGTCGGGTTGTAGAACTCCACGGAGGAGAGGTTACAGGAGCCGTCGTCCCCCCCGATCACGTACAGCAGCCCGTTGATGGCGCACACGCCTTCACCGGAGGCAACAACGCGTTAGCGGCCAGCGGCGCGCTGCGTTCTCACAACGGGAAAGGCGGCGCCGCAGAGGCGTTTGGGTCTGACCTGCGTTCCGCCGGCACATGTTCATGTCACAGACGAGCCGCCAGGCGTTGGTCCGCGGGTCGTACACCTCCACGCTCTTCCTCACCAGGGGGCCGTCGTGGCCTCCAGCTGCAAACATCTGCCCGGCCAGCACGCCCACCCCTACACAACGTTAGAGAGATGCACGTGGGGGGGGGGGGGGGTCATTCAAACTGCACCGCGGCATGTCAAATATTCCATCCGGTACTGCGCTAACCGCTGTACCACCCTTAAATATTCTCGTACATGTTAATAGTAGTATTAATTATTAGAGCTGAATGTTTTTTATTGGTTCTCGTTCCGACTGTTTTTGCTCGTGTCGTTGCAGATGGCGTCCACCAGGGGAAGCTGTTGCTAATATTTGGAGTGTGAGGGTCCCGTCCATCCATCCCGGGAGTTGCTGGAGCTGATCCCAGCTTGCTATGGGCGAGGGGCGCGGTGTGTGCGTGCGTGTGTGTGTGTGTGTGCGTGCGTGTGTGCGTGCGTGCGTGTGTGCGTGCGTGTGTGCGTGTGTGCGCGTGTGTGTGTGTGTGTGTGCGTGCGTGTGTGCGCGTGCGCGTGTACCTGCTCCACTTCGCCGTGTGCTCATGCCGGCTACGTAGCTCCACTGGTCGGTGACGGGGTCGTATTCTTCCACGGTACTGAGACACTGGCGGGATGCACCGTCGTAGCCTCCGACCGCGTACAACTTACCTACGGGCAGATGAAGCGGTGATAAAACACGTGCGCGCACGCACGCACACACACACACACACACACACACGCACACGCACGTCTCACCGTCGACCACGCCCACTCCCACGCTGCTGCGCCGCGTGTTCATGGAGGCGACGTACGTCCACTTGTTGGCTTTGTGATTGTAGACTTCTACTGTAGACAGTCCTGATACACAAACAGGAAGTGGGCGTGGCGGTAAACAACGACAGCACCAGCGTGCGTTTGTGCTCGCGTACCGACGCTCCCGTTAAAACCCCCGATGGCGTAGAGCAGATCGGCCAACACGGCCGCTCCCAGCGTGCTCCGCCTCTCCTGCATGCCGGCCGCCGCCGTCCACCGGTCCCGCCCCCCGTCGTACACGTCCACCGTTCGCTCCCGCTGCGAGCTGTCGAACCCCCCGACGGCGAACACGCGGCCCGCCACGGAGACCACGCCTGGAGACAAAGAAGGTCAACGTTTGAACGCCTCGCGGGAGGAAAAGTCACGTTTCGGACTCCTGAGGAAGAAGAAGCGGCGCCGGCGCCGGCTGACCTGCCCGGCAGCGCCTGGAAGGGAGGTCCGCCACCTGGTACCAGCGGTCCTCCTGGAAGTCGTAACATTCCACGCTCCGGATGGCCTTGGGAGCCTGACCGCCCACCACGATCATCACCTGGACATTCACTCGGTCATGTGACTGAATCCCGGTCGGAACGAACGACCGCCGAGGCGAGCGCCGACCTTCGGGATGCTGATCGGCGTCCGAGGGCGGGTCCGGTCCGTCTTGATGAGGTGCCGCTGGTCGGCCGGCAGCAGGTGATACTTCATGGCTTCTATGAGGAAGTCCTTGCAGGTGCTGTTGTTCTTGATCAGAGCTTCCTCCTCCACAGTCTGAAAACCAGGCGCCATTTTGTTTCTGTTTCTGCATCTCTGAGAGCAACAAGATGGCTTCCTCTTACCTGCACCAGGTAATCCCGGGACAGCAGCGGGAGCCTGACGTGCTCCATCAGCTTGGACATGAACTCCAGACGGGCCGGCTTGTCGTGCTTGATCCAGCCTATCATGGCCTCGAACACCTGAGACAGGAAGTGGCCGTTTAAACGAGACGCGGCGACCGTGAAGCCCCCCCCCCCCCCCCCGCCGCTCTCTGACCTTCTCCTCCGTGGACACTGTGAGCTTGTCGCTGGAGATCAGGCTGCACACCTGCTGCAGCGAGAGGCCCAGGAACTCCTCCCCCTGCACCACCTCGGCGAAATGCTGCTCTGAGAGACGCAGACGGGAAAGGGTTACTCGCGCCCAGCGGCGCCGGCGGCGCGCGGCTCGGCGCGGAGCTCACCGGCGAAGGCGTGGCTCTGGCGGAGCAGCTGCGTGCAGGTGTGCAGGTCGGCGAAGGCCCGGATGCCCAAACAGTTCGTCGGGTGAAGCTGCGACTGCAGGAAGTCGCAGCAGACGCGGCGGACGTCCATCAGCTGGAGGAGGCTGGCGGCCGGAAGCAGAACCTGCAAGACGAGATCAGCGGTTTAACACACTAGCGAGCGCAGCGGGCTACAAGCCCCGCCCACAGCTGCAGCCGTCCACGTCTCCCAGAAGTCATTGCATCGCTAGCTTCATCTTCCTCCTGCGTTCTGAACCCAATAACGTCGTCTTCTTCAGCGTCGGCCTCAGAGATGAATTCTTCACACAAGTTCTCAGCTTCTCTCCACGCCGCCGCCGCCGCCGCCGCCTCCAACATCTCGCCACCGATTCGTTGACGCCAGGATTAGCCGTTTCCTTCTTTGAGGGCTAAATCAGTTAGCCTGTAATGATCCATGTAATTAGCCGCATCGTTGTAAAAGCTGCCGGGTTCAAAGCGTGGGGGGGGGGGGGAGGGGCTTATAGTCCGTCATCGTCTGAACGTGTGCGCAGCAGCCCAAAGCCTGGCGTCCGTTAAACGGGAGAACATCAGGCCCGTCTCTTCAGGGCAGGAAGAACGCACAGCGGACAGGGGGGGGGGGGGGGGGTGTTTCCTGCTGCTCTCCATGTACACTTCCTGTGCTAATAATGGGAGGAAATGTCGGCTCGATGGCGCGGCCTCGAGGAGGCGGAGCTTCCGAGGATTAATGAGGCCTCCGGGGTTCCAGCAGAACGAGGGCCGACTTCTCTGGTGCAGGATGTTAACGCCCGACGCGGTGCTGGACAGCAGGTAAGGGGCGTGCCCCCCCCCCCCCCCCCCCCGCTCACCTGGACGTTGTCTTCCGTCACCTCTATCTCCGCCGTGTAGATGTAGTCCACCAGTTTGTTCAGAGTCTGACCGTCCACCTCCCTGATCTCCACCTGATGGGCTTTGCTTTCGCTCATATCAGCTACACGCACGCACACACACACACGCACACGCACACACACACGCACACAGTTCAGGACATGCCAGCACACACACACACACCGAGACATGACAACGCAGCGGCGTGTCTGAACCTGTGAACATGGCACAGAAGTAGGGGCTGCAGGACGCCAGGATCACCCGGTGGGCCGGGACCTCGAGGTTCCCCGCCACGAGCCGGACGTCACACAGCAGCTTCTTACTGCAGCGGGAGGAACGAGGAAGAGCGCGAGGAAGAGCGTGAGGAAGAGCGTGAGGAAGGGCGTGAGGAAGGGCGTGAGGAAGAGCGCCGCTCTCGCCGCGCCGTTCGGCAGCTTCTCAGGTGGAAGGACGAAGGAGCGACGCACCTCCTCAGCTCGTTCATCTGCAGGAAGGCCTTCCTGGCGTGCGTCTCGCCGCTCGCCGGGTCCTCCTCCGGATCCGGATCCGTGGGCCAGTTCGGGCGCGGCGCGGCCGCCGGAGCGCTCAGACAGGAGAGGCAGCGTCTGGACGATCGGAGGAGGACCCAACGTTAGTCAATGACATTAATAGTTATGGATGCTTTTATTTGATTTTTAGCCCAGCAGTGAATTAAATGTAGCACATTTCATTTAAGAAAGCAGGACGTTGTTACATTGTTCCAGTGAGGGGGGGGGGGCTGGGCCCCCCCGACAGAGTTGTGCCTCACTGCGCCTCTGGAACGGAACGTTTGAAGTGATTCCCGACGTTTCTCTTTTACCAGAAAGTTAAATGATGACTGCTTAAACGGGTGGAAGAGTTCTGTCCTTCATCGACTCTCATTCTGTCGCTGAAAAGTCTAAAGTTTCCCCTTCATGTATTTACGAGGCATTAAAAACACGACAGCTGAAGTCCCTGAACGCATCAGCGTCCAACGAGAAGCCAACTTTGTCCGAACAGCACGAAGATTTATTTGCAAATGTTGTTTTGTAGTTTTAACCAGCGTCAAGTTGGTGAGCTGGTTAGCTGTTAGCATGGCGAAGCATGTTTACATTAGCTTATTGAGAGATGACGTCACCTTCCTGGGAACACAACGTTGTTACACCAACACGACGTCGGCTCCTAAATGCTAACTCTGATTTTAGTTAGCGACGCAAACGCATCAGCTAGCTAACTTACCCGAGCTAGCCTAGCAACAAGGCTAGTGTGAGCGTTGCGCTCCTTGGAGCTGTGCGGGGATTTGGAGCGATATGATGGGAGTTCAAAATGTTATTCAATAAATAGTGAGTCACAGTTTCCCCCGAAATAGTCCTCGCGGCTCATTGAACTCACCCCAGCGACACCCCGTCCATCCTCACGGAGACAGAAAGCACAGCAGGCATGAGCGCCGAGCGTCCGCACGAAGATCGTGTAGGAAGAAGATGAGTCACTAAGTCGTTGAAAAGAAGGTATGAATTTTTATTTTTCATGGAATTAAGTTGTATAGAAACACACACAAAAAAATTTACAGTACCGAACGAAATCACGCATTATGAAATATGTTCTGTAACCAGACCGTGAATGGAAAAACGACATTTCTAGCAACACGTTTAGCTGAAATATTAATTTATCCTCCAATATAATGACTGTGTGTCTTGTCTTCTGGGTACCAATCAATCAGTTATAATTTCCTAAATACAATTTTCATTCCGAAAAATATTTGAAAAGTTAAATGTCCTAAAATACAAAACCAGATGTTAATATTTAAACAATCAAAAATCATGAACCAATAAACATTTGAGGGGTTCATTTACCAAATGTAATTAAATATTTCTCAGCAGAGAATGTTCTGTGCTCGTTAACGTGGCTCAGTATACATGCTGTAAGGATTAACTAACCCATTACCAATCATTATGGACTTAAATCCCAATCAAATATATGCATTCATATGTAAATCAATAGTGTGGTCTAATTGCTACAAATTGGATCAGTATCCTTAAAATAACCACTTACCAGTCCGAAACTATTCAGAATTCGTCTTTGCGCCTCTCAGATTCGCATCAAGATGAATAATATGCAACACATGAAATACACATCTACTGCTTACAAGTTTAATATAAATTTTAACTGAAGGTTGGAACACTAACGGCAGATGAATCGAAAAAGTATCAGAGTGAGAGCTCTCTTATTTTTTTGTTTTTACACATCCTTCTGTCCTCCGCAGAAACGAGCCTTGTTAAAACCAGGCTCCTCCCACCGGACGGGTCCAGAGGTGTATCCAAGGAAACCGGACATTGATCCCGTTACGGCCGACTGCACGCGTTTACGATCTCAGGTTTCAGTGTTTTGGGACGAAATTAACGGCAAAAAAAAAAAAGTCACTTTGCACCAATGGTGAACATTTACACACTTTACTTTTTACATTGTAAAATTGGTGCCATGACGGCAGAGCATGCTCCAGAATTAGTCCGCTCCTTCCGCTAAATCTGTGACGGAACAAAATGGCGGTCGGGATAGAGAACGCACGGATTTATAGACCCTACTGCCCCCTGGTGGTGGCGTTATGAACTTAATATAAAATAGAGGGAAAACAGAAGCGTGTAACCGACACCATCTAAATCAAAGACTACGAGATTAGATGGAATTTCAAAACATTAAAAACTTTAATAAAACCAGAGTGAGCAAAGGGGCGAACTGAAGACACGTATTAAGCACAGTTTGAATTAACAAAACAAAAAGAAATGATGGGACGGCAAAGGTGAAAGAATAGCAGAATTTACAAAAAGAATCCGTGACATGCCTCAAAAAAAAAAAAAAAAAGCCACGTGGGTTTCAGATCGCGAGCCCCCACGCCGCCAGAAAACTGCCGCCAAAATTTACTTAGAACCCTGAGTTCATGATGCCAAAATAACAGACACATCAGGCTGGTTTTGCAAGACGAGCTCAATTCCGAGTTGAGAAGCTGTGACTGACATTTTCCCAACGTAACAAAAAGTACAATAATACATCATTTTTAATAGTACATTAACGCGTGGAATAAGAGAACAGGTGGAGCTTGCGCGGGGGGCAGGGTCCAGAGGACAGTCACTCATTCTCCGTGGGTGACGTCGGCACCGCCGCCGATCCCTCTCATCCCAAATGGGCTTGTAGTATGTGTAGAAAGTCAGGTTCGTTGTAATCAGAATAGTCCCCCGTAACACCTGGAGCCACCAGGAGCTAGCAGCTAGCGGCTAGTAGCCGCCGTATCCGCCGCCGCCGCCGCCCCTGCCGTATCCGCCGCCGCCGCCTCCGGCCGGGCCGCCTCTGTTGTACGGAGCCCCGCTCCGGTACGAGTAGCTGCCGCCCTTCACCGAACCGTAATTAGACTGCTGCTGTCCGTAACCGTCCCCGAAGTCCCCGTTACTGTAGCCGGCCCCCATTTGGTTTTCGTATTCGTTGTATCCCCCGTACCCATATCCTCCTTCTCCGCCGCCATTGTAGCCACCGTAGCCGTAGCCGCCGCCGCCGCCGCCACCGTAATTGCCGCCGTAGCCGCCTCCGTAGCTGTAACCTCCTCCTCTTCCGCCGCCATAGCTCTGCATCCCCCGTCCTCGACCTCTGCCTCCCCGGCCGCCGGAGGACATTTCCTGCTTGGTCATGGCCTTCTTCACCTCCACCTTGTTGCCGCTGATGACGTGATATCTGGTGAGCACCGCTTTGGTGGCGGAGTCCGTGTCCTCGAAGAAGACAAAGCCGAAGCCTCGCTTCTTTCCCGTCTGCTTGTCCGAGATGATCTCGGCTTTCTCGACCACGCCGAACTGAGAGAAATACTCGGTGAGGTTTTCCGCCTCGATGTGGTCTTTCACGCCGCCGACGAAGATCTTCTTCACGTTGGCGATGATGTCCGGGTTGTTGGCCTCCTCCCGTGATATGGCCCTTTTCAATTCCACCTCCTGGCCTTCGACGAAGTGTGGTTTAGCCGCCATTGCTGCGTCGGCCTCCTCCGGCGCGGAGTAGGTGATAAAGCCGAAACAACGGGACCGCCCGAGCGGCTGGTTCATGACCACGACGCAGTCGCTGAGCGTCCCGTACTGCTCGAAATACGTCCCGAGGCCTTCTTTCGTCGTCTCCACGTTGAGGCCTCCGACAAACAGCTTCGTCAGTGTAGTCGACATGATCGGATTTCTTCTGAGCACGATGTGGCGAGACCGTCTTTCTTCTTCAATGGACGACGTCAGGGCGGGCCTTCTCGCTCACGCGCCGTCGTAAGACGTTTTCATCGGTGATTGGTCAATTTAAATAAGCCATTATCACCTATTGGCTGGCCGGCGGTTACGTTGGTGCTGCCTTTACGTACCGTCGGAATCCGCAGGTTCAATGCAAAATGGAAGGAAAGGAAAACCGCGTGGACGTCAACCTTTGTTTCGTTTTAGTGTAATCGATTCGAAAAAGGGAAAAAGCCCTGATCAATTTAGCCTTTATCGTCAGTATCCATCACACGTGCACGTCATTATTCAACTTAAACATCACACTCTAAACACTAAATTACAGCGGGTTTTACCAGGAATCGGCATTTTATTGCATCGCGATTTTTTTAAAGAGAATCATGAGCCAAAACTGATTTAATAGAGAGGCATTAGTCCACAACAATAATCCGAATCACATTAATACTTGCGCACAGTGCGTTCACACCAAAGATAATCGCATTGGGCATGAACCAGTAGAGAAATAAACACTCGCGCCAAAACAAATTATGCTAATTGTTCAGTTCACTTGAACAGCCATTTTTTCCATTATTCACGAGGAAATTATACGTTTTTACTCAGTTGTGTTCAACATCTGAAGTCCAGGGAGGCATGTAAACTCCAATTTCAAAGAACATAAGGACACAGGACACACTGAACGCCAGAGTTTCTGACCTAATCGTTGCCTTACGGGCATCCCTGCTTTAACAGGCTTCCTTCTCCCAGACTGCTGAAACAGACACTGATTCATCAACGCGGATTGAGAATGATATCGGATTTTACAGCACATCTCAAAATATTTGTTCATGTTTCAAACGTTGCTTTGAATTATTCTTCTGCAAATCATTTCGGGAACCACGGACACAATCTATCCACCTTATTTCTGGCCCATGATGACCACACAGATATGCAACAAAACCGTTTCCCATGAGTGAAAAATAAGTAACATAAACGAGTCTCTTGGTGTATAAAAATAGATTTATTGCGGGTAGATAGAAAAGCATGAAGCTTTCCTTTCCTCTGGTCAAACCGTCCTGCGTCATTATCCTATCAAAACAAGAAAATGTACACTCAAACTGTATGAATCCCACAAAACAAAATTACTGTTTGCAGATGAGAGAATATGTCCTCTTTTGAAATAAAGCAAACTTGATATAGCAAACTTAATATTTGTGTATCATCTATTAAAAACACAAATTTTCAAGACAAACATTTTTGATCAGTGGGCCACATATTTCAGACAAAAGTAAGAACCCAACAGAAGTCGCATCGAGAAATATAGGAATAAGACGACACTAGAATCAGAACTTTATTCTATGTTGAAACCCTGTCAAGGGTCAAGCTGACAATTTTTTAAAGCCAATTTATCATGCATTTCCTTACCTGTAAGTTGATATTTGTAACGTAGAATGATCAGAGAAACTCAAGATCTGTTTTGCTAGAGACAATATATTTATAGGTGCAGTGTCATCAGAGGTCTCGAATATAAAACCCACCAAATATTTAAGGAAATCATTAAGATTAAAACCCACATTTGAGAACACTGGAACTCCTTCGTGAAAGCGGATTTCACCTGAGGGAAACGCACAACTGCTCTCCGGTCCCCCCCAGCGGCATGGATTTTCACGCCGTCGTTCTCGGGGTGACGTTACGCAGGTAACCGTAGCATCCTGGGGGAGACGGAAGAAAACACACAATGAGTATTTGAGCAGAGCATGGTTTTCCGGATGAAACATCAATGCACACGTTATCCATGTTACTTCATTTTCTTTTTTAAATGGTGGATCACAACGTTGGCCCCTTCCACCAACTTCATAAAAGCCCCCTTTATAATTAGATTAGCTAGTCGCAGTGAGCTATGATTTAAGTTCCACTTGTTTAAACTTAAATAATGGCGCACGTGTGCGCCGTCATCTATCCCATACATGGTTAACCAACACAGAGTGAAGACAGGGTGATTTACATACCTAGTTTGCTGGATGTGGATATCCTAAAGAGATATTTCAGACTCCTATGACAATCGACCCCAGGTAATGAACAGGGTCCTGATGTAGCCTAAAACAAACTGCTACGGCTAGTTTGGCTGGGATAGCCTACAGGAATACGAGTAAGAGCACCTAAATATAGGAATAATCAAAGATGAATATCAGAGCCCTCATGTCCACAGAAGGTATTCAAATAAGGAAGAAAGGCATTAACAATATCTAAAAACCACATAATTGCAATACAAGGTCAAACCCTACATGCCTACATGCATTGGCTGTGGGTTAACTTCACCCACCTGAGTGTAAGTGGAATAAACAGTGGGCAAGTTTCCACGCAACTAAAGATCGACGACACTTAAACCTGTGAATGAACTTGAGGAAGCCTGGTTAAATGAGTAAAATAACTAAGCTAAGTGGTATAACGTTTTATTTAAAATGGACATACATAAGCATACCAAGGTGTTTGAACAGCGTGTTTTGATCTCCAGACATTAAAGTATACAATAAACATTAGATCTCGCTACAGGTAATAAAAGAAAACCAACAATATTCACTATCGCTATGCGTGAGGGGAGTCTGAACACAATGCTGGGAAGGAAAGGATCCGCCTCTACTGAGTAAATGCTTTTATACAGATCAGAAACCACAAAAACATGCCTTCTCATCCTCATACATTGAAATTACACTAGACTTGGAAAAAAATGCAAAATTAGGATAATCGAAATTGGTCACCAAAACAATCCTACATCGAACTGGGTGAACGCAAATAAAAAAAATTATATTGACAACTACACGCCTTCGGCGCGGATACACAAGGAGGATCGCTGACGTGTCCTAGGGGAACGGCTACAGCCGCTCCTGGTAACTCGGTTATCAGGCTTTTTTGGGAAGCGACCTTCCTACCTGTTTGGGGTTCGGAGGTCCTCGTTTAGATTAGGGGGTATCTCGGTCGTTGTTGGGTTTCACGGCAGACGCCGCCTATTGAATTTGAGTTGAGCGGTTCAATTCCGTCTTGAGGCAATACAAGACAGGTGTGTAGGGGGGGGGGGGTTCGAGATCCCGTCGCGGAGTCTCGTTTAGTAGGTATTGTAGCCCCCTCTCTGCTGGTAGCCGCCGCCGCCTCCGCCTCTGGTGTAGGGCGCAGGGCTCCTCTGGAAAGGCAGGCCTTTCATGGGCCCGTAGCCAGAAGTGTGCTGGCCGTAGCTACTGCCAAAATCATTGTAGCCGTTTCCACCTCCGTAGCCACCGCCCTGGTCTCCGTAACCACCCCCGTACTGCCCGCTGTAGCCTCCGTAGCCGCCACAGTTGTAGCCTCCGCTACTTCCGTAGTTGTAGCTTCCGCCGTAGTCCCGGCCGGGGTAGCCATTTTGAGTGCCCCTTCCACCGACGCCCCTGCTGGGCCTAAACCTCAGGCCCATTCCGCCTCTGCTGCTCGCCTGCATCTCCTGTCTGGTCAGGGCTTTCTTCACCTCAACCTTGTGTCCATTGATGGTGTGAAACTTCACCACGACCGCCTTGTCGGCAGCGTCGTGGTCGTTGAAGTAAACAAAGCCGAAGCCACGTTTCTTTCCGGTGTCCTTCTCCGAGATGACTTCGGCCTTCTCAATTTCGCCATACTGCAAGAAATATTCGCTCAGCTGTTCTTCGTCAATGTCGTCTTTCAGGCCTCCAACGAATATCTTTTTCACTTTAGCGAGTGCTTCCGGCCTGTTGGCGTCTTCTCTGGCGACGGCGCGCTTCACTTCGACCGAGTTGTTGTCGACGGTGTGAGGCCTAGCCGCCATTGCTGCGTCGGCCTCCTCCGGTGTGGAGTACGTAACGAAACCGAAGCAGCGGGATCGGTGCAGCGCCTTGTTCACGACGACGACGCAGTCGGTGAGCGTCCCGTACTGCTCGAAATGCTTACGCAGGCCATCGTCGTCGGTGTCCACGTTTAGTCCACCGACGAAAAGTTTGCAAAGCTGGTCGCTCATGATTAAACAGCTGCGAGTTCGTCAGATGAATCCAACAATTCGCTCCAAAATGGCGGCGGAGGAATAGCGAATCGTATTTATAACCCACACGCGGATGACGTCAGAGCCGGGAACGCCCCTTCCGCTTCAGCATTGTCTCTTTGTGGCACAAAAGACGACGAGAATACATTGAAATAAACGTTTTTGTGTGACTGTGCCTTTTTAATCTATTATTTTGCACCTGTGGTGCAATTTATATTTATTTTATTGTTATTTTGCATCAATTGAGTAATTTAACATTAGTTTTATTTGTATTGTTAAACGTCAATGATTTATGTACTAAGGACTTTCAACGGAAACAAGACCGCAAGGGCTTTTTTGAAATGCTCCTCTTAGACAGGATGTTTGACTGTACTTGTACTCTAACATTCTAATAAATATATTCATCATCACCACTGAATCATTTTGTTGTGCCTCATGGCATCAAAGTATGCTGATTTTATTTTTTTTACACATGTAAAGTAAATAAAACCTCCGTATACCTCCAACACTTTTTAAATTTAAGCCTATATGAACTGAGAATGTTTTCCCAGCTTGCTGCCACAATTCCATGTAACTTTATGTTGTGTATCACGTGTTTATTTAGACTTGCTTCGTGTCAACTTTGTCTTTAAGCTTAATCAAATTTTTAAAATAGAATTTTAAATTAAAAGAAATATAATTTATATTTTAATTGAAAAATCTAATTTTTCCATAGTTGTTCTTGTCATAAATATTAGAAGTCAAAAGTGAAGGATAATTATATAACTTTGCCCTTACTACAAATTCACCCACTCTTTGCATACAAAACAGTATATATCAGTGATATGAAATCTCCAAGATAAAAAAAAAAAAAGCAGGGTTAATTAATGAAATGCTCTCCGACTATTGAATAGGATCATTATGGAGAAAGATCCCATCCTCAAAAGAGAATGATTTGGTGCAGAGCAGTTAATATGGAAATATAAACTATTAAATCAGCTACACCAAAGAACAATATCCCCACAAACCTTCAGCGCAATAAAAAAAAAACAGACTTCCCCGTGGAACATAAGACCTGCTTTCATCATGTTCAGAACTAGTCTGGTATTAAAACAGAAACTCTTTAACGATACTTTGTTCACTGTCTTGTAGTACTTTTTACAAACGTGAAATAGAAAAATCTCACATTCCGAAGTAAACCATTAAGCCATTATGTAACTATACGCTCAGGTTAATGGAGTCATAAATATTCCTGCGTCGTTAATCAAGAGACAGAAGAACACCACTAGTAACCTCAACAGGCTTTTATTTGTTGTCGTAAAATCAAATATCTACCTAACAGTTGCTCGCCCTCTCTCTAATATTCAGAAAGAGGGTCAGTAAAATAATGAGATTACTGATAGTCCATGTTCTTAAATGGATCAGATCAAACAAAGTCTTTATCTAGCAACATCTAAAACAGAGCCTGGAAGAAGAGCAGCCCAGTTTCCTTTGTGAGACCTGGGGAGGGGGAGTTTGGACACACTTGTGTATTAGGAGGAGGGTGGGTTGTGTGAAATGTTTGGGTGTGACTCCGGTGGGAGGGGGGTGCACTGGATTGCGGCTCCGCGGGTCGCTCTGAGTACCGGGTGGGGCCCACTGTTGATCACGTCAATGCTCGATCACATGATGTAGACCTTCTCAGCCTGAGAGAAGTTGAAGACTTCTTTGGTTCGGGGACAGACCACTTTGTCATCTTGGCGGATTGACAGGAGAGACTGGAAGGCATGCAACGAGCACCAAGTTACGGTTTCAACGCATATATATTGTATAGCTTTGTTTTTATTACAGTAGTCAAGCAGTAGTTTAAGCTCAAAGTGGCTTCACGCTGCTGATGCTGTACTCACATTGTAGCCGTAGACATATCCATTAGGAAGCATCATGGGAGGGTTGTTTTCATTCATCACCTCCCCGGAGATCTTACAGACTAGTCTGGAGTTGGCGCAGTGGGCCATGGGCAGCGGCTGGGCCAATTTGTTGAGGGATTTACTGCAGACGGGGCAGTCCGGGTTCTTAGAGGTACCGTCTTCCTTGTAGCACTGACTGGAATGGGTGTGGAGGTTAAGGACCAGACGCCGCACGTCAAAACAGCAACATCTCCTTAAAACATGGCCTCCTCAGAGGAAACAAACACTCTTTACATCCTGAGGAATCAACGTCTGGATACGGTGTCTTGATGGCAGATAGACCCGCTTGTAAAGTGATGGTGAAAACAGAGTTGTTCCCCAGCTGGTGCAGTCTGTAGTTGTCATATCGGAACTGCTGGATCAGCATCTTCCAGCGGGCCGGATCCAAAAGATCCTGACAGGAGAGAAAGAAAGAAGAAGGAAAGAGGGAGGGGGAGTTTCAAAACAAGTCAGGATTCAGATACATACATGTAACCTATACGAGTATTAAATATCCCTCCTGTGAAACGTAACCAAGTGTGTGAAACGGATCTGAATTAAATGTCGCTCGTACGCGTTTACACCAGGAACGACCTTTCACCTTGTACGGGGAGATGTGCGTATCTGATGGGAAGGCCAGCATGCCCATCACCTGTCGAACCTCATCCAGCTGACCACCTTCCGCTTGGCTGAAGTGCTTCCTTGCATGTCTGACACAGCACAGACACGATAAACGAATGTTTACCGTCGCTCACACGGAGGCGTAAAGACGTGGCTCTTTGTCCGTTACCTGACGGCGTCCATGCGTTTGTTTTGCCTGATGAGCTCGATGAACTCCTGGATTCTCAGGCTGAACTCCAGACAGCTCTGACCAGAACGCAGACAAAAGATTAGAATGTTCACAACCCCCCACTAAAATTCTCAATGGTGCTTATGACATTGCCGTTTTCTTTAGACGTGGCTTTCATGCATTTGTCAGGCGTTAACTTTGACCTGTTCAACTAATGAAGTGAAATGTGACTCTTGAAATGAACCACCTTCATCTTGCGAAGGCGAGACTTGTTGTCATGGCACCAGGCGAGGCATGTGGCCGTCTCCTGTCTCTCTAGTGACTCCTCCACCTCCTTAGCTGTGAGGAACATCTCAATGTTTACCAGATCCTAAAGAGACAAGAGAAGGGATGCATTATTGGAAAATGAAGAGCAATAAAGAGGAGGGGGGGGGGGGGGGGGGGATGAATCCCAATCACTGAACAATTATTCAAAATGCAGACAGTGAAATGGAAAAAATTAAAAATACAAATCTAAAAGTCGCTAAAGAGAAAAGTGCAGAAATCCACAACATCACACGAAACGCTAACGCAGGTCGGAGACGTCGTGTAGGCCATGATCTGCGTGAACTTTGCACTTTGATCCCTTCACTCCAGCGGGACGCAGATACGCACCTCTATACCGCTCTGCCTAGCGAGTTTAACTGCCGTGTTGTAGTAGCCGCAGCGCAGCAGGTGCTCCACCATCATGCGGTCCATGCGTTTCTTTTTCCACAGGTTGACCGACGCCGGCTGGTCGCTGCTGTGCTCCTTCAAATGCTCGATGCGCCGCTTGCACAGTTTGGCGCTCTCGTCCTCTGCTTGGATGGACTCGGCGGCCTGCAGGTCACACAAACGCACAAGAACAATTAGACCCTCACAGAAGCCGAACATGCATCGCATACAACTGCATTGTGGATTCAAACCGACATACTGTACGTTCAATAGCCGTACTTGTTGCATCAGCGCATTTATATTCCAGGTGCCCTTTAAGCATCGGGATGCTAATCCCGATGGCGTCCGCTATGGGCGGCGTCACATCAGCATTCCTCACCTTCCTCTTCAAGGCGCTGAGTTTCTCCACCACGCCGTCCAACAGTGACACCACAGAATCCACCACAGGGAAGCTGCTCAGCGTCTTCTCCAGCTCCGCAACCACCATCGTCACGTGACTCGCTTCTCGGTCGATGTTCTTCTGAGCTGCCCTGAACCGTTTGTTCAGAGTCTCATAAGGGACCTAAAACGACAATACCAGGTGGCGTTTACCGCATTGTGACGGGTGTACGGGTTTAGCCATGGCAAAAACAACGATTACTATTATTATTATTAACAGCAAACAGCTTAACAAGCACACATGTAGTTAAATTCCAGCTGATAGATGATTTCATTTTCCCCAGAGGCAGTAGGATGTTCAGATTGCTCCACAACAGTGTTATTTTGTGAGTGATTGGGTTACTCCTCAAAATGAAAACATAGTCCCACTGGCCTGTAGGGACTGTAGGGAGAAAGAAGCTAACGCAATCTATTGCATTCAAACGAGGGATGAAAAAGTGCCGATTGACCTTTCCGCTGTAAAATAACACAATAAATGTATATTTATACTACATAAACATATTTCTAAACAGAAACAAGCAGATGACTGGATCCTACAATAAACAACCATTTTGGTCAAACCTGAACTACAGACCATAACAGCAACTATGGTCCAACTGCATTTTAAAATACATGCTCCACCAGTTATTATTATTGACATCATGAAATATTAAAACCACTCGTCTCTGCTAGTTACAGTATCTGACAAACATTATGAGCTAAAGATAACCTTGCTGATCCATTTTGCAAAACTAGAGGGGAAGCAAATACATAGAAATTCAGTCTGACTATAACCTTGTAAAAATGATATTCTCCAAGTCTATAATTGTAAGAATATTTATTTAAATCAATAGATTCTATCTGCTTCGGTGGTTGTGGTGCATAAAGTACAATGAAAACAGAGCTCGAAAAGCAACAAATAATATTTGCAAACCACGTTGTCATTCAGGGGAGCATCCATCTATAAAATGACACAAAACTGTTCTAAAGACCATCAGCTACCAGGTTCTCCACTTTACAATACTCTTCAGTTACCTGTGAATCAGATCGTTACGCTGTTATACTGCTGCCTTGGGCCTTTCTGCGTTTTTCTCTGCTTCCTCCCACCACCAAAAACATGCAACTTAGGTCCAGGTCCTTTATTTATCTTACATGGTTAAATAAAGGTTAAAAAAATCTGTTTAGAGATTATTACATTTAATAAACATTGTTCTGGTAGTACTGCTCTGGTGGACTGATTATGTGTTTCAAACAGCATTTTATCATCTTATCACAATTTATGAAAGACTTTTGTAATCCTACTTCCACATGAATAATAGTTTCACGATTCCTGTATAAAGCATTTGAACCACAAAACCCAGCTTCTATTTTAATTCATTCATGAGTCATTATAAATTTGACTACTAATAATAACGATGTATCGTCTGAAACTCTTTCAGAGCCCATTCAAATCTTTTTTTTTTAAATTGTAATATAAACTACAGAAAAGAAAACTGATATCCTACAGCCCATTAAAAAAGGCTGTAAAAAAATAACTAATGACCTAAAGGGTTCGGTTTTGCCATGCCTGGGAAAAAAGCACTATTAGAGTGCAATTTCCCAAAATATCCACATATGCATAATATATGTTCCTTAGTATCCGAGTAAAGCAGCATTGTGACAGTTCAGATCTACATTCACACAATGGTGCTCTCATTCCAGAACGGTCGAGTCACAGTAAAGATCATTCGGATATTTCTGCATGAAACGAACACTAGAACATCACACCCGTCTTAAAATGGTGCCCACCTCCCCTCAGAGCAGCATTCAGGCAACGCCACGCCGAACCCCTCATCCCTCATTAACGCACAAATGTCTCAACAACACGAAGTTCCACGTTTGTCTTCATCACGACGTTAATTATCGCGCCGCAGCTGCCGACGCGTCGCTACTCACGAACGTGGGTTTAAAACGCCGGCGCTGCCGCAGGAAGCGGCCCCGGGCTCGGTTCGGCTCGGCTCGGCTCGGCTCGTCCTTTAGCGGCGGTGGAATGGAGGGACTGTGCGTGTGCGCGGCGGACAGTGATTCCTCTCACTGGCCATTTTGAGGCGCAGAGAGGCGGCAGCGGTCTGATGACACTGTGCTAACTCACAGGACGGACCGTCTGCCTCTACGCGCGGCGTTCGAGGCCCTCAGTGACTCCATCCATCTACCGGCCCAGCTCAAATTGTGCATTCTCCACGTTTTCCCGTTTGGTAGGCTTTTCCAACTTTTTGTTGCCGACAAAAATGTACAGTATTGATTTTTATCGCGGCAGATTGCATAATTAGCGAGGGGGGGTCCCCCCCCCCCCCACACACACGACAGTTCCTCATCCCCGTGTCCGGCTGTAGGAGACGAGCGTCCCCTTTGTTACGTATTATGCCAGAGTTTATGAATGTTGACATCGTTTAAACAAAAATGTTCTGTACTATCAAATGGTTAAATGTGCTGGTTAGCTTTCCAATTCAACTCGCTGATGCAAAAAATGCATTAGCGCTCCGCTAGATAAGCGCGTGTAAAATGAATGCTAGCTTTAACCTTTAGTGCATAGATTAACCGAAGCTTCACAGCTAGCATAAAATAATTTTGAATAATATAAACAGGCTCGGACTCAAGACGCCAGCCCACAGGCCCTCTAAATATGTCGGTAATAGCATCTCGCTAAGGCAGTGTGTCGCCTGCTAGCTAGTCGCTCATTGCTCTACATCGTATGGTGTATCTTGGCTACGTCTTAAGAAATAAATGTAGGCTGTGTTTAGTTAGTGGACGCTGCTCCCTGGCTAGGCTAGGCTAGGCTAGGCTAGCTAACGTTAGCATTCCCGGGAAGTTCGCGATTCTCGCTGTCGAATTAACCAAGAATCCTTTTTCCAAACGGCATCAAACGCGTCGCGTACTTTAGAGGATTGGGACTCTTCACACTTTGAGAATGTGCCGGTTTCAGCTATTGTTTACCTTCAGGGTGGGATATTCTTGAACTTTAAGAGCCATGGACAGTTGAGATGCTGTCTCTTGCACCGCCATCTTGGTTTTGTGGTTTTCTCTTGTGGTTGTTTGTGTGATCAGCTCAGATTGGCCTTAGTGCTCACTATCGCCATCTGCTGACACGGTGTCGGTACTGCGTGTGAGGCGCTTTGTCAAGACTCGATTTAAAAGTCTGGATCGAGATTAAAAAAAAAAGACTACGTACAAGCAACGACTTCAAATAATTATAAAATTAATTCAGTAAACACATTGTTTCCTTGAGCGGTTACAGTGAATGTGAAGTGTCTGTAATGAGTTCAGTTACTGCAGTAAAGATAAACAACGATAATTAAATGTTCCTGTTTTTGGGGGGTTGCTGCATCTAAGCACTTATCTAAAGCGAAGGTGCGTTTGATCCGTATAGATAATTACGCTATATCTGACTTGGGTTTAATCTCTTCATACCAGAATTAATAAATATCAAGTACAGTTATTGTATTTCCGAAAAAAATAACTAGCATCATTCAGAGATCGGATTTCCAACATCTGAGTGATAAAATTAGTATTTATAAGGGGATTCGAGTTGTTTTAAAATCCATTATGGGGTAGTTTGTATGAGAAAGTGTAAAATATATTCGATTAAGTGTTTCCACGATTAAATTATTAAAAAGTGAAGCAATTACTACAGGTTGTGTAGAATCTGAAGATATTCTAAATACAGGTTTCGGTCCATAATGAGCTAAAACCAGTTCCCCTTCCACCCATTCAATACAGTTTCCCGGAGTGAGAGGACCCGCCCCCCCAGACGCAACAAACGCATTTCAATTGGCTGCTGCCCAGAGTCCGGCTATGATGATTGGTTGGCACCAGCTTCAGCCCCTTACAATTGGGCCGCTCCCGGGCGTCTATCCCACCCCTCCTCCGGTTTGGAACAGAGCGGAGCAACGGAAGAACCGAGAGGAAGGGGGTGAGTTCTGAGCTCGTAACGTATTTACCGAATATCAAGCGCTTCCGGTGTGTAGAGTGTGTTGACGTACGCAGGTGTTTATGGGAGCTTCGCCGAGCTGTAAAGGTGGAAAATGAGTTCGCGTTAGAGAACGGACTTTATTTCTATATATATAACAATATATCTCCTTATAATCTAGGAATTATGAAACAAGCTGCTAACATTGAGCTCTAAAGCAGACCAAAATGCACAGACGTGGAAATATTACGACATATTTTCACTTTCACTTTTCTCACCTGAGGCGAGGCGGCGCTTATGGAATCAGTCTGTCAGCAAAATAACTCAAAACATTCTGGACGAAGCCGGATGACATTTACAGGGAATGTCGGGAATGTTATCAGGAACAGATGATTTCATTTTGTCGGGAGAAAAGATTTAATTGTAACATTTAAACCGCATTTACAGATTTAAAAATCAGTTAGTAAGACATTATTGGGCAATTAAAAGGCAGAGGCATTAATAAAGAAAATTATAATCTTATTAATCGATAATATAATTGCCAGATGCAGTCCTGAGGTATTGCATGATAATAAATTGTCATAAAGTAGATATAAAAATGTATCCTAGTCTTTCCACCCTCCTAATTTGCTCTGTGCTGCTTTCATTTATATTTTCTGCAGAGTTGTCCGTCCATTCGTTGCTATTGTTTCTGTTCCGCCGTATCTATTCCGCCCCCTTTTTATTCTTGTCCTCCTCCTTTTCTGCGCAAAGGTTAGCTTCTTCACGCGGTGCCCATCTGTCCGAGGGTAGATTAGACTTCTAGTTAGCTCCGTGTCTGTTCTGTTTCTCTGTGGTGGCGTCCACGTTGTTCTGCTGCTCACGTTCCATAACCGCGAATCTATTTTCCTTTCTGTGGGTGCACCTGCATCTGGCCGCGATGTGCTTCTTTGAATCTACACTTAGAGCTGTAGTGTAAGCGAGTAACGGGAGTGATGGAGTGGGAGGGAGATTGAAAGACAAATTTAGATGGATGGATTATAGAACAAGGGGGTACGAGAGATGACTGGGGAAGGGGAGAGGGGAGGGTGAGGACTGATAAGGAGAGGAAATGGTGTACTGTCCACCCTCAGAATATATTTGGGGAAAAGACTGGCGAAACATTGTAATAATTAGTAGTAGTAGTTATTATTATTAAACACTGTAAGGTAGTGAGGCCTTCCATCCATTCCCAACATCTAATAGTCCGTTTCTTTCATGAGTAGCAATAAATAATCGAGCAGCGTGTTCTTTAAATGTGGAGAATCTGCTCCTCCTCCTATTAACCGCGGAGCCGGAGGAGTCCGGATATCGTCTCCTCTTCCTCATGATTTAGAAGCATTACATTTGTCTCCATCTCCTCCTTTTGAAAATGGGAATAATTTGTCAATTGTTGGCGAGAGTTGGCTGGACAGATGTGTCCGTAGCTTCCCGAAGCATTTCGTCGTGTTGCAGGGAATTATGTGGAAAGTAAACTGACACTTTTCTGTGTATGATGCAAACAGAACTGCTATAATATCAGGCTTTACTGTATTTTTAAGTGTCCATGCATGCCAACCAATCCTTTTTCTCATTGCGATTCCTAAGAAAATTAACAGACGCAGGAAGATTTAATTTAACCCACCAGTAGGAAACATTGACGAAGTTATTGGTGATTTCCAGAAGCATGAAATAAAAATGTTTGATTTCTACCGGCGTTTCGGAATGCAGAAGATCTCGTGTGTGTCCCGGAAGAGTTAACATGTATCCCAGAGACATTTGCCAATACATTTTACATTTATTTGCCACCATTTGTTGTGTTCAGGGCTGTTATTGTCATGACAGGAAGTGGCTCAAATATGTTCCCTTCAAATAACAAGTGGAAGTTATGCAGCGCAAAATTCATCATCTCCTTTCAGAGCTCTGAAATCCTCCAGGAAGTCGCTGCCGTGATTTCAGGATTATCCTGACATTTTCACTGTCGGGATGGAACAAAAAGGTGTGTGTGTGTGTGTGTGTGTGTGTGCGCGCGGTCAGCAGTTCACTCCTCACCCAAACAGAATTATGATTAAGTTCAACAAAATGAGGTTATTCAGCCTGAACGTCTCGCGGCTACGCTTCGGTGTCGCCGGCAGCTGTTTAGAAATGTGTGTGGATTTGTGGACCACCTGTTCGTGCTTTATCTCCGTGCTTCTATCACTTGGCGTTTTAAGGCTGAGTGAGTCATTTCGTCTCCCGCCGCGTCCCCCGCCATCTGGCGAGGACATCGCGGGGAGCACCTTGAGTCGCAGCGACCGGGCGCTGGTATTCGCCTGCAGCAGTCACAAAATGCTTACTTTGAACCTCAAAACAACACCGTACCCGTGCGTGCGTGCGTGCGTGCGTGCGTGCGTGCGTGCGTGTGTGTGTGTGTGTGTGTGCGCGCGCGTGTGCGTGTCTAGTCTGATTCACTGATTCACAGCCACATTAAAAAAGAAGAAAGAAAGAAAACGGGAGATGATTTTCCAACGAGTTTCCCGTGGCCTCTTCTGGCTGCTCTTAAACTCGGCCCTGGAGATTTGGGGATATCCGAGGTTTGCTGAGTGCATATGAGAGGAAATGTAATATCACTGCTGCAGACATAGAACGGTCTTAATCTGGTGTGTATATGTGTGTTTACAGAGATTAAAGTGACTATAGGTTACAGCGGTGAACGCTGCCCGCATGGACACGACGGGGACAATTATACAGCGATATAATCAGGCAGCAGCAGACCAGACGGGCACGCCGCCTCCGAAATAGCATGCGGTCTAGTAACGTTTTTTTGTGGAAATCATGTGCTGCGATGAGCTGACGACTTGTCCAGGGTGTACTCCGCTTCTTGGCCGGCTCCGGTCAAGATGCGAGTCACGGCTAAGCGGCTGAAGACGAGACGATTGCAGGCTTTTTTACCTTCAGGAAGAAGAATGAATGGAAACTATATGTAGTATTGTGGTTAGTGTGAGAAAGCAAAACGCACAATACTGAAGATTCATTTCTTGTTCGTTGTCAAATTATCGCAATCTATACGTCAATTATGCGCCAATTACTGGTTGAATCGCAGACGAGGCGTTGATGTAAAGTCTTTTTTCTCTGTTTGTTCTCTGGAGGCAAAAATACTGATCCGTTAAATGTAGAAAAGCGCTGTAAGATTACTTTGACCTTCTTAGAAGCTGCTAGTACTTTTATAAGATGTGACATCTTATTAAATAAAATCTTTATGACTCTTCCATTCCAACAATATGAGAAGATTCCATTACTTTCATGCTGGAGTAGAATATCAGATTAGTCATTGGCTGTAAATGTATAAAATGTAGAGTTTTTCAAGGTTGAACATGTTTGAATCTCAAATTTGAATTTCTGTAACTGCAGAAATAAACACGATAAAATAAATGGGAGAAAAACTAAGTTGGGGACTTAACCCAGAGTTTGTAGTCGACATAAAAACACACACTTGATGGGTCGCATCGTGTTATTGATTACAATTTCATTTTCTGACATTCAATGCTCTCCTGATATTGGAAGGAACATGTTTTTCCACCTTGCAAATGCATAACTCCTTTCTTTATTTTATTTTTTTTAATTTTCCCCTCCCTACCGTCGTTCAGGAAACAAAAGATGCATTTTTCCCGCCATTAGCTCCTCCCCATTCCTGCTCCTCTCGTACACTCAAACATACACTTTCTCCACCATGCTCTCTTTCTTTGCACCCTACAGTCGTTTCTTTTATACTTTCTTTCTCTCCCATTGTCATAAATGTAGCAGCATTTGATTTTGGTGTGTGTGTGTGCATGTTTCTTTTCTTTTTTTTGTGGGGGGGGGGGGGGGTTGCAGAAGGAGAGACAGAGGAGCTTGCTGTAATAAAAAGTGAGAAAGGGACGGCTAGCGTAGGGAGGTAGCTGGAGACGGCGGGGAGGGAGGGTTGAGACGGAGAGGTAGAGAGAGAGGGAGAAGAGGGGGAGCACATGTGTGTGCTTGTCACCAAGGGGCTGGGAGAAGGACGAGGGGAAGCGAGCTAGCTGGACGCGGCCGCCATATGCTGACTGGATTCCTGCTCACGTCTGCTGCGTGAAGACCGGGGAACCGGGCCGGGGAACTCGCCATGGGAAGCTCGCACCTCCTCAACAAAGGCATGCCTCTGGGTAAACGTCTGCCACGCCGCTTCTCTTCTGTGTGTGTGTGTGTGTGCGTGTGTGTGTCAATGTTTATGAACTACAGTACACATTATTCCGCCTTCCTGCTCCCCTCCCCCTTCTCTCCCTCTCATTCTCTCTCTCTTCCTCCGTCTCCTCGTCCTTCGTCTCTTCCAGATCGTCCCTCACTCCATTATGTTTTATTAACGCGCCGCCTCTCTCTCGTCGCACGAGAACGTTTAGCCATTTCTCTCTCTCTCTCCCCCTGTGTGTGGGAGAGAGAGAGAGAGAGAGAAAGGGTAGAGCAAATCTCTGCCTTTTGAATGCTGCTTGAACACCTTCATTTGTGGAGACAGAAATAGATCTCTCGCTCTCTCTCTCCTTCGAGGACGAGCAAGGACATGACACATATTTCCCTTTCATTGTGCTTTTTTTTTTTCCGCACGGAGACTTAACACACACACGCACACACACACCTTCATACACACCCAACTCGGCTCACACTCGTGCATCCGGATAGACAGGCTGACACACAGGTGACAGATGCACCTATAAGATAGAGGATGGAAAAGACTATTCTGGAAAATGGGACGACGGTAGGGTTACTAAGGAATGAGAAGGTGTGTGTGTGGGGGGGGGGGGGGGGGGGGTAGCAGAGGGAGGTGTGAGGAATAAAATCACCCGCCCTGAAGCTGAATCACTATCTGTGGTGTCGTAAATCTGGGTTTGAGAGTTTGTCTCTCCCCAAACAAATCAGATTTTATGGATTTGCGATGTCATCAAAGATTACAGTTGCTGCTCTGATCTTTCTCTTCCTCGCTTTGGGGGGAGGGTGGGGGGAGGCTCGAGAGTCCAAGGTTTACTTTACTGCCCCTTTCAGAAACTATTAGATCTGGCTCACTCATTAAGGCTGCGGCGTAAAATCAGCGCATCGATTCGTGTTTCGGGATGCGATGGTCCTCTGATGGAGGGACTCGTGCCTAACGGGATTATAACGGGCCTCCAAAGGTGCCACGAAAACCTCATCCGCTGAGCCAAAGGTCATTCTACGACCTGCGAAGCATTCCGGACGGATGGCCAAGTCGGTCGCGTCGTTGTCATGCACGGATCACGAAGCGTCCCGAAGCACCAAGCTAGCTAGTTTGGTTCATTTTGTGTGCCGGCAGAGTCACCTGGGGATGTTCGGCTTGTATTCGTGCTGCAGGTAGTCGCACGCCGATGCATAAAGTGGGGCGGCCATCACCGCTGCGTACTGTTCACTATGCAGAGAGTGTCTCTGTGTACGCGCGGTCAGGAATAACGTGGCATTAAACTGGCGTTGGGTTCCTGGAGGCTTCGCCGGGAGCCTGTAATCTGGAGTTCATAGCTCTAATAATCCAGAGATAATCGATCCCGACCCGGCTGGACCTTCATCGTGATTGTGACTTTCTTTTTGTCCGTATGAACGGCTAATCCAGTAGAACAAGTTTACGATGTTTGACTGGACTGATTCACGGCCGACTGTCGTCTTTTCCTTTTTTTTTTGCGTTGCTGCCGGCGTCTCAACAATGGGAACAGAAACTGGACGAACCTGAACTGGCTTGATTGTGCAGATTCGCACAGCTTGTAGTGTCGACATAAATGTCCTGTGTGTGTGTGTGTGTGTGCTCAAAGAAGAGAAGGAGACTGCAGAAATTGGACTCCAAACCTTTGTTTGAACATTTCTTACCTGTGTACTCTGGTATTTTTAACCCTCTAATACAGTGGCAGTATAAAATGTGACGTTTTGTCGTTCTTCTAAAGGCAGATGGGTCGCAAGGAAAGGGCAACGGAGATGAAGAGTCTGGGGAGACGAGACTGAAATGAGAAATTGAGATCAGAAAATGAGTTGAGAGATGGAGGGGTGAGATAAACAGCCCTGCCCTGTTGCTGCACGCCTGGAGCCTACATTGTAAATCAGTCCTGCTGTGGCTCAGCGGTTGGAGGCAGAAAGCTCGCCGCTCAGGTGCCGACAGCTTCTCTTGCCCCCCCCCCCCCCTCCCTGGGATCCTGTACCATCCCCTCTGGGTTCACTGTCGGTTCACAAGGAAATTAAAATCAGGATTGTTGCTCGAGCTGCAAATCGACTATCATTTGTCTTCTTCTGGCTGAACTACCGTCCAAAGACGCTTAAAGCTTTACAATGAGGGGAAACGAAAGCTCAGAGGCTGCAAACACGAGGCAGGAGGGCTGGATCAAATGGGTGGATTGTCAAATAAATGGAGATATTACTAAAAATAACTGCGTTCTGGTGTTCAGTGATTGGCTGATGAGTTCACGAGGGTGTGTGTGTGTGTGTGTGTGTGTGTGTGTGTGTGTCGTAGTTCCTGTGAGTTCTAACTGTAGATCTGCAGCCTGTTTGGCGGATCGTCCTCTGTCTAGGCTGGCAGACGTCCCAGTAACCTGCACTTTAAACACACACACACACGCAGACACACACACGCACACACATTGCTGCTCTTTGTCTCTGAAAGCATCGCCTCCCTCCTCTGGGAGAACCATCCAGCTGTTCTTATGGGCCGGGTCACCGACAGCTGGATGCAGGCCGGGCTGCAGGGCTTTCCCACAGGCTCCTGTGACTCAGTCCCAGCAGCCGCTGGCAGATGCCCTTTCCATCCCAAAATGGCTTTTAGCACCATCTTGGTCTGATTGTAGATTTCCCCAGAGATGCCATTTTCATATCCATGTAATTTAGTGTCCCAGACTATTAAGCACGTATTGCAAAAGCAGAGTTGCTGCGTCAGACGGTTGGTTTTAGCCAATAATTATAATTGCTTTATTTCCATTGTTTACGGCTGCAAAAAAACGCTGCTGCTGGGTTGCCCCAATTCCACATCCAGCAGTGAATCTGGTCTGTAGCGTTGGATTCATGGCGTGCGTGATAAAACACGCTCGCGAGTAAATTACATCACATGCATGAAATGTAACCGCCACAATATTTCAGTTTATCCTCAGACTTGTTGAACAATGGCGAGTTGTTCCGAGCAAGCAGTGTGGGAAACGAAACGGAAGGCTGGAATGAATGACACACAGCAAGCACGCAAAAAAGGGGGGGGAGGGGGGTCACCAGGGGCGGTAGAGGTCATGCAGGTAACTTCACAACCTCCATGAACCACAATGCATTTTATTGCAATGTAAATCTGACCTCACAGCAGCTGCAGAGAATCCTTGGATAAATGGTGAGGGTGGCGCTGTAGCTGTGCCCCCCCCCCCCCCCCCTCCATTGGCTGTTTGTACTGTGAGAGCTCCCAACGGCCCCCGTTTGATGCAACGAGGGAGAGGGAGCGAGTCGAGATGAAGAGTTGTGTTCAGAAAACGAGAGAATCTTCAGCAATTATTTAATATCATGAAGAAGTTAGTGTTTAATGTCACTAAAGCAGGAAGGAAATAAGTTCAATAAAGGAGGCTTGGGGGGGGGGGAAGCAGGCGGTGAATGAATGAATGGGTTTTTTAGCATGTACTACTACTCAGCAGTCGGTAGTACTGGTCCTCCCGAGGTCGTACTTGGTGCTGGAATGAAAGCTGTTTCCTCCCTCGCTCTGACCGAGTGGAGAAATGTCTGGAATCTCTGCTGCTCAGCTTGAAGGAGGGAAACGAGTCCATTATTTTGTGCAACGCGAACATCGGTCCTATTTAATTACGCTCGTCATCCACAAGTCACTCGTTTGTACCGGAGGGCCTCCTGCTGGAAGGAGGTCTTATAACGGAGTGCGTCATCGAGAGACGAGTGCGGTACTTGTACTATATACTACTTCTACGTAATAAGTATTATGACATAGTATGAGTTAAACTGAAGGATACGGGGAAGCCTGGGAGTGCTTTTCCTTTTTGCCGTCGTTGAATTCTAATTTCTCGGCTGCGCACCATTGCTTCTGTATTGATGTTCATGCGCAATGGCCTCCAGGCAAAGCCTATTATGGGATGGCTAATGTTTTAGCCCGGCTCACACGACGCACTGGGAGCTGGATTTTGATTTCGTCTTATTGGTCTCTGCGTCGTCGGTTCAGGTTTCATGCTGTAATTTGAGGATGCAGAAATTGAGGAACTGATTGTGTGAAGTTGTCTTTGCTTCTCTTCAGCTTCTCACTGCTGCAAGGAATGCATTTAATGTCCAGGTATTGTTGAAAGGATGATCATAAATACATCATAGTATTCTATATTTATATTATATATAGTTTTAAACCAGGAAATGTCTTCATTTGTCTGTATTGCGATGCGCATTGTAAGTAACTTCTAAATGATACAACATACCGCAATACAATAATTCAATGCAAAAAATAGAATACTCCTTAAATTACATTTAGAACATTCGGCCAACCTGCGGTACCTCGTCCGTCTCCCCTTGCAGCCTTTTTCCAAGTGCTAGCTATAACTGAATTTTAAATACATTTGCCGATAGGAAAAACTAAAATCTTTTGGGGGGGGGTGCAGCTGTGAAACATGACCTCTCACAACAGGAGCTCGCGCTATAGCCACAGCAAGCTGCTTTGGGAAATTATTTCCTTTTCTCCACACTTATTGTCACAGTTGGGGGGGGGGCAGATTAAGCAACTTCACGTCTAGATTTCATAACTGACAACAAATGAAGAAGTGTGGAGGAAATTACGGTGCAAACGAATGCATACCCGTGGAAGTAATAAAATAAAGCAGAGAGTTCTAATTTCTCCGAGGGGGGGGCGGGGGGGGGGGGGGTGCAGCTGTGTAGGAGTTCCACACGGTGATCTGGATCATCATCAAAGGGTTCTGAATTGTTCTTGGTATCTTTATACGCCAACCCTGAAAAGTAAAAGTGAATCAAACTTGATGTGTATTTTTAACATGGGGTTTTCAATGTTAACATTTAAAATCTGATCCGGATTAAATTTGGTGGCGAGATAGAAATCAATAATCAACCGAGATATCGAGGAACAAATTCTGAAGTTACTATGTCTTATTTATTCCCGCTTTGATTCTGCTCATTTAAAATTCGTTCTTCTTTGCCTCTGTGCATGCAGGCATCAGGCCACCCATTATGAATGGGCCTATGCACCCCCGCCCCCTGGTGGCGCTGTTGGACGGGCGCGACTGCACCGTCGAGATGCCCATCCTGAAAGACGTAGCGACCGTGGCTTTCTGCGACGCTCAGTCCACACAGGAGATCCACGAGAAGGTAACGCGGATCACGCCACAACCCCGAGAGTGTTTTTATCTCCTCCGGTTGTTCAAACGCGTCAATAAAGCTCCGAGTTCCCTCCAAAAGATCCAAAAGAACAAAATAGAACGAGCAGAGTTCTAAGGAAATTCAACGATTACGCCATTTCAGGAAAAAGAGATCAAATGTGGGTCAGGCTCCGACCTCGCCGCCGCCGCCACGGATTGTAAATGTGCATGTCTGGCGGGGTTGGGTCTTGTTTTGGGTGTCTGCCAGCCACTCTGTACGAGAACACACACAGCGTGGGAGAACCATCTGGCCCGCTCTCCCTCAGCCTTTCTCTCTGGCTCTCTGGGAAGCAGCCACTTCATTGTATTCATTAAGAGGGCTGCTTCATTGGAATTGAGCCGCGTGTCATTTCCATCGTGAAGAGCAGAGCAGGGCTGGCGACGGCAGAAATAGATGCAGGATCAATGGAGAACCAAGTAGAAGGTGAACTCGACTGGTGTTCACACCGAGTCAGAAATTCAAATTCATTTTTCAACAGGAGCCCCATTTCAGATCCCATTAGATTCCTACTGGCGTTAGGCAGTTTTGTTAAATGGAGAGACGCCTTATCTTGGTTCCCGTGGCGTTAAAAGCTTTGTTTCCATGGCAATGATCAGGAAGAGAAGTTAATCTGTGCAGGGAGGTATATTTAAAAAGAAAAAAAGACAAACGGGACTCTTTCAGATGTCTGCGATGCCGTGCTTGACTAGTGCTCGTACACACACACACGCACACACACACACACATTGGTGCTCCACACTCGAGAGACATCTCGTCTTCATGTGCGATTGCCTGTCTTATCGCAGAGATGAAGTAAGGCTGTACAGGCTGAGATGTTCTATCTGCTTCTGTCCAGGTGCTGAATGAAGCGGTCGGAGCTCTGATGTATCACACCATCACTCTGATGAGAGAGGATCTGGAGAAGTTCAAAGCCCTGCGCATCATCGTCCGCATCGGCAGCGGCTACGACAACATCGACATCAAATCTGCCGGGGAGCTGGGTGAGGAGGCGCGGCGTAGATATTGTAGCCGCCTTTGTGTCTCACTCGTCTGTCCTGCTGCATTTCCTCATTACTTCAGAGCGGTGGTGGAATAAATACTCTGATCAATACGGCGTAAAAGTCCTGCATTCAAAATCCAACTTGACTAGTTTGATGTGTGAATAACTCAAAACACCATGACGTCGCTAACGTTTGCATTAAAAAAGATTTCTCCTTATCTGCTCCCACCACGATGTTTTGCCATTTCAAAGTTGCCAGTTGTGTTTTTGCATAGAAAACTTCTGAAGGGATGCCTCGAGTCTGCCCCCCCCCCCCCCCAAACCCCCCCACACCCAATGCTAATCCTGATCTGCTCTGGCCCCACAGGGATCGCTGTATGTAACATGCCGGCGGCTTCGGTGGAAGAGACGGCCGACTCCACGCTCTGTCACATCCTCACCTTGTACCGGCGCACGACGTGGCTGCACCAGGTCGATTAACGGGCGAAGATGAACTCGTTCTTTAACTAGTCTGCGTATAACCTATAGAATGAACTCGTTCTTTAACTAGTCTGCACATAATCTATAGAATGAACTCGGTCTTTAACTAGTCTGCACATAATCTATAGAATGAACTCGTTCTTTAACTAGTCTGCACATAATCTATAGAATGAACTCGGTCTTTAACTAGTCTGCACATAATCTATAGAATGAACTCGTTCTTTAACTAGTCTGCACATAATCTATAGAATGAACTCGTTCTTTAACTAGTCTGCACATAATCTAAAGAATGAACTCGTTCTTTAACTAGTCTGCACATAATCTAAAGAATGAACTCGTTCTTTAACTAGCCTGCTGATCAGAGCTGCACGGGCAACTCTCTAAGATTTTAGTTTCCACTCTTCCGGCTGTGTTCCCAACTGCTCTTCGGTTGCACATATGTAGCAAAACAAACGACCAATCAGTAGTTGTTGTTCACGCCAGGCTCTGCGGGAGGGGACGCGGGTTCAGAGCGTGGAGCAGATCCGAGAGGTGGCGTCCGGGGCGGCAAGGATCAGGGGGGAGACGCTGGGCCTTATAGGGCTAGGTGAGTGGCGACCGACGTGCCGATGCCTCTGGAGGAAGAGGAACGGCTGCAGGCAGTGAGTGTGCGTTCCTGCCTATGCAGTGCGTTTGCTCCCGTGTGTGTCTAGGTCGCGTGGGTCAGGCCGTCGCCCTGCGAGCCAAGGTCTTCGGCTTCAACGTGATCTTCTACGACCCTTATTTGGCCGACGGGGTCGAGAGATCTCTGGGTCTACAACGGGTCACCACGCTACAGGTAGCGCACACACACACACACTCTGTGATACTAATAAGCCCTTCAGTACTACGCAGCTTTTCCACCAGGGATAGGGGTCCGGGGTCTCCTTCCACTCATATATTTAAGGATGTTGTGGACTTTAGCTTGTTCAGTGCCAGCTAAATGCCGAGTGTCACAGTTTTCACTCGTTTTGCCCTTTTATTTCAAGCCCCACAGAATATTTTTCACTACGACTACGCAAACCCGGAACCTAGCAAATGAAAGACTAAAGTCTCTTCTTTCATCTGGTAAAACAAAGTGTGTTCCGACCATTTTCCGTTCTGGAGTTATTTGCCGTTGAAGAGAGGCAGAATTCAACGTCAGGGTTGGCAGTGAATGTTTGGGTCTAGACGGACGTCAATGGCATTGAAAGAGTTAAATTGCTCTGCGAGTAACGGATCAGTAAAGCACATCTCCCATGACTGTCAGCAAAGAACCATTTCCACTATACTCCCGTTCAGGATTTGAGCCAATAAGATCGCAGCGCCGGCGTGGAAGTGACAGTCTTGGACGAAATCTTTTTAGGAACAACATTCCTGCGATGCTCTCTCCACCGGCAAATATCTGCCTGCTGCTCCTTCTTTATGTGACAACAGAGAAATGCGCTCTTATTAACAACATCTGAGATAATGTCGGTAATAAATAATCTATATATACTTTAACAAGTGTTTGTTATAGAGATTTATATCTATAATTATGGCCTGATCTGAAAGGTAATCTGGGTGGGTTTGATTTATCTTCGGTATCGTTTCCTCTACTTCCTCCCAGGACCTGCTCTTCCACTCCGACTGTGTTTCTCTGCACTGCAGCCTCAACGAACACAACCACCACCTGATCAATGACTTCACCGTCAAACAGGTAGGGCGGGCACGTGCACACACACACACACACACACACACACACGCGCCAATGACAACTACATTAATATTCAAGGGAGCGGGTACCCAGGGAAACCCGCCGCCTCCGTAACCTCATTAAAGTAAACCGTGTGTGTTTGAAGATGCGCCAGGGAGCGTTCCTGGTGAACACAGCCAGGGGGGGGTTGGTGGATGAGAAGGCCCTGGCTCAAGCCCTGAAGGAGGGGAGGATACGTGGAGCCGCCCTGGATGTTCACGAGACGGAGCCTTTCAGGTAGAACCTGCTGGGATGGATAATCCTGAATAGTGACGACACTCAAACACAAGAATGATTCTAGAATAAGCAGAAAAGATGAGCGGGAAAATATGTTTCGAATAATTTAACACTGAACGTCTCTGGGTCTCTGTCACAGACGTGGAGCAATCCGGAGACGTGACGTTCCAATCTGGAAATGTTCACTCTTTTCTTAGCGAGCTTGTCAACAACCAGGCTAAGTGATTAGCTGTAACTGATTTCTCTCTCAGTTTCAGCCAAGGCCCGCTGAAGGATGCCCCCAATCTGATCTGCACCCCCCATGCTGCCTGGTACAGCGAACAGGCGTCGCTGGAGATGAGAGAGGAGGCGGCGAGGGAGATCCGAAGGGCCATCACAGGTAGCGCGTTGTAGCGTGGAGACGCTTTGAAATACTCTCGGGCGTTTCAATTGAATTCATTCTTCCTTTGCTTGTCTGCGTATTTCTCGAACCACTTCCTCCCTCTGATCTTATCGCTCATTCCCCCTCCTGTGATTTTATTTTTGTGCCGTTTAATCTTTCCTGTCTTTGACATCGCGGTCGAAAGTGGATTGTAGGGCAACAAGAAGAGAGAAAAAACTCTCTGCTGCTTTGACAGGCAGTGCAGTGACACTAACAAGATCCCCGGAGTGACTGGAAGAAGAACGGAAGACTGCTCATTTAAATAAATAAACGTTCCTGCTTTTTTTCCAGGTCGTATCCCAGATAGTCTCAAGAACTGCGTGAATAAGGAATTCCTCACCCAGAACAACCACTGGGCAGGAGTTGACCCCACTACCGTTCACCCTGAGCTCAATGGGGCATATAGGTAATATATATAGGTAATAATAATACCTGCTCTCAGAATTAAACCTGTCGTGACGTCTGTGTTGCTTCACCTGAAAATATCAAACGATGGCGACAGATTTGGCCTAATGTCGTCAAAATGCGTTTTTCCAGCTCTGTTATTCGTGCCTTAAAAAAGAGTTGCCTCAAATATGAGAAAATACCGTGATCGAGACGGGGCGTTGAATTTTAAATCAGTCTGGTGAAGAAGAATTTACATTTCTTCCGCTCTGCTGCTTTGATTTATATAATTAAAACAATCTGCTCCTTCAAACTTATATGCTGTCGTTATGGTAATGTTATAATGATTGTGATCATGAGATTCTCGCTGCTGTTTCATTAATGGTTTATTAACCCCCCCCCCCTTTCCTTTCAGGTATCCCCCAGGTGTCGTGAGTTTGCCTGTTGGCGGTCTTCCACCACCCGTTGAAGGAATCGTGCCCAGCGCTGTGCCCATCACACACACCCTCCCCCCCGCCATCACACACCCTCCCCATGCCCCGTCTCCTGGACAAAATACAGTCAAACCACCAGAGGGCGACAGAGAGCAGCATCTGAACGACCAACTGTAGCCTCAGACATTCACACAGACCAGTACACACACACACACACACACACTCACACTCATACATAAACATGGCAAATGGGATTACAGAGACAAATTCAGATGTGACAGATTGTCGTCAGTCTGGGAGCTTGAGGTCCCGGTAACAATACGGTCTCTGGCAATTCCCATAAGCCGGCTCACACTCCAACGAGGAAGGGGAAGATGATGAAGAGGGTATAGCTGGCAAGAGCTCTAATCAAAGAACCAGACCTTTGTGCTCAAACTGAATCTTGAGAAGGACTGTAAAGATCCACAAAGAACATCAGTGTAGTCCAGTTTTAAAGTTTCTCTCTGTCAGAAGTTAAAAAAAACAACTACATGTTGATTTGGGAAGAAAGAAAAAAGCCAAATCACTTTCTGCTGTCTTAGACTGTAGTGTGTCCGAAGTTAGAGGGGCCTATTTAATGTCTGTTTGTGTCCTTTCCTTAGTTTGGTGTTCAAGCAAAAGTAGTAGGTTATGAAATGAATGTAACCCGTCGGTGTACAGTTTTTAAAACTTGCAGCAAGAACATACTGATGTTTGTATTCCAGTCTTAAGACATTAAGGGTTGTGTGATCGCTATGTAGCCAAGCTGGTTTGAGAATACAATATCCGTTTATCATTTTTAGTTGTGTCCCTAAATTAACAAGCCCTACCCGCCCCTAAAAATAAATAAAATAAAAATAGAAAAGAGGCAGCATTTTGCACACCATCTCAGGAAATTCTGTTTCCGCAGTTGGTATATTAATTTTCCGGTTTGTTGGTTTTCTTTAATGCCACTTAGTGCTTTTGTTTTTCAACCTGCTTGCCTTTTGTTTGTGTGCCGATGCATTAGAAACAGAACTTTAACGTGAGCTAAAGTGAATCTAATGTTTGCTTTTGTTACGTTTAAGGGGCATGTGATGTTGCCCTTGGGAATTCTGTAAATGTTTGACCCAAATTGCGGGAGGAGGCTGCGATGGTATGCTTAGCTGGGACGGCTGTCTCTTGTCACGCCTTGAATGGACGGAGCAGGCGGCGCATGTTGGATACGTGAGCAGCAGCAGCTTGCAGTTTCAGATCCTTTCTCTTCATGTCTCGTGATCCAGTACTTCCACTAAGTATTAATTGTATAGGTCAAGTATCAACAGGTCAGAGGTTTACAGGTAAAGCACAACAATCCTCCAACAAACAAGTTAAGCCCACTCAGAAAGTTCGTATTTATGTAAACGGCTTGCAGAGTTTGAGCGACTTGCTAAAAGAAGTACGACCTGATTAGGAGAGCAGTTAACAATGTTTTTTATTTGATGTTTCAGGTGAGAATATTTCCGTTTCTCCAGTCTGTTGACCTTTCATGACGGGTCCTCTGTAAGTGTACCGTTTAGCCAGCCTCTGAGGCCTTTGTGTCTACGTGTACATATGGTGTTCTGCCTGCCTGTGTCAATGTGACTTGGTTGTATCTGTGTCTAAAAAAAAGACAGCATTGGGAGGAGGGGGCGGTTACTCGTACTCTCCACGCGGCATCATTGTAAAGACTCATCCAAATATACAAATAAGCATGATCACAAAACTAGAAACGCTTCAAATTGGACTTCAAAGCCAAGTTGTTAAACTGAAAGTGGTACACTGGTAATTTATAATCCGGGAGAACCTTTTCAATCTGGAATATTTCTTGCTGGTGTCGTGTCGGTTGCAGGCCAGCTAAGTGGCGGTGCTTTTCGGATCCCCTTCTAACGGTAGCTGAGTAATGAGTTCGCTGTTGCCTACCTGGTCTTCGTCACGGTGAGGGTAGCAATCAGGGATGGATATTTCTCTGGCTATCAGTGAGCATTTGACTGGCCATGTGTCTAGAATAGAGGGTACTGAGGTGATATTTCTCTCATCTTGTGACTTGAGCCCGGAAATCTCCGCTATTAACACTTCCCGATGTTCTAATATGAACGCATTCCTCAAGCAAGCTGATGGGCGCCACAAGAAAACAGCAGCAATGAGCCTTGAAGTGTTGAGCTGCTCCTTGAAATTCCATCCCTGGTAGTAACAGACAGTCCACTGTTGCCTACCTTGGTCTCCTTCGTGGTAAGGTAGTAGGCGTAGCAATATACAGTATACATATTCTATATTCTACAGTAAATATCATTATTTTTGGTCAAAACTGACAACCTGGCAAAGATATGTTTGTGACTGTATGCATTTGTATGAATTATTTTAAAAAGAAATAAACTGTGTAAAAGTGATGCTTGTGTTTTTGTCTTTAAACTTGCTGATACTATTTGTATTATTGCAAACTGCTTTAATAGTACACAAACCGTTTCCTTCAAACGGGACAAAATGTGAAGACTCCCGTTATTCCCACGAGGACAATCTAAAAAAAAGATGTTTCCCAACCACAAGTTCAAAACTTCTTCGGCACAGAGTCCAAAAACCCTGGATTAAAAAACAAGAATATGGAATTTATGAAACAAAAAAACATGAGCATGAAGGACAAGTAATTATCGGGACCACAATTTATGGTGAGTAGATATTGTGTAACTATTAAATATTTATTTTTATTGGTAAGACTATATTCCTCTTTTTAAATTTAATTACCGTCCCTGCTGGTTTGGACAGCCTGCAGTTCGCCTACAGGGGGAACCGCTCCACGGAGGACGCCGTCTCGCTGACACAATAAACTGTGTAAAAGTGATTGTGTTTTTGTCTTTAAACTTGGTAATACTATTTATATTATTGCAAACTGCTTTAATAGTACACAAACTGTTTCCTTCAAACGGGACAAAATGTGAAGACTCCCCGTCATTCCCACGAGGACAATCTAAAAAAAAAGATGTTTCTTGGAAAAGGTCTTCGATGTTTCCCAACCACAAGTTCTTTGAAACTATTTCCAGATACTGTATGAAACTCAATCGACCAATGAAGATAACCAGCAGGTTAACTGATAACCGTGCATTTAGCATGCTCACCGATATTGACTTTGTCGTTTTCTGTGTAAATGTGCATAAATCCTGAGGTTTGAATGCACCGGCTTTAGATAAAGGCTTCCCTGCCGATTCCAACAGGTGTCGCTAGTACAGCTGCAACCGCCTGACTGAAGGAAGGCTTGCAGTGAATCTCCCGCTTCAGAGAAGACTGTGCACCTGTGTCACATCAACGCAAGTCTGGCGCAGCAGGGGCATATTGGAAATTGTTCCACCTTAACCAAATGGAGAGGATGTTTGTACGTCACGCAGCTTGAAGTACCTCACAGGCTTCACTCCATTTAGAAAACCTTTGATCGCAGTTTGTACCGTGCACAAGACAATTTGGTTTCAAGTGTATCTCAGCTTGTGATGTGCAGCGCATTGCTATCTGAACTAACTAGATGTCTTCTGCCAAACGTACAGACCTCGGCTACATCATTTGTCATTGTGTTTTCATGTCTGTGTTTTTTGTTTCATTTTATCAGGACCAAAAGGGAAGAACAGCCTCTAATGTGATAGATAAAGTGAAAAGCAAAGGGTACATTCACACCTGTCTCTCACTCCCTACACGCCTCATTTTCTCCTTCCGCTTTCCTCTCTCCCACTCTGTTTCATCCAATCAAGGTTGCAGCCGGGGGGACAGGCGCTCTGGAAACTGGAAACTCAAGATGGATTAATCTAAACCTTAGGAAGCAGGATGAGAACCAGATGTAGTTGGGGGAGAAAAAAAAGAAACTATGTTTAAATGAACCGGCTCTTGAAAATGCAAAGAGCACAAGAGACGCCTGTTCCACAACGTAAAGGTTGCCCAAGGGCGGAATAAGTACTGAATGGTAAAAAGAAATGTCTTGTTTCCCTTCAGCATAACTCATTTGTGTCATATTTGTCACTTCAATTTCCCTTCTTAAAGGGAAATTACACTTGATTTATTCTGTTGCTCTGATCCCAGAATCAATATTACACAAAATGTAATATTGGGATATAATAAGTGAAAAGCAGCTTCAACCACACACTTCGGTCACGTGCGACAGTTTAACTCTGCGTTGTCAGAATTGCATAGTGTTGAAAGAAGTGGCAAAGACAACCGTGTGTTTGCTCGAGGTGGGCCTAGACGCTAATGGACGAAACGAGTGGACAACGGACGGGCATGAAAGACATGGGTGGATTTTCCCACTTCCTCATGCATCTCTCTTTCCTCTCCCTCCGCCCTCCTCGCCTCACATTCCCTCCCACTTCTTTGGGGGTTCTTCTCCCCTCACCTGGGCACGGTCCAAATAAAACCCAACAAACATTTATTATGCACAGAACTGTGGTTGAACGTCAGGCACCCTGCTCAGTTGAGTTCTCCACCAAATGCAGGGTTCAGGATTCACTGAGTCCACACTGTCTCACAGGGCCTTTCCACCCTGCCAAGGAAAATGTCTGGCGGTTAATAAACACCAGACACGCGCTTGTAAATGTTGGCTGCTGTGTGAAAGGTGCCAGCTCCGGTGGCTGCTTTTGCAGGTCACCATAATTCTGTTGGTCGAGAGCAAAAAATTTAAAAAGCATGCTCTTCTGACCCGCCTGTTGTATTGTTTAATGTCACCGGTATTTGTTATATTAAAGCCAAGCAATATCTTGAAAAGGCATTGTAAAATGTCGATAACAGCTGGGAGTCAGCTTGACAAAACTCCCTGGGATTTGGGGATGCAGCGCAAAGGTCCAGCAAAAAGATTTGCATTTGCAAGAGACTTTATTTGGACTCGGGTTGTCGACCGTAACGCCAAACATGCGGTGCTCCGCTGACCTTACGCCTCATCATGCCTCATTAAATAGTTGTGGTGGTTTCAGCAAGTCAGAAAGTCTGGCTCTACCACCGGAAACGGATTATGGAGTTAAGTGAGCTCATTAAAAATGTATAACTCGTCTCACTGTAATAATGAAGGAGGGAAAGAACAGATCGGCAAATAAAGGAGGTATCCTGGACTTTTGTTTGAATGAAATTATGTCATCCGAATTTTGAGATCATTATCATACAATACAACATGGTCTCTATCTACGGTGTATCTGAAATAATCTCTGATAGTGGTATAAGGTAAGGGACTGTTTGACAATTATTTTTTATAGAATGCGCCCATAGATAAGCATGAGTAGAAAGAAAGGGTTTTTTTTTTTGCCAAAATGATATTAAAACAAGAAAACTGCTGTTATTTGGATTTAGCAAACAACCTTTATCTCTTAAACTTGTGCATCACTAAAAAATAACTTAAATTTCAGAGGTCTGCCCATTCAGTGTTCCTATCAGGAATGCTGAAGGATAAAACACGAGGGGTTCAGCTCAGCTGTTACTTCACGTTCCCTTCGCACTTTTATGAAATGTCAGCAAGAATGAAGGCTAATACCTTTGGCTGACACATAATATTCCTCAATAACACATAAAACGGTTACGAAAGAAACTGGGCAGAACAAACTCTGGCAAAGCTGCACCCACTAAAAACGGGAAAGTAAATTGACCCAATTTGTTAATGGCATTCCAGAACTGAGAAGGGAAACTTGCTAAAAGTGTTTGAAAGCTAACTCATACGTTGGCCGGAGTCTGTGTCTAATGGCATTGTAAACAGTGTTCTTAATCACACATTACAATAATGTCCTCTGCTATACAAATACCCATTTCATTTGTTCCAGGTGATTCGGATTTGTATTTTATTTGAGTAATTCGGTGCTATCTGGTGAGTCTACAACCTGGGATCTCACATTGGAACACGGGTGGTCCCAAGCCCGGATAAATGCAGAGGGTTGCAGCAGGAACAGCACCCAGCGTAAAACTTTGCCCGAACTAAGCGTGCAATCGACGAGAAGGTCGATTTGCTGTGGCGACCCCTGACAGGACGAGCCAGAAGAAGAAGAAGAAGAAACCATTGATTTAAAAATGAGATGATGCCATCACAATATAAAGGTACATTTTGAGAGGTGAACTCATGCTTGGGGTCAATAGTAGACATATTGATAACATACTGTCCTACCACACATCGGTGGTAGGACAGATATCCAGTAATCCAACCCCAACGCTGAGTGTTCCAAACAAAATCTCCGTGGAAGTTTTGGTGACCGTCATATTGACGGAATCCATGTAGCTGTTTGAAAAGTCACAATGCTCAAATATCCTACTCCAATCTGAAGTGCTCGACAGCCAAGGGAGATTTATCGGATGAGCTGAAAGACAGATCGCAAGTTTCACCTGAATTCACGCGGTCAGCCCGTTTTCATAACAGCAGGTGCTGCTTTCTTTGTGTAGCGCCCTTAGACTCACTCAAATATAATATTGATGCTAATGACCCAACACTCACATTAGGTTCGGTAGTTGGACAATTCTTACTTTGTTGTGTTGACCCACTTAAAAGAGAAGACGTTTACACGTTGAACAGTGACACATTTATTGCCTCATAACAATAACTGGCAACATATTTACAATATACAAAATAATAGAAATAAAAAGGTACAAAAATAAATCCCTCTTATAATAAAATAAAATAAATAAAAGTACAATCAAATGGTCTTTCTTTGAATTGCAAGCACGAGAGTCGAGTTCTTCCGTTTCTCCTTTGAGGAAAGGAGAGCGAGTTCATGTGGGTCGTGTGTCTTATCTGAATGTGTGATTCAAGTGAATCGGTGGTCTGACGTCTCTGAGGACAGAACCCACGGCTGGCCACGCCGTGCGTCTGGCCCGTCCACAGTCTCTTTGAAACTGGCTCGCCACTGAACCCTCCAGGGTTCAGAATCCGTATTCGGTCTTAATCCGCTAAAAGAAAAACCAATCTACACGCATAGTGCAGAATGTAGATCACTATCTTGTTTCCTTCTTATCATGTGATCTCAAATCACTTCAATAAATGAAATTATATTTTCCATATGAAATCAATTTCAAATCCACACACATATTCAATCATGAATTGAACAGACATATTTCAAATAATTATAAAAGTGCAATTAAATCAGAGAGTATCATATAATCATTGTACTTCAACAGGAACTTTCATATTTTAACATTCAGAATTAAATGAACTGAATCCAAGTCATAGCCATCAGCATGAGGGCATATTTACGCAATAAAATGACTTAACAGTCAACAGAATTACGTGTGACGCAGCTTTAATGCTGCACTACGTCATCACTGCTTCACTGCAGTAGCTAGATGATAGCTAGCCTAACGGTCGATAGCTGCTGTTAGCATTCGCATTGAATTTGATACTGAACTTGGCTGTTAGCTTTGTGCTAGCGCTATTAGCGTCTTTTTTTCCCAATCATTCTTTACAATTTAAATGATATAACATACCATTTTACTGCTAGATATATGGTATCATATCTCCGATTGGTTTATTTTAGAAAGTAATCATCAGAACTAGGTGTTATTTGCCCAAAAACAACTTAACGGTTCATGGCCTTGTTAGCAACTAGCGCCAGCATTTTAGCCTTTGTTGCTTGCTTACCGGAGCTCAAGTTGAGAGGGCCCGCTGGATGATAGCGGCTCCTCTGTTCAGTTCAATGGCATTCGGTCCTAACAAGCAAGTACTTATTAATAACAGCAATTAATGTGATGATGAATTATTAATTTATAAGTCTTGCTTCCTACCAAGGTTCTCTTTCGCTGTCTTAGCAGAATGAGTGAGTATTTGAGTGAGCGCGAGCCTGCAACGGCACTTTCTGAGTGCAACACGGAGGGACGCGTGCGCCTCCTTCTGGCAAGGAGGTGCAACTACATCTCTAAATTATGTATATTGTTTTGGAAACCATATCTTTTATGTGGGTTACATTTGTCTTTATGCATCTGGTGTGTGTGGCTGCAAGGGTTTCTGGAAAGCAGCATTAGCAGCTCATCAGAGAGGCACAATGCATTCCTGAACAGAGGGAGCCAAGGAACTGATGAAGATGAGTAGCAAGGTGATTCAGTTCACCTGGCCTCGTGTCACAACTCTATAAACTGCTGGACGTCTTCCGTCCATTGTCCAACACGCACACACACACACACACACACACCACACACAAAAACAAATGCTGGCATCACCTAAAAAATGAGTTCTCTTTCTCCAGTGGCAAAAACTACACATCTTGATCTTCAATTGCTTTGATGTCTGAAAATCCTATATATATATATATATATTCATAAACTATAATTTTACAGTTTGACAACTGTATGATAGCAGATGGCAAAATGTTTTGACTATTTTAGAAATGAAAACAATTGTGACACAGAGTGCTTGACTGAAAAGCTTGATGAGGAATCATTTCGTTCTAGGATGGGAAAAATATTTAAAAGATGTAAGAACACGGTCAGAGAGAGGGTCGTTGAGAATCCGACTTTGTTTGTGCCATGTGCTCTCGGGTTGGTGATTGTGTATTATGTTTGGGTCCATTTAATGGTAATATTTCTGTTATGAGGAGAATGTTGGTTAAGATGTAGATATTTATATAAACAGCAGATCCGTATGTTGGTTCGGATATCAGCGCTTAGATTCGAACATGGTTCTCGGGCCTGCCCCACGCTGGAACGAAGACTTCGTGCTTTGTCATCATTTCAGTCCATCCCCTTTGCCCCGGCCAATCTTAAAAACCCCTGTTAATCTGTGTTGTCTGACGTCACTAATGAGACGTTCATGGAAATCAGTCATAGCAATACCAATATAAATGTAGTGTCTTCCTCGTGTGATGTCGGCATGTAATCACGTTGTGGAATTCCATCTGGCAATGAAATTCCCTACAATTTCTATTTGCTGAATCCATCGATCGTGTCAGGAGTTGGTTTTTGATGGTTATTGAGATACTGAAGCCGAAGACAGCGGAAGTCAGGGTTCCAAAGTTATCCCTGACTGTTTTGACCCATCTGTGAGGGTCATGTTGTACCTCGTCCCTTTTAACTCACACCTGTCTGGCTTTTGCTTCAGGACCTGCGTCTTACGGATTGGCTGTGGCCGCCCTAGACGCACCTAAGACTGATTCCCATCATCATTCAGCCCTCTCAGTCTCTGCTCCGCCGGAATTTCCTTGTTGGACTATTGTGTGGATTTCATCGGGTTCAGGAACAATTACTCACTTCCTTCCCAGGTTTCAGTTCTGCAAGTAGAGCCAAACCCCAGATTTGAGAGGATAGAAGAGGCTCTAGCAGAAGTATGCAAAGGTGAGCGATACCATCTAGAACAGTGGTAAGAGCCCACATTTTGATTTATTCAAAACAATTTTAGTTTTTTGTAATCACTTTGACAACATTCTGTGCAACCAAGTGTAGGGAGATGTAACCCATGTAGATGAGTAATGTCCAACTATGTACATAAATAAACGCATTTGAAAAAAAATATATGGTGTAAGATTATTTTGTAAGGAAAAATTCAACGATTCAACGGTTTGTAAGGCCATGGAGCCTTGGAGGTTGACAGGTATGCTGCACTTGACTGACTCAAGTAAGTAAATGTTAGAATTAATGCAGAATTGCTGCAGCCTTCATCAAATAGCACATTAGCTCAAATGTCTACACGTCATACAACATGGAGGTGGTCTTGGATTAGACAAAACTCGTCCAAGCACTCACCGTGGAACTGAGGTTTGACGTCCCAGGTGTGGGAGGGAAAGCCCCCCAAAACATGTCCCTTTGTGCATTTGATGAGCAGCAGGGTGGGGCCCCCGCTTCATCAGGCCGGCCACCATCCTGGTGAAGCTCTCCCCATGCAGCCGTGTAGAAAACACGAGCCTCCAGGGGGCGCTGTAGCTGTCTGGTAACTGAAGAGAACAGAGCCCAGTAAAATATCAGAATCACAATACTTTATTAATCCCAGAGGGAAATCCCACCAGCAACAGTCCTCCACAGTGATATATAATACAAATAACACTTGTATGTAAATATGAAGAGTGATGTCATTATTTTGGCCACATTTGTCAAAAACAACGCTTTTGCGGCCCGTTAGGGAAAGACTACGCCAGCATGTTCGCCTTGCCATGCCCAAGTCCCTCAGCGAGGGACGGGCGGGAAACGACAGCGGACTGGCTCAATGAGGGGACTGCCACTCCAACCTCCATACCTTGTGCTTGTGGTACACGACTACACCCCCCAGGCCCAGGCGAACTCTGGCGTTCGGCAGAAGAGTGGGGGCTATGTAGCAATCGTGAGGGCCGGTCGCTAATTTGAATATGAGGCGCAATGCACCATGGGGGTTCACATGGTTGTGCTGTTGGCACCATGAGTGAGAGGGGTGTTGCGCTGGGTGTCCTCGGCACAGCAGTGGGGTGTTGTTAAGCGTTCTGGCGTCGGAATGAAAGCACCTGCGGGAGGTGGCGTGCGTAAACTGGCATGGGCGTGACTGCAGTGTGGTTCTTCTCCTCGAGCTTGCTGCAGTATGGTGTACTTGAGATTACCTTGAGAGTATTCTATTGGTAGCTTCGAGGTGGGCTGTGTCGCTGCAGGTGTCTAGAAACCAAATTACAGTAGTTCCGTTGTAATTCCAGTCACAGAGATACGGAATCTCCTAAACAGGAAATGGGTGAAGAGTGCAACGGGGTCCTTCTCTCCATGAAGACAAATGTCTCGTGCAACGTTTAAGAATCAAACCGAAATGAGATAATAACTGTGTTTGTAAGATTTGTAAGTCCCGTTCAACCTTTGGCCTTAATTCGTCACCGTTCCTTAGACTGGATCAACTTACTTTTGCTTCATCCAGAACACAAGTCAGAGATTTTTTCTGTTGGAAAAACCTTTTGGCTAAATTGGACCACGATATTTTGTGGCCAAAATGCCATAATCAAAAGTCAAGATTTGAAGAGTGCAAAACTACTATGATGGAAACTGATCTCTCATTGAAATGTTTTTCTTTTTCTATTTTTTGGGGGGGGTTGCAAAGAGGTCCTGTAAATCATGTCCTTTATACCTCCGGCCGGGGGTTCAGACCTTCACTGCAGGGTGGGAGAAGAGCATGATGGGAAAAACATGATGGCCTCTCACTTCAGTCGGCCACAGAGAGAGAGAGAGAGAGATGCAGGGGGGAGAAAACACATGAATGAGGTGCTGTGAAGGAGGTTAGGACTTGGCTGTGCCGGACTAGACAGACTGAAAGACGTAGAGGTCAAGAATTGAAAGGTAGTCATAAAGACAAAGAGCAAAAGACAAAGTAGAGGACACAGTGAGCAGTCAAGCTATTTTATGGATTCTACTATGGAGTTGCCATGGTCTGCCCTGCTCTGCCTCTAATTGGTTTGGTATGAAGATAATGTTCTCGTGTAGAGCTCTTCACTAATCGCATCATCCTCATACCAAGTCAATGAGGACAGATACAGACAAGAAATGCTGACTCAAGTGTCTTCGCCAGAGACTGTCAGAGCAAATATCTGTTTTCTAGTCGTTGAAACGCTTGATTTTCACTACGAAGAAAAGGATCAAAGGCAGATTAAATTGTGCTGCAGATGCTGGGGATACTCAGAAATCTCCCACAAAGAAATACAATCTCCCTCACAGAAAGCCAGCTGTTTAAATAAAATAATCTCCTGTACTATAGATCAAGTCACTTGAATTCTCAGACTTTAGGTAAATGTTGTCTCTTAACTTGTGACCAAGCCTCATTAAATCCAGCTGAGAGATTTTAAGGAAAACATTAAAACACATACGGTGACCTATTTAAGGCCTCAACTAAGGTTTGTATGTCAAAAACCCCAAAAGAAAACAGGTTTTACAGTAAAAACACACAATCCTAAGGAAGTCAGACAACAGTGAAGAACTGTGTCCAATGCTACTAATGTAGATTAGTAGGCTGAATTTCATCGAAGACGGGAGGTTACAGAAACATGTTTAAAGCATCCCTTTTATTTGCTGTTCTTGTGGACTGTTTGGTGAAGAAAAAAAGAAAATAGTTTGTGAGTTTCATCCCAGGCATCAAAAGTTCTAATTTTTAAATCATGGCAATAAAATAAAAATGAAATGCTAAAAATAAACCTGAATGGGAAAAGACACCATTTGATGTCGGATGTGTGTGAAACAATGTTGAATAGCGTCACTGTGGCCAGCTCATGGTAAAACATAACTATTTCTGTGTCGGGCGGTGGAATCATCTGGTGGTTATTTCTCAGATTGAGTGTCTTCGGAATTGATGGTATGGCAGAGTCTTTTTCATTCGGATCACTGGGAAAAGCTGGAGCAGACCTTTGTGTTTTATTTCTTCTTGTGGTTATGAATTGGACTTGAGGTTGTTGTTGTTTTTTTTTAATATGGACTCGCCTGAATTTCATTACTGAAATACAAATCACAATATATCTAAGAAAATGCAGATTGCAGTCTTAACTAGAAAACGGCAATCAGAGATTGCAGACCCTCGCCTCCAAAAGACTATTGGATCTTGTGAGACAGTAAGCAGGGCTTCCGGTTCAGAGGGGCCAAACCTGCTCTAGCTTGCTGCTCCGGAACGTACTACAAGACTCCTTCTGGACTCTTTTTCCCATCATGCCATTCGTGTCCCTCCCTCTTAAAGTGGCAGTTTACAGCACAGGCACAATTCCAGATGTAAAAATAATTCTAGAATCTGGATCCAGATCCGGATCAACTCCATTCTCGGGTAGGACCGAGCCACGGACATAACCTTGCTTGTGTAAAACTTTCAAGTTGATTGGGTTACTAGTTTTTGACTTATGCGCTCGGACAAACAGACAAACACACCCAATTGCAATACCCTCGCTTCTGCTTCGGCGAGGGTAATTATGCGCTATAATTACACAGCACAAAGCATCATGGGAACTGGCATTGGGCTTGTCCCAGCTCCAGTTCTCGAAGAAGATTAACATGATCCGCCAATAACTTTAAAGAACATAAGAAAACATTGGCTAACTATTACCCTTTCTGCTCCAGCGGCCTATTTTGCCACTGTGCCAAGGTGAAATCAGGCACATGAAATCTGGCAAACAGTATTGGCTCAATCACTGATGCCTTTAATGCCACATGAGCAACTCTGCTTTACGCAGCTTTTTAAAAGCCATACTAATCCTGAGCAATGAATACCAGGTGTGAAGTGCCCAGAAAATCACAATGACAGACATAGACAGGAAGTGAGAACAAGCAAAGTCAGCAGTTGTGATTTTGCTGAAGTCATGTTTTTTTACTCTGCGGTCACCTAATACACTGAACCACAGATTTTCATACATAATTATTGGACATAAATTAGGTCTTGATATCTAATATAGTCTTGTCTGGCTGTGGAGGGTTTTGAAGATTGATGGCACAAACATTGAGCAAAGTCTGTTAAAAGGCCAGCACCCTTCAGCAGGACTCAGATAATGTTATCACAGGCAGCCAATGTTTAAGAACACAATATTAAACCTTATTATGGAAGCAATATATTTACAGTGAAAGTAGAATAGCATTGGGCAGCAGCCTGGAGCTTCCGTTGGAATGGAGACACAGAATTTATCCAGAGATGTGTAAATGAATGCAGAAGCACACAGATTACTCCCACAGAGCGGAGCAAATTATTCCCGGAAATCAGGGGTGATTGTTGCTCCAGCAAGCCCCCAATGGCCGGGTGCGCGGAGGTCAACGGAGAGAACATTGTGTAAAAGGTTGAATGTTAAGAGCATGTGTGAGGGAGACCTGAGTGAAAGTGCCCGTTTCGGTTTGTGTGTCACAATGTGTAATTCTGTATCGACCATCTTCAAGGCTCACCTTAAAGATCATTTTACCTTGGATACAACCAAAATATCAAAACAATGAAAGTTCAAAGTATTGAAATACAGAACCACTTATCACTGTTAATATTTTATTTTTTTTAAAGTTTGGTTATGTAGTTTGGAGGTATTACAGTCCATCAGGTTGCCATATGGTGGCCCCCTGGGTTGGGTGCACTGCACGCACCTGCACAAATATATTGTCAATCTGTTTGGAATTTCCAACATAACACCCGTCACTTCTCCACCTTGATAAAACTGAAAACACTACAGCGTTGTCTGCAAGAGTTACGATGGTGATGAGTTAACTTTCCTTATTTCAGATGCCACTGACTGAAAACAGACCGAAATTCCAAGCCATAAATCCTGAAAAATGAGAGGTAGAGTGAGGGCAATTTTTGTGGTTCTGTGTGTGTGTGTGCGTGTTTAGATGTGTTAGTTTGTTTTAGAAACTTTACGTGACCATATGGGAAACATTATAATTGGGCTGATTCAGCATTCTTGCACATTTCTGTGTTTGCACGTAAGTAGCTGGAGGGCTGTCCGCCACCTCCGGGTTCAGTAAGTCAACACAATTTTGAAGTCCACAAACACACGCATACCCTCTATGACCTGTTGAACTAAAGACACTCAACACAGGAGCCAATAGAAGGCAGCTATCATTGCTGGCTGTAGGTGTGTTAGTCATAACACACTGTAAAACAGTGAGGGACACTGCAGCATCTGTTCACGCTACAGATAGATAGAAAACATCGAGTAAACAGCAGGCAAGCATGTGGCAATAGTTTGTTTGCAGTATTCCTTGTAATTACTTGTGTAGTGCTACAAATCACAAATTAAAAGAGGATAATTCTTTACTATGTGCTGAAAATTAATTTTCCCATCACAGCACATCAGTTATACAAGCGAGGATTTAATATCTATATGTAAATATTTAGAGAAGTTTTGTTTTTTTGGTGGTTCTAAATCCTCAATCACAAGGCGGAGCTACAAAACATGTCTGTTCAAATCCGAGTAAATGAGAAATCATAATTAAAGTATTGGTTAACTCAAAAATGGTTACAGAAAACAATTATTATTATTTTTATGTTATTTTTATATGAAAAGTAAAGAAATCTAAAAATGTATTTAGTTTACATCCACAAAACGAAATTACTTGTACAAAAAAGTTCATTAGTACTAATAGTAATAGTATCCCGGCCTATCCCGGCTTGCTTTGGGCGAGAGGAGGGGTACACCTCGGACGCGTCGCCAGCGCATCCCAGGGCCACACAAAGACAGACAACCACTCACGCACAAACTACAGACAATTTTGAGTGACCAATTCACCCGAAATTGCACGTTTTTGAGAAAACCCACACAGACACGGGGAGAACCAACAAACTCCACGCAGATAGGATTAGAACTCGGTGCCTTCTTGCTGTCAGGCGACAGCGCTAACCACTACGCCACCGTGCCACTTATGAAAAATAAATTCAACAGTAATGGGATTGGATCTAACAAATCAGTTGTGATTGAAAAACCTGACCAAGGCATTTGAAGAATTGTAGAAATTCCTTATTAGCCTCATTGGTCTCATTTGCAGAGCCCTAAGGTATCATGCTGTGCTATGACACTCTAGCCAGTGAGTTAACCAGGACTGCTGGCTGTACATCTAGAACTGCTCAACACATTACCAGTTAATAAGCTTAAAAAAAAAAGAATGGGGAAATGTAGGCGGATAGTGGAGAAACGAAAGCCAACGTCAAAGGCCAAGGAGGGGACATGAATGTCACTGTAAAGCCAGTACAGCATATTGAAAGAAATGCAAAACAAATGTAGAGGGGAGTGGAATAAGAGAGGAAAGGGGGAAAGGCAAAAAAGAGAAAAGGAGGGGAGGAAAGTGAGGGGTGACCTCCTGAAAGACATAAATAGCTGGAAGACGACATAGAGCCTTGGACTCATTACTCCCAACCACCATCTATTGCTCTCCTCTCCTCCCCTTCTCTCACCACCAACCCTCCGTTGCTCTACTCAGCTGCAGCAACCTTCATTCATCTGGAAACCTCAGCAAGTGAGTATTTTCTTCACCAGATTTTCACGCTACCACCACATGATGCTTACATTTGGAAGACTGCATTTTATCAGTCGGCACAAATGAATGGAAAATAAAGCTCCTTTTCTGCAACTGTATGAATGAAACGCACCCACGTTCAATTTTCAAATGACGAGATTCTGTAAAAGACTTGAGATGTTTTCGTAATTGTTCAGGGTGGTAAAATAATAAATGCCATTCCTGCAGCAGGAATCTTTTTTACTAATTCTGACTAAATTAAAAAAAGATCGAATGCGAATAGAGACATCAAAACAATGATGATAACTTATCTCCAATCAAACTATTGCAATCATCTGCAGATGCACTGAACATGTTCTTAACGTTTGATTACCGGTAATTGCTCTTTGGCAGAAAAGAGCGAGCTAAATCTACAGATAGATACTTGTGGTAACAGATGGATAAAGAAAGCATGACAAAGTGCATGGTGATTACGCTTCAACATAAATCAGCTTGGTAAAATTGTCACTAGAGATTTTATCCTTTCTTTTATCCTTTCTTATATCTCATTCAGGCCTTTTTCTTGCCATTCTAAATCATCCCTCGTCACCATGGACGCGAAAAGAAACATCCTCTTCAACCTTGAGACACTCTGCCACCTGGTCGCCATGAGTTTAGCCCTATGCCAAGGAGTTCAGTCAATGCCTGTTCCTCCAGGTATCCCCATGTGCATGGCCTCAGAACCTGCCCAGTACAGGCTGACATTTACTGGCAAGTGGTCCCCGGCAGCCTTCCCTAAACAGTATCCTGTCTACCGTCCCCCTGCACAGTGGTCAAATATTGTTGGTAAGCTGAACTCAGAAATCAATTAATTACTCTGTGTTAATAAGTACTAAAAAGTCTGAGTGATCGAAAGGTGAAAGGTATGAAATTACAAGCAGACGAAACAAAAATGATTTGATGGGTCAGTATACAGCAAACAAATGGCATCTCCAATGAAATGGCACAGCTTTAACACCTGCTGCAAAGACTTGATTCATTTCCCTGCTTTTAGGGGTGACTCACAGCTCTGACTACCACATCTGGCAGCGTAACGGGTTTGCCAGCAACGGAGTGAAGGAGTTCGCAGAGAAAGGCGAGGCCTGGACACTCATGAAGGAAGTCGAGGCGGCCGGTGAACGCATCCAGAGTGTTTATGGGATCTTCTCCGCTCCTGCTGTTGTGAGAGGCACAGGCCAGATGAACACAGAGTTCGAGGTCTTCTCCAGGCACTCTTATGTAAGTCGCTCAACACCTGGTGTCTTTTGATCTGGGTCAGGGACTTTCAAGACTATTAGAGGTCTTTTTTTCTGAGAAGATAATATTGTCTAACGAGGTGGCCACACCTCCTGTTGAAGTCAACTGTTAGCGCCAACTACTATGTCCTGTCCGTTGACTTTCGAAGAGATGTGGCTATATCTGTAACACACAGACGAGGGTAACACTACAGTATACGGTGCCTTTGACTGGGTCATGAAAAAGAAGGGTCCTCGTGTTACTAAAGTTACCAGTTGGAAAATGAATTAATCTCCAAGGTCAATTACCAACTTATTCCTTTAACCTCTTTCTCAGACATACTGTATCATGAGGATGAGACGCTATCCAACAACCAAGACTAAATCATAGATGGTGACATAAAATAAAAAACCTTTTCCTCTCTCTTTCCTTAACTCCATCACTCTGGCCCGCATTCCCATTCCCCGCTTTCTCTTTCATCTCTCGCTTCACTCCATCCTCATCCCAATGGTCTACTTCCTCCTGCAGCTGTCGTTTATTGTGCGAATCGTTCCAAGCCCAGACTGGTTTGTTGGTGTAGACAGTGTTGACCTGTGTGATGGCGACCACTGGAAAGAGAACGCATCGCTGGAACTTTTCCCATACGATGCAGGAACTGACAGTGGATTCACGTTCTCTTCTCCCAACTTCGACACTGTCCCGCAGGATAAAATCACCCAGGTGAGTCAACCTGAGCCAGTGGTGACGTCTGTCAGTACAAATGAATAAGGGGCAGGAACCTTTAACTTGATTATCACCATTGGGATTGTATTATAACACTTTTTGTTTTCTTATTTTGAGATTATTAATTTCATCATAAATGTTGACGCCTTCTTTCATCATCCATGAATGCGCTTGTATCCTGTCCCTTTCCTCTCCACAGATCACATCTTCTTTTCCAAGCCATCCTGCCAACTCTTTTTTCTACCCCCGCCTTAAGCACCTGCCACCTATCGCCAAGGTGATGCTGACCAAGATAAAGAAGAGCAATCAGATTTTCAGCCTCACCGTAGAGTCCAACCAGCTGCCAATAGGAAATGAGATCGAGGACAAGCTCACAAGTAAGTCCATGGAGCGTAAATGCTATCTGGCTAAAAGGTATACTGATAAGTATAAATCACTTATTTATAGTACTTATATACATATATATATATATGTTCTGTGTTGTGTGAAACATCCATGTAAGATTTCAGACAGTGTTCCAACGTATAATGTCTGCAGACTCAAATTAAAGCATTTGGGAATGATTAGAGGCCACACACCAAGTCTATTACTCTGACGGCAAAGCAGAAGGGCCAAAATAAAGAAGGGCATCCGAGAACACTCGGAACACATCTGGCTCCAGTGGAACAGTATAATGACGAGGCACTGACAGAACAATTTCAGAAAGCTGCATAGAAAATATGCACAGCACTGTTTGGGATGTGTCCTAAAAAAAAGGATGCTAACAAGAGCCGGATCCATAAGGTAAAGCTGGATTTACTCAATGTTGGTTCTCAGATTGTTAAATTTTAAGACTGTGTTTTACAGATGAGTGGTAGCAGTTAAAAAGGCGCAGATTAGAAAGCCAGCTAGGAAAAATAAAGTGAGACAAGCAACGAATAAAGCTGCGGTCAGCAAACTGTCTGTGTAACAAATGCTCTCCAAAATGATAAATGACGTACCAAAAGAGGGCAGTTCACCACAGAAAGTCTGCACACATGACAAGATGAATTAAACAGTGTGTGTGTGTGTGTGAGGTGGAGGGGTGTAGAGTTTAGAAGGTGTGGTCTTCAGACTGACTGCAAAAATTTAAGTCCGCATCATAGCCCACACGCTACAGATCAGTTACCCTGACAACCAATCAACAAATAACAGAGAAGGGCCAACAAACTAGAGGCTTTCCTGCCTGGATCCGAACGATCAGTCCCACCACCCCATCTGTTTATCCTTTCCTACCTCCATTAATTCCACCATTTCTTTGACATATTTTCCCCAGGGCTGAACAACTTTCATTACAGATTAGCAATCATCTAGTCTGGGTTGTATTTTTTTAAATACTATATGTAACATAAGATAAATCACCCATTATTACACCATTATTATTATATGTATCGTGACATTCTTCCTGCTGTCCTTAATGGACTGAAAAGATGAAAGGGCTTATGACTCATAGTTCAATGAACTTTAGTTAAGGCTTTGAAACGCTATCTGCAGTGTGATGAAAAATGAGGAAAGGGCTCTTTTGCACTAAAGTATCATCTCAAAAGAACCAACATTGCTTTAATCCATCCCTGCAGGTACCCCTCTGGACTGCGAGGTGTCCCCTTGGTCTCCGTGGGGCTTGTGCAAAGGGAAATGTGGAGACTCAGGTGTGAAGCACCGCACACGCTACGTCATCATGCATGCAGCCAACAACGGAGTAGCTTGCCCCCTACTGGAAGAGGAGAGGAAATGCGCCCAAGACAACTGTTTATGACTAAGCCGGGACATGAGGGAGAGGAAAGAAAGAAAGGAGCGGAAAGGGAAGAAGAGGAGGAGGAGGAGGAGGAGGAGACAGGAGTACAAGAGAAGATCTGTCGTGTATTTGCATGGAGCATAAATTTGATGAACCAGACTCCTGTCTTTCTTCTTTAGCCTTTCTCTGACTGTGGAATTATTGATCTTACAGTTTAAAGATGCCCAACAAGAGGACATTTCATCCTCAAATCACATTGGCAAATAGATTTGCATTACAACACTAAAACTGCCTTAGACACCCATTCAGTGGCCACAAAATTTCCATTATCAGGAGTATTACTAGTAGAAAAGAGAGCCAGGATTAATGTATGTCACATTCAAAAATATATGTTACGGACTGGTGCGAGAGGACCCCAAGAAACAGAGGACGGAGACAGTACAAACGTGACTATAAGCTTTACTGGAATGTTCATCAGTCGAGTCACTATCCCGGAGCTGCGCACGGGTTACGGGGTGGCTGGAGCCCAACGAAAATATCTTGTTAAACAAAAAGACACAGCCAAAAGAACAAACCAAATAAGCAAGCTCAAAATACAAAACTCTAACAAAGGCAGATTCCAGGGACGAGGAGCGGCAGAAAGACGTTCTGTACGCAGGGACGCGATCCATGAAAAATAGTCCGACTGGGAACAGCGGGCGGAGCAGGGCTTATGAAGGCCGGTCGTAATCAGCCTCAGGTGTGTCTGGGATGAGAGGCCGAAAACAGGTGTGAGTCGTAGGCCAATCAGCCAGTGCAGCCACATGACCCTCACAATATATATTTTTTACAGACACTGTGGTTTTTCTCCTGAAGCCAAAGAATATATTTATTGACTCATTTTTACCCTGCAGTGTACAGGATATCAACTTTGAGTATTCCTTAGGATAATTGAGATATTATTTCTACAAGAACATGTATAAAAAGGAGACCACTTTTTTTTTTAATATAAAATAAAATAATAATGTCATCTGTAAAATAAAGAAAGTGTAAATATATTTTATTTGGACTTCAGTGCAATTTGTTTTCAAGAAACTGCCTCCTAACATTTGGGTTATCAAGGCATTATTATAAACTCGACTTGCACAATCAACCTGAGTATAGAGAGGAATCAGTTTGATCTTGATGACCTGGGTTCAAGGCCCTGTGTTGGCTTGGGTTTGTTCAGATGAAGTGTTGGTCATAAAACGGATGGATGTTTTCACCAAATATGTAAAACAATTCACCACATGTTGATTTAGATTATGAGGCCTGACATTTCACACGGAAGAAAAACCTGATATTATTTCTCTCTGTTTCAAAATATGTAAAAGATAAAAATCACTTGAACAGCAAAAAGAATAAAACATCTGGTGAAGGAGGGAACTCCTACTGTTTTCATTGACAAGGGGGAGGAAAATTGCAGAGGTAGAGAAACAGGAGAAGCAGAAGAGGTGCAGGCCCAGTGTCTGTTTTTTCATAATACTAGTGTCATCAGCAAGGTCTGGTAGAGGAAAGAGTAAATTCTAGAGTCTAGCACAAATCACTACTACACTATAAAATGCAGGAATTTATTTAGGTGCTTATGAAGAAGGCGGAAATGAGTATATACTATGGTCCATGTGATAATATTCATAATTTACAACAAACAAGATGAATACATTTGCCAAAGGAAACATCTGTTTAAAATGACAGAAGGAAATGTACTTTATGTAAAACTAGTGAAATGTGGGAGGAAAAGGAAATCTAATTCTTTGCTTACGTTGAGGATTCATACAAACTTTTGCAGATGCTGAATTTGAGAAGGGTTCCTTCTGTGTGTGTGTGTGTGTGTGTGTGTGTGTGTGTGTGACCTAACCTAGAGTTAGCATATGACTGCTATTGGTGTGCCATGGTGCTCAAAAGGAAATCTTCTTTATCACAAACAGAGGGTGTCTTGTACTGTTCAGATTATAAAATCCCTTGAAGCAACTTCGTATCTGTTATGTTTGGTAATATAAACAACAAAACTGTATTATTAATAGCAATAGATTACACCAGGGATGCATTTGATGGGTCCTCTTTAGCGAGGGAGACCGTCCCAGTAAATCCACTGTCTTTCTATTGGCTCACCAGTTAACCAGTCACATAATGACCAGAATGTCTCGTCACACAGAACAGCAGCTGTGAGGTTCTCACACTCAGTCTCCCTTTATAGCTTTCCACTTAAAGCATATGTAAAAGTGTTCGGAATAATCACAAGATACCTCTATCGTTGGGTAGAATTAGCTAAATCTTGTTGTTTTGTACCTGATTGTTAACTGAACATGTGTCTGCGGGGCGTTGGCGTTCTCCTGCAGTGTTACCTGATGTCGGCAGCAGCCATGTATTTTGATCTTGGAGAGCAAGAGGAGAAATGCATCATTGAGGAGATTCCCGTTGATGTGCTGGTTACCAGTAAGTCCTAGGAATGTAAGAACTATTCCTCCAGAGAGTTCTTTAAAAGATGAAAGTAGAACTTTTGACCTTTAAACTCCATCGTTAATTATGTGATTGTCAAATTAATGTCTGTCACTGCTGAACTTCTGTTTCCATATTTGCCAGGCATAGCCTCGGGGTCTGTGTATGTTTTGTTCTTTCGTGTTTAATTACAGAAATAGATATTTCAAAAAAAAATAATAATAATAACATTTAATTCAATAAACTACAAGTTTTTATTTGATTTAGTTTCTTTTAAAATACAGAAAGCCAAAACTGAAATTCAAAGTGTTTCACTTTTCTTAGCCCAAAATGGAGGCGTAAGATTTATACATTTCTTGTTCTGTTCTGAAAAAGAACAAATACAATTCTGAGAAAACAGAAAAAAAAAAGTGTTTTGTTCACCCCCCCAGAGACAGACAGACAGACAGATCTAATTAGAGTGTCTTCCCTTACCTTGCCACACCTTCAGGTTATTTCTTGTTGGAGCCTTGGGATGTGAAGGGGTTCAGCCACTCTCCTCATCTTGGTGTCACTGTTAAGGTCATAGACCCAAACCATGAGGTACTGCACTCACAACAGTGCACACAAATATTTGTACTAACTCGTATCCTCATTCAAATCAAACCCAAACATGGATATACAGTATAACTGTATACTGTTAGTGTATTAAAACACTGCTGTCTAATACATCTATTTCAACTTTTTATCAATTGGTGAGATTGCAATGGGAAGAAATGATTCTATGTCTTATCTATGATAGAATGTTCTATCTTGCTTTTTCTATTGGGACCCATCATGTCATCCATCTGTGCATTCTGACAGTCAAAAAGAACAGACAGAAACACAACATCACTGTACTTTAAAGATGATTGCTTAACAGTGTCTCTCCTGCATTTCAGGTTCAGATGTCCAAACGCTTTGGTAGAGCAGGTAAATTCACCTTCACAGCTCATGCCTCTGGTCAGCACTACCTTTGCTTCCAAACCAACTCCACAAGGTTTGCTGTCTTTGCTGGAGAGAGACTGGTAAGACCTATGGACACAGACACATTTAATTTAAATTAATTAACATAACAGAGGTAAAATGCCTACAATATAGCACCATTGCAAAATCAGGAAACAATATCAAGTCTATAAAATGCAGAAATGTAATCATTTATCACAGGACCGTTTTAATTACTTCCATTGTATTGTACAGAAGCTACATTTGGACGTCCAGATGGGAGAACACTCCACTGATCCCAGTACTGAAAAAACTAAAGAAAACATGGAGACTCTGGAGAACAGCCTCAGCCACATGATTGATCAAATGATGTACATCGCCAGGAAACAGGAGTACCAGAGGGTAAACCTCTATTTTAAACATGAGAAAACCGTGATATTACAGTACTGAACATGTGAGTACATCACTTAACAGGTGGAAGTGGTGCGAGCAGCATGGGACCTGCCCAAACTAAAAGTGATGGTCTCCAAGAATGTCAGACGAGCTGTTTTAGTGCTTTTGAGGACTGATTTAAATAATGCAAATCCTAATGTACGTTGTGTATCTCTCTTTATTGTTTCAACAAAGCATTTCATTTCTTCCTGTTTCTCTATTAGGAGAAAGAGGAGGTGTTTCGACAGATCAGCGAGGAAACCAACAGTAAGGTGCTTTGGTGGGCCGCGGTGCAGACCTGCGTCCTTCTATCTGTTGGTTTCTGGCAGATGAAACGACTCAAAGACTTCTTCATCGCCAAGAAGCTGGTCTAATGAACTCACTGCTTTGCCGTGTTGCTTCTCAATGATTATGTACACTTCTCTTTCCTTTTATTGCCAAACAACAAATAACATGGCTCAAGCAATTTTGTTTGAATAATAAATGTTGTGAAGCAGCTTATAAAAAACAAATGACATTGTTTTTAGATTGTTACTAGTAGAACATTTTTACATGTATTTTCCTCTTCTTGTTTCACAAGCATTGCATCATCTTGGTTTGGTATGATTTAAATTTAAATATTCTGTTACAATAAATTGTTAATTAATGCCGCCTGGCACGATTTTATAGATATGTGCACAATTTTCATGAAGACTTACCACGTAAGTACTAAAAATAATAAAATAGTTTTCAAGAATAACTGTGTTTTTAATCTTTTTGTTTGTAAATAAAAGGATAAAACGAATTGCACCTCATGAAAAAATAAATAATTACAGGTCTTGCTAGCAAAGACAGGCTATGTTAACTATAGCATAATTTAAAAACTACGTCATTGGAATATTTGTGAAAGAACTACAACAGGGTTGAAAGTTAAAATATAATATACAGCATTGTTAATATTCATGATATATTTATATATGTTCCATATCAAGCTAATGATTAATGAAAGTCAAATATTTGCTCTGCTAACTGTTCAACACTAGCTTTACAACACAGCTGGGGGGGCTTTATACAGTGCATCAATTCAGCCAGCTAGCTTTTACTGGATCGCACTTGTTACGGCATATCCAAGGTGAGATAATAATTCACATGTACTTATATTCATTACAAGATGTGATGCTATTAAAACTTTTGTTTGTTTGTTTTTAAAGAAAATGCATTTAAAGCGTCATGTAATTTAAGATGCTAAGCTATTTTTTCTAATGCTGCGTCACAATACGAAAACCTTGCTAAGCTAGCAAATAAAGTGCTAATTTTTAACCATAGCTATCTTGCAGGTCTTCAAATGTCTTTCTGGGTGTGCTGCAACTCCTGCTACCTTTCTGCAAGCGTTGACAGGAAGCTGGCTGTCACAACTTGCGGTCATATCATCTGCAATGTGTGTTTTAAGAAAGGTAGATTACAGTTTATGACGTTAATAACAGTCACGTTTTGGGAATCACTTTTATAAAAGTGACGCATATTATTTTTCACGTTGTGTTCTCCAGCATAGGCGTGTGAAAACCGATTAGATAGGGACATCTGTTGGATTTAAAGTGCTATTGCAGAGGAGATTACTTTCATTTTAGGAACGTAACATTCATTTTAAAAACTCATTTTATAAAGCTGGAGCAAACATATTGAGTCCTGATTGTATGTCAGATTTATTTGCCTAATCCTGATTATAATAGCCAAAAGCCTCAAGAATAGTTTAAATTTCTGCGTACCAGATATGTTTTTCCATATACAACTCAAAACTATGACTATTACATTCACAAAATCATCATCTCTCAAAAGAGAACTCAAATTCAAATGTTGTTCAACTACTGTGTAAATGGAGAATGATCCCAAGAAGTCCACCAAGGCTTAGTGTCAGGATTCCTGGATCATTCCAGACAGTCTCCTGACTAGAATCTCAAATAAAAATCTGTCGTGGGTTTGATTATCTGTTGTTTTGACCATTGAAACTGTTGAATGAAAGTCCAATCTTATTCTGGGTGCTCAGTATTATATCTTAAATGAAATTAGAGTGAAATTACATCATTCAACGTAGGATATGGGAACTTTCAAAGTCTTCCTTGAAGATCCCAATTACTTATCATATTCACAAGCCAAGACCTGGACCTCTTGTTCATTTAGAAAAAAAATATTTATATTGCTATTCGTTGTACACATATATTTTGTAATTTTTTTACTCAACATTTTCAGGCAAACAAGGCTTCTGTTTAATTTGCAGTGCCAAATGCAAAGTGTCGCCTCTCTCTGACAAAGTAAGCATCTTTCTTTTTACGGTAATTGGATCATTACACACTAACAACTCAGCTGTCATTACAACTCATGTGAAATGTATTTGTTTCAGAGCAGTTCAGAGGTGAAGGCCCTGTTCTCTGATATCAATGTTGTGGCAGCCGGACATCTCAAGGAAATCAGCAAAGTAAAGTTTGTTCATTTTGCCGCTTCTCTTCACAAAATATGAATAAAAATCACAATTAACATTTAAGTTCATTTCCACCAGTTATATATGTATGCAGCAAATAAATTAGTGCACACTTCATGCAGCTGCTTCTTCCCTTTTCTCAGGTTTTAGTGTTCCAGGCGAGACATAGAAAGAGACTGCTGAATTACTACCAGCAAAAGGTGAAAGGCTTGCTAGCAGTGGGCGACTAATTCTGCCATGTAGAAAATATAGTCATGAGTTGTTGTGTTTTTTTATAATGGCAGAATGAGAAACAAAAAGAGGTATTAATCAAAATGGAGCAACAAATGCAGCACATGAGAAAGTAAGTTTAAAGACATTTCTATGAATTTGCCCCACATTTTTGAATAGCTCTTTTTGAAAAGTGTTTTCTTTTTTGCAATTTGAAGGAAGCTGATTGAGCAGAGTGCCTACATTACTAAGATTGAAAAGTCTCTTCAGCATCAGAGGTATGCCAGAGGCTGATATTGGCGTATTGAATGTGCCACATAACCATCTTAAAACTCTTTTCTCCAGGTTTCCAGACATATTGAAATATTGACATATACTGTTTATTAACAGATACCACTTTAATAAACCAGAGTGTCCTAAAAAAAAAGTTTTTTCTTCTCCACAATATTAAAAAAGAAGCAGTTTTTTATTTAGTTGTTGTTTCACATTACATGTAATCATGCATCATTGTTATTGATGTGCAATAGACTAAAACACAACTTAATGAGGTAGCTGAAGGCAGTAAAACTATTGCTATTATTTGGACTTTTACAATGGACTTACGCAAGCTTTAGCATATACGGCTCTTTAAAACCTTCCCACTGTAATGTCTCATCTCTCAATAGGTGTCAATCCTGGCCCGTCGTAACTCCAGCCAGCATTCAATTAATGTGAAGACTAAAATATTCATTGTCTGTTTTGAGCGCACCCAGAAGGAAGACGGGTCTTGAAGCGTTCTCTCTACATTCGAAGCGGCTACGTCTGTTCGTTTGTTTGTTTTTTAATTAACCTTGTTTCGTTACTCTTGTTGACCAGTGCCAAAGTTTCATCGATGTCTGAGATGAGCCATAGCTACCATACGCCACAGGGACATAAATCAGGTAATCTGAATACCCTGTATTACTATTTACAGTTAGGATTTATGATGATATAAGGATTTCATCACAAAAACTACGTCTATGTGGATTCAAGACTAAGTTGATGTTGGCTACTTCAGTACTACTTCTTATTCCAGAGAGCTCCCTTAGTAATGCTAGTACAAATATGTGCAGCCAATCAGGATGGGGTTATATTGTTACCAGTTGTCTCACTTGTTTTTTTATTCATTCCCTGCTTTGCCATACAGGCCTCTCTATTGACGTGGCTCTAATTCATACGTTTGTATCTTTTGTTAGTGCTTCAGATCCCATACTATTCCCCCACGTCCCTCTCAAGACACTCCTCAATGGCGAGTGTGTGAGTATTGCCTTTTCCTAAGCGTTCATTATGTTGTTGAACATCTGAAACCCCTTCGTGTTGATTTGCACTCTCCTGCACCTATCTCTCTCCTAACCGCAGGAGCGGGAGAGCGAGAGAGAAAATAAAAGATGTGTTTCTGAACTGTGCAAACAAGCTTCATCCCGGGTTCAGCCCAGTGTCTTATGTTAGCTTTAGCTGCTGTATAGCTTTGTCCTGCCCTGTGGCTCTACACACACACACACACACACACACACAACTGAATAAGCTATGCCTTGCTTGGATTTAGTCAGGATTCCTTACTGAGTTTAGCCAGACACAGTTGACACAAGAGTCTAATAGTACAAACGTTGTTTTATCCATAGAGGTTGTGGATTCCTTTAGAGTGAAAGCTGGACGCTGGATCGTAGATATTAACCCTGTTTGCCAACAGAGTCGATTCAGTTTTGATTTGGAGCATAAAGTGATGAATATTTACGCTTAAACATTTGAAGAAAATTGCGATTGAAGGGTATCTGTCCTGAGCAAACAGTCAAATAAATGCCCCGATGGAGTCCAGACTGTGGTGGTGGTGGTGGTGGTGGTGGTGGCCGATGACTTTGCTGGTTTCTGATGTGGCTGATGAAATGAGACTGCGATGATGGGGTGATGATCGGGAGGTGGACATAGCTAACATTAGCTCGAGGTGCATAGAGAATCACGTTTAAAAACACAGCAACAGAATGGCATGCTAGCTATGAATATGTGCCACTGTGCTATTAAACACAAAGTAAATCAAACGTTCCCTCCTTCAGCACTGAAAACGCAGCGGTGGATGAAAGGAGCCTGTTCAAGACGGTAAGTCTCAATACTTTGCATTCATAATTTAAGACTTTAATACATATAGAATAAACGTATTGTTAATAAGCACGGTGTCCCTGGCGTCCCTGTCTTTCAGCCTAATACTGTCCCCAGAGTGTCATTGATCTGCGCTCCACAGGATGGACAAATGGGTACATGCTTTGTTCCGCCTGCCATCGAAACAGACGATTTTTTCCAAATGAAACTCACTTCAGGCTTGTGTGACGGCATTTGAATCATAAGGAGCTCCTTACGGCTTAATGATGGCTCTCTCTGGTGTCGCCTGTAGGCATCGTTCCTCACAGAATGTCCGGTTCAAAGATCTTGGTTCAGGATTCAGCTTACACATCCAAACTCAGGTGACGAATTTCATTCATCTACGGTATGTTATCGTGAAATCAGGAAGACGCCTTATGGCAAAGAACTTGTTTACTTGATGACTAAAGTTTGGCCGTTGAAGTTTTGATCAGTTTTCAAACGTCTCATTCATCAAATGATCTCGCTTCTCTTCTCTCAGTAGTTTTAAAGGATCTGAGGTGAGTGCAAGTCCATCATACAGCCAGAGCTCTGGATGGAAGTCTCAAATCTTCAAGCCTCCTTCCTTCCGACACTCTATGTCCCCCCTTAACATGCAAACGCATCTTTAAGGCCTGGGAGGAAATGATGGCTGTTGCAGCGTGACATGAACCCTCAGCCAGTTTGTGTTTTGTAATAGGAAATTCTGTCTGTCTATCTATTAAACAGGTTAAATGTTGACATTAGCCTTTTTTGATGCAAATGAAATATGGCCGTAGTATCTTGAAATGCAGCGTTGTGCCCCACATATAGCATCCTTTATATTATATATATATATATAAGCTATAATGATGGACCCCTAATGTTTCAGTTAGCAACTGTTTATCGGTACGATTTGTGTAGTTAGCGTCATTCAGGATGTTTTGTTTTCACTAATGTCTTTTTTGTTCGTTGGTTTGATTGTTATTAGATTTACACAAAAATACTTGTTGTATTTCTACTAAACTTGGTGGTAGGACGGGTCGTTGGCCAGGAAAGACCCAGAGTTCAATTCTAGTTTGTTTGTTTCTTGTTTAGCTGGTTTGTTTGCATGTTGGCAGGATTAAGCTAAAACTAACACACGTCAAGTTTTCCCAATGCAAGTTGTCTAATGTCATCAAGGCGCAGTCAATAAAGCTTTGTGTGTTTGTGGGATCGTGACCCGTTGCATTTTTCGGTCCGCTGACTTTCACAGGGGGATGTAGAACATTCCTGATGGAGAAACGTCTGCAGATGATTGCAGATGTTCACTGGTGTGTGAAACTTTAGACATCTCACTGAACTCAACCCTAAAGTTACATCTATAAATCATCTTAGATAAGATACTTATGGAGCTGCAACTGTAAAAAGAATTGAGAAACGCCGAAGGCATTAGCGGCTAGACACGCTAATCACTACGCTGCACCGCCACCTGTCCAACTTACAAAGATAAACTGGGATTACGCTCATGAAAAAATATGTCAGGTCACTGGATCGTACACGAATAGACTTCGAGGTGGACACGTTGACTTGAAGGAAGCCTTCGGGCATCTTTAGAGTTAAATCACCTCACTGGACGTGTCTGCTGCAACATGACTCGTGACATCACCGCTAAATATTGTTACAAAACAGCTGCAAGTGAAGTAAAGTGTCCCCAAAGAGAAACCGGATCTCACCTGAAGGAGGAGCTGAAGCGGCGACGCGGGCGGCGGGGGCCGCCAGATGTGTTCAGGCAGGTCGAGTCTCTCTTTGTCGACCAGTGTTTTCGCCTCTATTGTCCCTGCCTGTCAAGGTGGTGAATGGTGTCTATTTAAAAGGGCTCAGGTGTGTGTGTGTGTGTGTGTGTACACGCTATATTCAGGTATGCACTGGCATGTGTGTGTGTGTGAGTGTTAAAGGGTATTGTACAGAGTCAGTAGGCCTGATCCTCCTCTTCGCTCCAGTGGGAGTTAAAGTCGTTTCCTGTTTTTTAAGGTCCACTTAAAGAGAAATGTCTCCTTGGGGCAAACTGAGCTACGCTTGACATTGACAGGGAGAAGACTAAATCAGAATAATCTCTCCCTGCTGCATGAGCACGCACACACGCACGCATACACACACACACACACACACACACACACACACGGGGTCATCTCATCTGCAATTTAATTTTCTTTTGAATGAAGTCACACCTTTCTTTTGTAAAGCACAGACATCTACATTTTTATACCTCTCCCGCACATTCTCTGCTCTGCACGCACGCACACACACACACACACGCACACACACATAACCATCGCTGCAGGCTGTACAAATGAGCCCTGCCACTTCAGAGAGCTGTAAAGAAAACTATTCTGATGTCAGTCGTAATTATTCAGCCGTGTGTTCGCCCTCTGCTCCGTCTCCAGGCTTCTGCGTTGGCTTGAAAGAGAAGCTTCTCTAATAATCCGATCCAGATGTCACACTTTGTCACTCAATATTTCACTCTTGTACCTTTGGTTGCTGTAAATGTAATCCCCTCTCGGCAAGACACAACATGAACTAAATGATTTCACACTGGCGCTATTTGTCTTCCTGTGCTGAAAGTGTTTGTGTGCAGCATCACCTTTACTGCTACACTGCTTTAGGGAAGATGTCTCACCAAATATTGCTTTCTCTGCTCACTCCCATTCTGAAGTATCAAATGGTGTCAAACCGGGCTCTGCTGGTCTCTGTGTCTTCGGTGTCCAATCCAGGACTTCTTCTGACGTCTAATGAATGAACTCTGGGACCTAATTTGTGATCAGTGTCCTTTTGAGAATGTCCAATGATGCCCAGGCTTGAGTTTCTTTACAAATGGCAAGAAGGTTTTTTTTTGGGGGGGGGGGGGGGGGTTGGATTTCCAGGTGCTTGATGCAGTCAAGTGTCTACATGCTTGCAGGTTTCCAGTGTCAGAGCAAACAAATGAGCAGCAGAGCATCCACAAGTCGCCGCCATGCTTCGCTGCATCCTTTTTCATCCTCTTTTCTTCAGACATACCGATCACTAGAAAGCCTCCCAAAATGTCCAAGGCGTAGCGGGACAGCAGCGGCTCTTAGAGACACTGGTCGACCTGTAGATGGCACTACAGTCTCTCTCACACTCATGCTTACATCACGATTGCTCTTGAATGAATTCCCGCCTCCATGAAAAGGCCTTTAAATCCCAGGCCCCCCCTCTGACGGGGATCGACAGAGCAACGATTTGGGTGCAAGAAGATAAGTGAGTCAACACATGCTGATTTTGGCATCTGCTACTTTTTAAAGAGGAAAAGGCTCAGGGTCGGGAATTGCTGGACGTAAAACGCGCACACGCGCAAGCAGTTTGGTTGCATGTTAGCGGCGCTGAATAGGAGAGGGTTATGAGTCAAAGAGGAACAGGTGAGGATGGGTGACCTACACCATGCTCCTCAGCACGCACACGCACACACACACACACACAAACAGGCACCCCACATGTGAAGGCAGGCAGCTGCTGCCTTTGAAGGGGCCCGGCCTCCTCAACTGTCCCATGCATGCTTGAGTGATGTCAGCGCGGCTGTGGAAAGATTCCTTTCCTGCCATGCTTAAGCAGACTCACACAAGCTTCCTTATCGCACACAGACACACACCAACTTCTCAAACAAATCCTTACACACTGTCGCTTGCATGACACACACTTAGCCTGACTTTCCTCTTCTCGTTTTGTCTCCTGACATGCACACACACACACACACACACACACACATACACACATACAGCGAGGTACACTTGGCAGGATGTGCAGAGAGAAAAAGGGGTCAAAAGACAACACCGAGATTAGGAGGCTTTTGTCACGGCTCTATGGCAGACTTTAAAGGCCTCGGCTCCCTTCTCCTCTGCCAGAGCTCTTTCTTTTCTCACCCTATCTGTCCACATCCCTCTTTTTTCAAGGGGGGAAGGTAAACATTTGGTACAGAGAGTCAGAGGAAGGGAGGAAGGGGTGGAAGAAGGATGGAAACCGCCTGTTGCCCCATTTCAGCTCCTTTTTTTGTGTGTTTTTGTTTTGCTCGTTTTAATGCCGGCTTTGTGTCGGCATGGAGGGCGAGTAGGGAGAGGGACAGGTATGCAAACAGAACAGCGCCTCAATGCCAGCCAGGTGTCTGTTTGTGCGTGAGTGCGTGTGTGTTTGTTCGAGTAGCTGCGTTCACATGTTGCACGTACGTCTCGTTTCCAGCAGAGCTCAGGTGCGCTTCTTTCGGGTTTCTATCAGTGCATGTGTGTTGCGTTTCCTCCCAGGTGCACGTCTCTGTTTGAGCCCTTCATGGTCGCTGACTCCATTCACCTGAGACGTCCTTTCACAGTGAAAAGGCTGCTGCCAGTAAAAAAAAAAAGCTTCTCTTCATCACCAACCACAGCTGCTGTTGACTCAAGCGCCCAGGAATCTCCTCCATGGCTTCACACGCTTCTTCACCCGCCAGATTCACACCAGAACCCAAACTGAGAGGGAGCAAAAGGTTCTGCAAGACCTCAAGGTCTGAAGGACTGAACCTTCGTTCTGGTGATGGTCATTTTCAACGGGTTTGCATCGGACTGCAAACAGGGAGAGGAAAGGAAACTTTCACTCCCTCAAAAATATATATTTCGACATTCACCTGCTTAAACAAATGTTACCTATAAAAATACACGGCGGATATAGCTGCATTTAACGAGCCTTTCTCTTTCAAAGTTCACAAAGACACAAAGACCACTTCCAGAACATTTATCAAACAGTCATGGAATAATTTAATGTGATGACGGGACTCAAGCGGAGACAGTCGGATCAGACCTCTGTCATGTTTTCTCCTCCCGTCTTGTTACTCCAGCACTTCCTCCCTCTCTTCTCCCTTTTCTCGTCTCCTCTCATCATTGCCGAGCAGCAGTGAGCTCAACACGTCTGTCAGCAGCTCAGCCCGGTGTCATCCTCCTGCTCCTCCTCCTCCCTGCTTTTCTTCATCTTATCCTCCCCGTCTGTCCTCGCTGTCTTCCTCCCACCCGCTCTCCCGAGTCAATCAAATTTACAGGAGATAGCCAGGAACACCCCAAAAATCTCACTAAAACAAAAATAATCTCAATAATCTAATCTAAAAAATGTAGAACAGTTTTACTTTGTTGCTTTAAATCTGACAGGTATTAGCACTGATGCTTACCAGACCCGGAGAAACTCTGGATTTACAAACCCCTGGGTGAGGTTGTATCGTCTTCACTACGCAAACGTTCCAAAACCACAGATTCCTGCGAGGTGAAATGGTTTCTTTCTGGAAACAAAGGAAGCAAACAGGGAAAGGTTACATGGAAGGAAGTATTTTTGTTCAACTATTAATCGTTTAATTTTGTTTTATCGTTCTGAAAATCCAGCTCATCAATACCAACACGTGGAATCTGGTGGAGCTTTCTCTGGTAAAAGGGATTAGCTGAAGGTTATTCTGGGAATCGTAGCAGTAATGGATTATCTACGGACTCACTGGGGCTAAGGGGCCAAACGGGGTCGTGGAACCCTCATCAGGAGCCTCTATATGAAGTGACTTTATTACAGCTAATCCATCAACCGCACCAGACAGCTGTTTAAAACCAAAGAGTTCCGAAACGCTACCTGCTTCAGCGCCAAACGCCAGACGCTACAAAGTCAGCATGAAGCTGGCGAACCATGTGGCGCGCACATTTATCACAGCTACTGGCACTTCCCTCTGGAGTTGGTGAGAACTGAGCGCTAACTCGTTAGCCACACTGACTTGTAAACTTTTGCTTGCTCGTCATGTCAGAGCACAAAGCCAAGGATGGTCGCGCCCTGAGCAAAGGCAGCCCTAAACTGCACGCGGGACAATAGTCAAAGAAGCGCAACGCAAAGAAAAATGAGGAAGACGCATGTGGAAATCCTTTTAAAGCCATTTGCCCTCATGTTTCCATTCCCATGTCCGCTGCCCAGTCGCCCTCCACCTTTTCAACAGCCTTTCTTTCACCATATTCTCCAAAGTGAGTCAGAGGGCGAGACGTGGAGCTTCCACACCTCCTATATGAATGCACCAGATGTCCGTCTCTCATCTCCACAGACGGACTAACTGACAGACGGAACGCCGGCTGTTGCCGGACTACAGCTATTCAGAGAAGTATGCACTGCACACTTAGAAAGAGTCCATTGTGCATGCAATGCGTCGCACCAGACCGGAGGCGACAGACAGAACAGACATGGAGAACTGTTTGAAAATAAATTTACGTTTTAATGGCACCAATAACAGGATTACAATGGCAGAAAACAAACCTGTAACCTAAATAGACTGTACAAGATTGTCGATACAAAGATTCCCGATAACATTTTGAATATTCTGGCAGCATGTATAAATACAGTATTTTACATGGTATTTGCTATATAGCTTACATTGCTACTATAACACAAAACCCATTTATGTAGTATAATGCCCAATTATATGAAAAAAAACAAACAAGTTTAAAAGAAAATAATTTAGAACGTCTTTTCTTTTTAATATTGAGACATTTTCGCATTTACACTGTGTCGCTAGATCTACCGTCAGTCCAAAGCATTTCCCCTACATTATTAGTTACCAGAATTCCAACGCTGGTAAGTACACATCTATATATATATATACAGTATGTTAAGTGGCAGTCCTTTAGTTCCCCTGCCCGAGGAGCAAACACACGAAACGGAAGCTTGAAATTTAATGGACTTGAAATCATTTTAACAGTGACGAGTGGATCTTTTAAATCCCTAATAACTTTACTCTGATGCTTTTCCGTGCAGTTTTATAGTCCCAAAACCAAATATCACCCAACAAATCCAACCTTTATTTTGTGTTGTCCAAATCCAACTAAGACTTTAACTGGAGAGGCGGTCTGCTCAGCAAAAAGCACAGAAAAAACACCTGTGAAGGTGTAACGTGTGTGTGTGTGTGTGTGTGTGTGTGGGGGGGGGGGGGGGGGGCGGGGGGGCTTCAACTTTATTAAGAGTAAGGAAATGTCTAAATCCTCTATATTTAAATGCAGGCTTATAGATCACATTATTATGACTATGGTTTCAATGCATTGAGATATATTTAGACTCGATAGTCTAGTGATGAAAATACTGATATTGGATTCATTTATAAGATTAATCTCCTTTGATCCTTTTAGCTTTCAGGGTGTCCCGATGGGGATGACGGCGATGGCAGTCCTTCATCCAGTACATTTCCTCGTTCGTTAAATAAATGGAGACAACCGAGGAGTCCCTCTGCTTTGTAACATACCACATGTGCACAACAGTGCACGTACACGTTCTATTATACTTGAGGTCATACTGTGAAGCATTTTCTGAAGAGATGAAGACTCTTTTTTTTAAAGCTTTTAAATTCCATCACAGATTAACAAGAATACGCGACACATCCAACGATCCGACTGTAAACCATCAAATCTGGAAGCCATTCTCAGAGGGCGTCACAAAGCTCTTCCCCTTTGTGCCGTTGGCTTAAGAGTTCAAAGGCGAGAGGAGAACTCGTGCCCCTCACCGGAAGAGGAGGCCGCGTGGAACAGGTAACGACACCCGTCTGCAGGATGTCGGGCATCGGACGAGAGAAATCACGCTGTAGCTACTTCAAACGTCGGTTTAGTAAGAGAGATCCACTCGGTTTGAACCCAGTCATCCCAGCTCGACTCCTTTTCACACAGTAGCCAGGTAGCAGCTGAACCAGGAAGGAGCAGAAACCAGCACCGGTCATCTTTGCTGAGGGTTAATTGTGTGTTTTATGGCTCAGTTTAGGCTGATGCCTGAGATATAATCTGAAATGACGCTATTAGATTACTCACAAGCTATATTGTTTGTCATAGATTACCCAGAATGAAGCAGCGTGCTCAATAATACATCACATATTCATCTTCCCACTGAATACAGGAGTGGATAGAGAGGGGTGGGAGCGGCATTGCTCCTGTTCTGGAAGAGTTTGTGTCTGAAGTCCTGTAAAAACAGAGTTAAGTAAATCGCTTTGGGGCGACGGTGTTTGTTCTCGCTCCAAACACGGCTGAGGAGGAGAAAAAAAATGGGATTTAAAAATCTACGTAAAATATTTCAGCCTCCAGAAGGGCTACAAAATAAGGATCTTTGTCTTCTTTCTTTACATTCTTCATTTTAATGTCTTTTTTTTTTTTAAACAACGTCTTGAATAAGTCCGTTTCCTTTGAATCAGCTGCAGCAGAATGAGGACGAGTTGAGCGGCGAACGGTTTCTGGGTTTATTGCGTGTAGCTTTCCGTGTCCTTTTGCGCCCGGTCACCAGTCAGCGTGTCGTGGATGAATCTGAAAACGCACGAACGCTTCCTGACAGAGCCCAGCGTGAAACACCACGGCACGTCGCTAGCTTCGACGCTAACACTGGTAGTGGATGTGCTGGTGCTGGTGCACTTTCCCGTCCACGTGCGAGTGCGTGTGCGTGTGTATATCCGTGTAGATCTTCGGGTAGACCTTAGGAGCCAATCCGGCGCCTCCCTGTGCCAGGAGGAGCTGCTGATGGGCGACGTACTCCTCGTATGAAAGACAGTCTTTGTCCCCGTTCGCCTGTTGCGGAGGCACCGCGTTGCAGGTTCGCTCGCGATTGGCTGCTGGTAGACGCTGGGCAGCGGGAAGACCGGAGGAGGACGGGGAAGAGGAGCAGGTGCGTTTCGATTGGCAGAACCAGAGGAGGGCGGTGCCTAAGATGAAGGCAGCCCCTGCCGGTATTCCGATAATGACGGGCCAAGGGAGGCTTTGGGACGCTGCTGTGGGGACAGCGTTGCTTTGGGGCTTCACATCTGCAAGCAAACAAAGAATCATCCATGCAGGCTAGCATTAGCAGCGCATAGCATTCCCATACAGCTGTCATTACGAGAAGCAGAACTTTTTACTGCATCTGATGAAATGTTTGAGCGTTGAATGTTCCTGATTTTTCTAACCTGGCAGCACCGTCAGGTAGGCGCTCCTGAAGCTGTACCCCATAGTGTTAGCCCCCAGGCAGATGTACATGCCAGCATCCTCCTCCTTGGCTCTGGTGATCAGCAGCTTGTTGAGGTAGGTTCCGTCAGGACGGGACCAAACGTCTCCCGTAGGCAGGACCACGAAGCGGTGGTCTCCGACCTTTGAACAGAATCACGGGAAGCACAAATGTATCGTGGCTTCAAATATTCCCGCTCGACCATCATTTGCCCGAGGGCTTTCTCTCTACCTCAATGGTGGAGTTGAATTTGTCCTCGTCGCCAGCCTCGACTCTTTTAAGCCACTGAATAACGGGCTTAACGTCACTGCGGACTTTACACTGGAAAGACGTGGTTCCCCCGAAGTCCACGGTGGTGTTGACGGGATGGGTGCCGGTAAGGATGGGTTTGGAGTTGGTGCGCTCTAAGGAGGCAGAAAAACATGCGCAAACAAAGATAAAGAAGTTTAATGTAACCCGTCAAGATCACAAACCGGACTGAGGCGGTTTGATTGCTGCATTTTGCAAATGTCAGCTAAGAATACTCGTATTTTATTCCATGTATTTGAACTGACTGGTACTTTATAAAGAATGCACCAGCCCTGATAGAAAATGAAATGGCTTGCAAGCATTATTTGCCGTGTCAGCTGTATTCAGCTCCACGTCCTCCCCATCAGCAGAGAACACAGAACCAGACGCCTCATCTTCATCTTCAGCTCCTGTCTTTGCTTTTGCAGTTCATACAGCAGAATAAACGCACCTGCCAGAGGCACTCATCGCTTTTATTGTATCTTTTCATGCAACGTCAAGAGAAATTTACGGCGGAAACGACATTTCTTCTGCAGGAGTTGAAATGCAGCCTCAGATGTACTATTAAAACGATCAATTCATCACGTCGACTTGAAGCGAGGGAGAATTATGTTATTTAGTAGAGCGAAACTGCCAGAACGCACTCGCACAGACTCATGCATCAAAAGACAGCTGATAAAAATGTATTTTTGGGGGCATTTATCTTTCTTTCATGTCATCAGATTAAACCCAGAGATGTTAAACAGTTCGGGGGGGGCTGCATGCATGCGTCGCTTCTCAGAGCGATTTATAGCCTCGCTTTAAAACGACATGGAAAGCAGGTGAGCAACAATATTTATTGGTGATAAAAACCGGTGATTCGTTCCTCCGTATTCCTACAAGATGCCGCCAGTGAAGGACAGCCGAGTGAATCTCCACCGTCTCTAAATGCTACATTTGACATTAGCGAGCAGCGGTTTGATTTACTTTCTCTTGAGGTGTGTGTGCGCGTGTGTGTGTTGTGTGTAAATGACTTTCAGGAAGGACTACAGCTGTAGTTTAACACACAACAGATGTGGCGAGTGAAGTGAGAGGAGCTTGTCTGAGGCTCTTAACAGAGCTATCATATCAGTAACATACAGTTCAGTGCACGCACACACACACACACACACACGAATAAATTACACTCCATCAACAAGCTTAACATTAAATCATCCAGCTCAAAAACAGCTTTTGCAGCCTTCCAACAAAATGTAATACACATTTAAAAAATAATCTTCCAACTCATCATAAGCCACATTCTGCTCTCGACAGTCAAAACATTTTAGACAGAAACTGCAGCTGGCTCTGAGAAAAAGCTGCTGAAGGTGGTGGTGGCGGCCAACAAACGCCACTGAAGTGTCAAAAAGGCTTTTAAAAGCTATAATAAACTTTTATCCTTGGCGCAACTCATTAGCCAGCACACTGGTGCGTGTAAAAAAAAAAAAAAAAGACATGAAATACTGGTTGATACTCTTTAACCTTCGCCATTATATGCAACTTTACTTTTTGTGACACAATTATCAAGAGATCTAAAACTTTTAAGTAAGTAAGTAAGTCGATGACGTAATTTACTAAACGCTGCTAGAAAAAAATCTTCCGCCGATGAAGTCTCACTTCCTTAAAAACTGCAACAAGGTCCTTTTCCAAACAGAGGGCAAAAATACATTGAAATGACATGAAATTACGTTTTCTTTTTTTTTTTTAACGACTCACGTATGACTTCAACTTTGTAGGTGGCGTTGATCTCTCCGGCCCGGTTGGACACGTGGCAGGTGTACTTCCCGCTGTGCTCCGGTGTCAAGTTCTTCAGACTCAGGGTCCACCTCTTCTTCCGCCCTTCTTCTCCTCCTGCTCCCCCGTCTTCATCCGCCAGCGGCCGACTGTCCTTGAGCCAGACGATGCCGGGGCGGGGGTTGCCGCTCGCGGTACACTTGAGTCGCACGGAGCTGCCCACTGGGCGAGCGATGACGCGCTTCCTCATCTTTGACGGTTGGGTGAAACGCGGTCGAACTGCAAGTGGAAAGAACAATTGTCAAAGATCATTAGAAAACAAATTGTGTTTCTAGCACTAAAGTAAACTAAAAATAAAACAGAGAAATCTGGTTTACAAGCTGCTCTGTCTTCAGTCCAGAGGACAGATTGGGAAGGGCTGCGGAATTTTGCGACTTTTATGAGACATCAAGACGGATCAAAGTAAAGTAATCTGAAAAACCGACGACGCAAATGGACAGTTTGTAATAAGTCCCGTGAAGCAGCTATTATGAGTTCCATTATTTGAGCCATTTAACAAATAAAAACAATCACATTTCTGACAAACTGAATTTTTCTTTGATAAGCGCGGTTTAAATAAGGTGCAACGATATCATTTTTAAACATTTGAAGCTAATAAAAACACCTAGTTTTTGTGTTTTTCTCTTTTATTCTTAAAAACATAGAGAATTTTCCCACCTCCATTCTTCCAACATTTGGAGAAGCAGCAAATTAAATATCAAGCTTACTTTCAATAAGATAAACCTCACATTGATCGACGATCTATTCTACAGAAGACAACAGCACAAAGTTAAGATCAAGGTTGTTTTTTTTCCTTCTCCTTGTTACAACAAACTGAAATATGCTTCCAAAAGTTTTCTTAAAAGAAAGCTGGAGCTGGAAAAGTCTGCTGAGAATGTTCCTTTTTTAAACACCGAGGGCCTCTTTAGTAATGAGATGTGGTAAATCGATGCGGGGAGGATGGACGGGCAGCGTAAAAAGCATCAGACAAGCTGAGATCATCACCACAGCCTTTAACAAGAACTCAGTGTTGTGCTGTAACAACACATGGCAGCGTGCCTCTTGGTATATACAAGCTCATTTACGGCAATAAACCTAATCGTTTTGTTTGAGAAGAAAAATGCTTGAATCACTTCCTCTTCTCCCGGACACAAACGAGAGAACAACACACACAAACACACACCAGATTCCTTATTTTCCACTGATCCCGCAGATCTGGCCCGAGACTTGTTTGCCTCAGTTGCTTTTTAAAGGAAGCCACATTTATTTTATCTAAAATCATGCTTCATGAAAACCCACTGTAAAAACCCACCAGACAGCTACGTGACTTCACTCTAAATATCCGGTCAGGAGTGCGTAGCCGCGGAGAAATAAAGTGGCGCACGTGAAACATCCTATCCTCGTGCAACTCGGCTTAAATGAACGCATCCATCCATCCATTTATATTCTTCGTTACGAATCACACCAATCCGAAAACATCAAAGTGGAGAAAACTTTCCAGTAGTGAGGGAGGAGAGGAAATCCTTCACAGGAGCGCTTGATTTTTACAGCCCTGCTGGTCCAGCCGAAGCAGATAGCCATCGAGCAGGGGCGATAAATCATGCTGAAACTACCGCTGCGGCGTCCATTCCTTTGGACGCGCTTATTATTCTAGCCCGGGGTAAACAAACAGGAGGGAGAGAGTTATGCGACGGGTTGGTGAGTTCCAATGTGGCTGTGCTACTCAGCAGAATATAGTGCTCTAGTGACCGGCAGGAAAGCCGGGCAGGATGACAAGACAAACATACCTGAAAGGACTTAAAGTCTCCACAAGTCTAAGAAAAGCTGCCGGACTACAGCTGAACTGTGACCAGTTCAGGTCAGAGTGGGGGAAGAAGGAGGAGAGTCTCATTCTGGAAATGTTCGGTTTGGATGTTTACATAAATTAAAGCTCGGTGCTTGAAAGTTATTGGGAAAAAAGGAAAGGAGTTAAAGAAGGGTGCAGCTTGAGATGAAGCAAAGAGCAAAAATCCATCAGAGGTTTATAATGTCAAATCAAACAGATGGGCGGGGGGGGCAAAGCGTGAGGTCAGAACAACGGATTTCTAAAACTGATCCGATTAAACCGGAGCGACAGCATGACATTAAAGCAATGCAAAAAGCAGAAAAGGTAAGGGAGAGGGCATAGAAAGAAAGAAAAACAGAGAGGAGGGGGGGGGGGGGGGGGTTGAGAAAGTGACGATAGAGAGAAGGGAGTAGGTGCGAGCCAGTGGGGGCCAAGGGGCAGGCTTATTCTGGGTCTCAGGGGCCGCTTCAACGCCACCCTCCACCGCGTAACCCTAACCCGATGACCGGCGCCAGAGCCCGGCAGGGAGGGGAGGAGAGAATGTGTCTGAAAGAGAGATTTCTTTTTTTTTGAATTCCAACCTGGATTCTGGGATTGGGGGGGCCATTTATTATTTATTGATTTGAGTTTGCATTCATGGCTCAAGTTCAACATTTCTCTCCGTGCATTTATGAATGGAATGCGATCCGGCTTGAGGAGGAGGCCATTAAAAGCCTCGTTAAATCCCAGAACCTTGCATAATGGTTTTAACACTCGTTTGTGCAACTCCAGAAGCCTTTTATATTTTGTCACAATGATTCAAAGCTAAACAGCTGAGATCCAGTTGATCCGCCGCGTCTCGCTGTGTCCGGTCGGGTCGCATTTCGGCTACGCCCCCCCCCACCCCCACCCCTCCCCCGATTGCCGGACTGACCTTGCTCCGATACATGAGGAGATGATTTTGATTTCAACGCGGCCTCGAGCCCAAGCAGTTAGCGTGTAGCTCTGTTTGTGAGACAGATAATGGAAAGAATGCAAGTGAAGAAACAAATAAGAGGGGCCGTGGGGGGGGGGAACAAAACATGCTCGGTGGCATTAAAGTGTGGATGTGGCGGAGACGGGGAGAGGAGACAGGAAGAGAAGCGGGACGCAAGGATAACAACAAGAAGATAAAGAAAAGGTTGAGACTTTGGGGTCCGGGGGGGGGGGGGAGGAATGCGCCCCACCTAATCACACCTCAGACAAACAGACCGCTCTCCACTCTGTCAGAGTCAATTATCTGAACAAACAACCTCCCGGATGCGTCTGTGTGTGGGCACGTTTCCCCTCTGACAGCGTACACGGTGTTTATTGTACGTCCTGCTACCGCGGATTTAAAACGCCACACAGTCTGGACTATCCGTCATGTCACCCCTGGGCTTTCTTCTCACTTAAAAATGCTTTTCACGGCGGCGGTGACGACTTTAGAACGGTTATTATTACCCAGTTTGCCGGCCAGCTCCGGGGCCTGTTCGGAGTCACCATTGGCCGTCCCTGCGCCGCCTCTCGAACTGGAGTCATCTGGTGCAGAGAGAGGAAGACAAGGAGGACTCATTAGCGGACAGACAACCAAAAACACGTAACAGCATGTTGCGCAGGGTCTCAGGTCAAAACCATGCAGCAGTGAAGTCCAAAAACAAGACCACGTCGACCGCAACGCGCCGATTGGCTGCTGGAACGAATGCTGTTTTCAACGAGCCACTGGATGCGCCGCAATTAGCAATGGAAAGAATGAAAGAAAGGGAAACCAAACAGCCGCAGACCATCTGCAGGAAATGCAGTGTGTGCGTAATTGCAAATGGCGAATGTTTATGCATGTTTATCATTCGTGCCGGTGCGTTCGGGGATACGGGCGCAGGTTTTTACGAGACCACCTGAAAGCTCGTAGCGTTTCACGCAGCGCCAAAAAAGCCTTCAAAGCATCTCCATGTGGATGACGGAAAACGAGAAGCATTTGGCATCCAAATCCGAGGGATGACCTGCATCCCTGGGGCGTGTATTAATAGCTGCTCGGCCCGGACCCCCAGTGTGTGTCTGTGTGTGTGTGTGGTTGCGTTGATCTTTGTGCAAATTCCAATATGGGAGTGTCGGAGCATTTCTGATGTAATTTAGCTAAGGGGTAATTTGAGGTGGAGGTATTCCTCCCCCCCCCACCCCCATCGCTCCCAAAGTAGTGCATCCTGCACACCCACCAGGCCAGACAAGGGACGGAGGTGGAAGCATCACGGAGACGGATCGTTCCCATCCTGTGACAAAGCGAGGATAAAGTTTTTCAGTTTGAATCGCATCTGCTCATGCAAATCAACTTCCCTTCCCCGTCTCCGAGAAGTTCCAGCGGCGGACCGGCAAATGAAGCCCGGCCGCTGTCTCGATATTCTTATTCTCCAAGGTTCTTACTGCCGGCGAATCGGCTTCTTCTCCCGACTTCAAGCGGTTCTTTGTGTCAGACCTGAACTTCCTGTACGAAATCCTGAGGCTCCAAAACACTTGACACTTGATTTGCTACGCGTTTTATAATTGCTTCTTCAGTCTCATTCCTCATTCACTCGTCCGCTCCTCACTTCTTTGTGTGTGTATTTGGATAACCCCTCCTTGTATTTACTTTTAGGTCTATAGGGAAAATGCATGCTGAGAAATATGAGTCCCAGCAGACCAGTGTGTGTTTGTATGCACGAATGTGTCCAGAGGGGGGGGGGGGGGGGGGGGCAGTGTTTTCCTACAGGGTCATGTCCTTCCAGGCTTGAATAGAGAGACACTGGATATGTGGACAGAACCGCTGTGTGAGAGAGAGATATTTCTGTCGGCTGGTACTGACCACCGGTTGTTGTAGCATCCAACAATCCCAGCAACCCACTGACAGCCCCCCCCCCCCCCCCCCCCCAAAAAAAACTAACCACCGTCACCGTTTGGGGTCTCTTTCAGCCGCAGCTCGCCTCAGACTTCATCTTGATTTGATGTCGTGGTTCAGATAAAACTTGGTTGAGATATTTTATGCAATATTTGTGTGGTAATGAACACTGAACCATTCAAAACTGATTTCAATGCGATCGATCTCACCAGGAGGCAAGTTCCAATCAGGTTGTTGCACATGAGATGCACGGGTTCGATTCAAAGTTCACACATGAGCAGGAGAGGTTTTAAAAAACCGGGTCGATGCAGGAGCTGAATCGATCACGTCACGATAAATAAACCGCCAAAATATTCAGGGTAAAAGTTGCTGGGGGAGGGTATTACTGCTAAAGTTGGAATAATCCAAAAGCTCAGACACACACACACACTGCATCTGCATTTCTGTCCCGCCACAGTCGTTTTAGGAATATTTATTTGAATTTAGACGCCGCAAGTTACAACGTCACCCCCAGTCCCATTATAACAAACGGTTCGATTTACACGCCGCGATTCCAGATCCAAAATGTAATCCTACAAATGAGCTGTGGAAACTTTGTCTGCAGTCTGTGGCATCGCGGCGGATCATGTACGATTAACGGCTCGTGTAATCCTCCGGTATTTAACGTTCTTGGGCACAAGCAAACCGGCTGACTGTACAGCGTAGCGCAAACACGGGTACCAACGTGAGAAGGAACCGGGGGGGAGGTGGGGGGGGGGAGGTGGGGGGGGGGGGCAATGTGTTCAGCTCAAGCGCTTGGCGCTAAGATTCTCTTCATAAAAGCAGCTTCACCAAATAAAATCCTTATCTTTACTTTGAGACGTGATCAAAACAAGAAAATAATCATCTCAATGCTTAAAGTTGTTGCGTTTCCTGCGTTCCAGTACACACGTGTGCTGCACACACACACACACACACACACACACACTTTGTAGCCTTATGGAAATCATTATAGCTCGTGCTGCTACACAGTCCTCCATTAACAGCATGAGAGAGGGACATTGAAAAGGGCAGTGACGGAGCGGGAAGCGGAACGAGACGGCGACTGACTGACTCTGGGAGGAGGAGGTCAGGAGGCGGCAGGAGAGAGATGAAGAGAGCCGGAGGGAGAACGGCGACGGTGGAGAGATTTATTAACTGTAACTGCAGAACAGACAGCTAACTGCTGCTCCCTATGAGCGACAGCCCTGGATTGTGTGTGTGTGCGTGTGTGTGTGTGTGTGTGTGTGTGCGTGGTGGGTAGTGATCGCGGTGGTGACGCGTGTTTGAAGTGATGACATTCACAAAATCACTTCATCTCAAACGCTGAAGAAAGAACACGCTTCATGGACGTCGAAACGTGAATAGATTTCCTTCCGACGTGTTTCTGGAACATTTGATCTCGCTACGCCTCCGGACATGTTTCCTTTTTCTGAATCTTCAGAACCTCTTCCGTCCCTCTCGTGCACCAAGTCGGACCGGGCCAAGACAACGACACACGAACGGGAATACGCATTGTGACATTCTGGGCTCTCTGTGAAACAGGATCAACACACATTAACGTTTGGGGGGGGGATTGCCTCCAGCTTTTTGAACCATTGTATCCAAACGAACACACGGAAAACTAAAAAGTCGTTCCCTATCTGTGATCTTTGGAACTAATAAACTCCACCATTGGGTGACGTTTACGAGTGTGTGGAACCGACTTCGTGCCTCGTGCCATTACGCTATTCCTTCGCGCTGTTTCTATTTTACGGTCTGACACGATCCCTGTCGGAGGAGGTCAGGGCGCTTCGGTAACGGCGCTTACACTGCTGCCTCGTGTCATAACCAAACTCAGGCCGTGCTGTTCACCTAAACCTGACCTGGGAACACAGCCTTAAAATATATATCCAGCAGCAACTCCACTCAAACCCCCAAATGAATCATCATCAAATTATCACATGCCAAAATGATTTCACAAGATGCACCCACAAAGAGAAAAATTAAAAATGGACTTCAGACACTTTTGCGAGGAGACTTATCGTCTCACGTTTCTGTCGTTCAGAACAAAGACCCGCTAATTCTCAAGGCAAAGCCTGAAAGGCCGTGTGATTTGAGTCCCTGCAGCTTCACTGAAACACACGAGGAGTTGGGCTGCGGCCCGTCACCAGCATCCAACTCTCTCCTCCTGATCCAGTCTGGCATTTATAGGTCAATTTTGGCCATTTTGCATAATATACGCGACGCTTTTCTCAAACGAGGCAATTTGTCTCACCACCGCTGGAAACGTGAAACCATGAAGCCACCGGTCGTCGCTGCACACGTGGAAAACGTGCGAGCAGTTTAAACGGATCAAGAAGCAATTTGGCCCAATCGCAGGCTCTTTAAAACGTGCACAAAAGATTTAAGATTCCCTGCAAGTCAAGACTCAGGAAACATCTTCCAGCGCCTCTCTGGGGTTTCTCTGATATATAGCAGGACAGCGTCCTACCGGGCTTGACAAACACACACACAGACACACACACACACACACACACACACACACACACGAGTGGAAAAGCAGCACTTCCAGCTACATTTAGGTTTCCCTCCAAATGTGTGTGGACAGAGTGGAAACAGTGGGTCACTTTTTTCTTAACCATACAGTCACCCTCTTTCATAAAACACACACACACACACACAGGTGGATGTAATTAGCGTGTTGAGTACATTCATGGCATGAGATCAAACTGCGGCGCGCTCGGTTCAGGATCAGGAAATACAGAACACACTTAAACACAGACGCATGTGCACCTTTATCCCCCCTGTTCTCCCCGCAGCGCACACAAAGGTTCCTTAAATACTGTTTAGTCTGAAAATCAAACAGAGAACCGTTTGACTTCTCTGCATAAGTCTGAAACGCTCAACGTCTCTGATCTCACTTCAGGGCACACACAACCGGCTTTTGTTGCAGCGGTTAGAAGGACCGAAGCTGGTGGCGCAGCTGAGCGTGAGGTTGTGGAAGCAGAAATAATGCTCCTGGAAGCTGGTGGCTCGTATCGATCACCCCGCCCGTACTGGTTTCCCTTCGACTTCTGACTGGATGCATTTAGAAACAAAAGGCGGCGTGTTTAGTGATGAAGTTCTGAGGTGGTTGGAGTGAGATCAAGGAAGGGAAGAAGTCGACGCTGGGAAATGTTTCGTCTGGCGGCGCTCTGATATTCTTGGTCGGGGATTTTTCAGCCTGATGAATGTTTCCTCGCCAGATACTTTGGAGACTGGTAGCTTTATACACACGCAGTTCTATTTATCTGTTGGCCAAGTCCCATCTTTTATTAAAAACCCATTGCAGACACACCCCCCCTCCCGACTCTGATTGGTGTTTCAGAAAAGCTGTAAAAGCTGGGATAGGCTCCAGCAACCCCCGTGACCCGCAAGGTGGATAAAGCTGACATAAAAATGAATGAAGGAATAAATAAATGTTTAGATTTGCATACATATAGTCCATTTATACTGCAAATACTGTTTATACATGTGTACGTACTCACTTAAACTCTACAGCCAGTGCATTCCGCTCGTCCTAAAAGAGATTCCTTGTCGCCAAACACATATTTTGACATTTCCGACAACGTCGTAGTCAAACGAGCGCGCCGTAAAGTAAGGACCATCTGTACAGTACGCCAGCGTGCTAATCCGTGCAGCTGTTCTACGTCACTGCTCACACTTCATTGATGGAGCAGCAAGGGTTAAGTGTGGAACACAGACTGAAATGAGATGTGTTGTCCACGTGGGCAGCCTGGACTCTCCACCTAATCGGCACGCGAGGTCTGAATAAAACCGAAACCTTTCCAATGTAATCAATGAGATGACCTTTACAAATATGAAACAGGTTTTTTTAGATGCTCTGCAGACATCTCAACAGCCAGTGTGTGTGTGTGTGTGTGTAATCCTTTGAAGGGGTGCAGCAGGTGTCCATCAGGGCGCACCACCTCGGATATACTTAGTCATTCGCTCCAAGCTGAAACCAACCTGGCTTTAAAAAAAAAGACATAAAATCTCTGCTCATATCTCAGTAAGCGATGACGGCTTGGCCTCTCAGACACATTACAGCAATTCCTTTAATGGTTTCACAAAACGCATTTATTATCAAACGGCTTGATGCTCAGGTAATCTTGTTCCTGCCAGTTAAAGCTCACGTGCGTTTGTGCGCGCAGCACGAACCGGAGCACATTTGCTAATGAGTGCTGGCGCGCACATTAGCGCATCTGCCTGCGTTTATCTGCGCATCGGGCTGAACGCAAAGCCGTGCACGTGCATCATCCAACACTCGGGCGCATGGATACGCCAGCGTGCGCGTGTTCTTCTCAGGCTCGCCGCCCGTGTAACTCAAGTAAACATCAAGGCAGCACTTTGCTTTGCCGAATTAACAAATCTCTCACATCCAACGCCATGCGCCGCCTTTGAAACACACACCGCCGGCCGGCCTTTGAACACGCCGTCTTTCCCTACCTCGCCCACCCTGCTCTTCCCTGTATCAAATTAAGCTTCGGTTAAAGATCCTCTCATTAGTACCTTCGAGGACCTTCTCCCCACTCAACCTCTTTTCTCAGTCGCAGTCCTCAATTCATTTTTTACAGTTTATTGTGAGGTTTTGAACACAATTGCTTAAAGTCTCTCGCCTGTTTCTCATCTACTTCCCTTTTATTTAAGACCCGTCGGCTCTTTTAGATCCTCACGTTCTTAAAATTAAATCAGAGGGAAAGCATCTCTCGTTCTTGTTTAATCTGATGAATCATCCTTTAAACCAGATCAATACAATATTAATAATGATAAACAGCCTTTAACAAGCTAAATAAAATACAATAAAAACTATTACATAGTGCATGGTTCAGTTCTTGAACAAGTGCGCAAAATCCAATTAGGAGGTTGCAGCTGTAGAATAAACACAAAACATGTGTTTTCTTTTACGCACTGCGTTTGGTGCTGATTTGCGCACCTTCATTATGAAGCAAAGACATTTATTTGCACTCAAGCGATGGAAAAAATGAAACACTTTTAGGCAGGCAGTTGAGCCGTCGTTCACCAACTAATCCCAAATGACCACTTTGTCGTTAAACTAACCAACCAAAGGGGTGAAAGGGGTGCAAATAAACGAGAGGAAATGGCATCTGCGAGAATGTCCCAGCTGGTGCGACATGCCCGGGATCGTACCGCTGGTGCAATGGCGGTAGGACAATCCACCAGATAAGACACCAGGGTGTCGAATGCTCTGCATTTCACAACAGCGTATCTACGCCGCCAAAATAAAAGTCACGGTCAACGATGGGACGACGATCGTCCACCTGCTGCACCTCAAACAGATTCCAAACTAGCGCTGGTCAGAGACGATTGCTCTTCAGGGTGACTTTTACTCCTTTAAATGTATTTCAGATGATTGATAATATGCAATGAGTGAATGATTAGCATCTGCTAACGTGACCCGGGACTCACTGCGATCCAGCAGGAGCGCACCAGAGGCCTTGGAACAAGTCGCAGCTCCCGAATCGCTACGTGCACGTGCAGAAGTCGGTGCACGAGCTCGTTTGGCTTTGCTTGAATGATTGATTCCTCCGTAGATGCGCAGGCATGCTCCACGAGGGTGCCAAACAAATGTTTACCAGCCCCCCCCCTTTTGCTACGGGGTTTAATGAGTTGAGAATATGCGGGCTTGTGCTTAACTTCAAAGACGCTGGCATGCGCTGCGGCGCGGCGCAACATGCTGACAGCCTCTCTTTGATGAACAACTATTTACAACAATGTAAAAGCAACCCGCTCATCGCGATGCACTGCCGGACAAGGTTTCGACGTGACTCACCTCCACGCCGCCTTTGTTCACTGCTCATTTGCGTTGCTCAGAGCTGTTTATGGATTAATGGCATGAACACTTTTTTTTTTGGAGGGGGGGGGGGGGGGGGGAAGTGGGATGTGGCATCGCTGCATACTTAGCTCTAATGTTTTGCTGGAGAACATTTCAACAGGGCAGGCGCTTTCATTTACAAGCGTAGTCACGGAGCGTGTGTGTAAATCCCTGCTTAGGCTTGAAGTGGAGTAAAATAAAGTAATGTATGTGTGTGTGTGTATGTGTGTGTGTATGTGTCCATGTGGTCAGCAGTGCATGGTGACACACACATCGCTGCAGTCGGGTGAGAATCCCGTCATTCCAAGGGAAGTTCAAGACCTTTCGGCTCGCCTCTGTGACCTGTTCTCATCGTTTAACGGCATCTCAGACAGGAGCTACACATCCTGCGTTCTCCCTTCTGTTACTTTTACTTTTGTAGATGCTTTATTGTCACAGATTCGATCTGCAGTTCAAGTAGAGCATCATCCGAGAAGCTAAAAAGGACACACTCAGACCGCCGTCAAACAAACGAGGGCGTGATGGAGGCCTAAAGCCAATGAATGAAACTGTGAACAAGACTGTAAAACCTCCAAACCTCTGAGGTCAAGAAGAATTTTAAAAGGTGACAAACGAAACGCGGCTGGTAGAGAATGAGCAAAAAAAAAAAAAGAGAGAGAAAGCTAACTTTGAATAATTAGATCTATTAAGTTGGAAATTGAGGACAATTTAGACATAAAACATTCTCAGGACAAATAGATGTGACAGACGCACATTTAGATAAATACGAAATACAGTCAGAACAATGGAATGCAGAGAGATTAAGGTCACGGCCGGCGAGTGTGTGTGTGTGTGTGTGTGTGCGCGTGTGTGTATCAGTTTTCAGCATGCTGTCACACTGATCAAACTTCAGGCTGATAGCAAAGGCGCCGCTCAACCATCACCGTGTTTGTGTAAGAACCATGGGGGAAAACTGCACGCACGCACGCACGCACACACACACACACACACACACACACACACACACACACACACACACCTTACTGTTAACACGGCAAAAGCACATTACAAATGCATTCAAGTGAAATATAAAGCAGTGGAATGCAACAACCTCGTGCAAGCGAGCACATGCAGCCGCACACCTGATGGCTCCCGACGGGACCAGCCTGTGAGCTCATCGCTTGTTTTACCGCGACATTGTCTGTTTCAAATTACATCTAAATCCTTCTGGTATTTCGGTCGGCTTTTACTTTTATAAAAAGCACTTTTGCTTTTCTGTCCGCCCCATCGTCACCGCGGCTCCATTAAAGGGTCGGCGTGCTGGATTTGGTTGCATCTCCTGGTGCATTCGCCAGCGTACAAGCCCGCAGATCTCAGCACAAGGCCTCATTTAGAGTTTAAGGTTTTGTCCATTATGGGCTACCGTAGAAACATGGTGGAGGAACAAGAGGACCTTTAATTATTAGACTTTTATTCCGCTTTCTGCCTCGTAGACCTTTAAGAAGCACGAGCAAAAAAACATTTTATTAAACTTCCCGGAGCGGAAGTGTGGTCTACCCGCCTTTGAAAACCGCATGACAAGATGCTGGTGTGCAGATAAAAGCCTTAGTAGAAACGGTTTTAAGTGGAACACTTGTTTATTTTTCAGTTTTTTTGTCCCTTGAATGGAAGCACCCCCCCAGCTTGCATCCCACCTGCTTGTTGTCAGCAGGCTGAGGTTGTCTTTGCAGGATTCGCTCGTCACGTCATCATTAAGACTTCAAAGCAGCTGCGGCGCACATCGGGCTTTTCAGCACCGACGATTCTCAGGGAGAGGAGTAACAAATGAGAGGAGAAGAGGAAAGAAAAGAATGAGATAGAGGGGGGGGGGGGCGTTGCGAGCCGAACAACCAGACTTTGATGATGGTGCGACAGCGAAGAAGCAAAAAGGCAGACAAAAGTTTCTAAAACTTCAAAAGAAGCCTTTTTGAATCGGCTCCTTTCTCCTTCACGCTTTCACTTCGTCCTCTCCCTCCTCTCTTCAAACATGTCTTTGCTAATTGCCAGACCTTGTTCTGTCCGTCGTGGGCTCTCCACTCCTCTCAGGTCAATTCGGCAGGGGGGGAGGCGGCATTGTTGCAGCGGGGACGCCTGATAATGGACACAATGGAGCCTGCAGGGCCAGCTACAAAATCCCCGTCTTAATGAGGAAAGACTCCTTTCAGCGAAGACGCGGGACCGCCAATAGACCGGCCTATTATCACGTCATTGAGTGGAGGGGTCAGGAGCAGGTGGGGGCCAGGACGATCGTAGCGGTGTGTGTGTGTGTGTGTGTGTGTGTGTTGTACCTCCTGAGGCTAACAATGGAGACCAGGACAAATCCTCCAGACCACACAATGGCCACTAAGCTGTCTTTTCAGGAGTACACAACTGCTCTGATCACACACCAACACCCGCCTCCCATTCAAGCAGCTGTCCATCTTTCTTACCAATGCTTCCCTCAACCTTTCCTGTTTTCTTTCCTTCTTCCTCTTACACCTTCCTCCTCCATCTTTTCCGCCAACACAACATTCCCTCTCCATTTGTAAAATGCATTTCCTGGTATGCTGGTGAGAAATATTCAAATTCAAGGTTTACTTCATATTTCTTCCTCTTCTCTCTGCCTCTTGAATCTTCTTTTCTCCTTCTTCTTCTGCCCCCCCCCCACCCCTCCGTTTCTGTATTCAGTGCGTGTTAATGGGTGTGTGTTTGCACTGATGAGGTTTTAAAGAGGTTCACTCCCGGCGGTGTTGCCATCGCACAACGAACAAGGAGTTACACAGCAAAGGTTGTTTCTTTTCAGTCGTAGGTGGCCTGGGGTTTTGTGTTGCAGTTGGGTGGCTGTTAAGTGTGTGTGTGTGTGTGTGTGGGGGGGGGGTGCAGGACGCATCTCCCGTAAGCACCTCTTTAAGCGCAGTTGTTGTTGTTGCCTTTCACATGTCTGAACACTCCCCGCTTCAGCTTTTACCTCACATCTTTACTCCCTCCATCATTTGTCCACAAAAAAACAGAAGTTATTTTTTTGGTTTTATTGACACGCATCAGTGTTAACAGTGATAAACGGCCCCACTGCGAACGAGTAATGCGCGAACATTTCAGCGCTGTAATGTTTGCATGCTTACTAGTCACGCTTAAGGATAAACGTAACGCACCGACTTTATTTGCAGCGCGCTAAAAACAATAACTCCGTTTTCCTTCTTCAATCTTTGAGAGAAGTTTGTCATAATTTGCTCCGGTATTTAGTCGGCATATCTTAATATTCATTCCTGCTAACCCACTCGCTCCTCTCAGTCTCCCACGAGTTTCTGCCATCGTTTGTCAGCTTTGAACTTGCACAGAGGAATTCGGTCTTAATTTGTGTTAAAGAAACTGCTACTTTACTGCAGCCCACATCCTAAACATGGAGTGAAATGAAACGCTCACATTATTGAAACAGCCACATTTATGAGAAGGAGTTCTGCACGATGTCAGGAACAGTGCACCAAATGGGCCGTGTTAAATTCATTTATCTTTAATACTCAAAGTCTGCCGTCGGTGCCAAAACACACAGAGAGGTAAGGTAAGACGTCAAATTAACTACGAGAGCGTTGCCGTGGAAACTCAGAGTGAAAACACGTACTTTTATTTTGGTTTCCATTATTGGCGGATCAAATTGAAATCAAACTCCACCCTAAAACAACAATTAGTGCCAGGCAACTCGCAGAGAGAGAGAGAGAGAGAGCAAGAAGAGGATGACCAATGGGAGTCGCTGGTAGACGCTCTCAGTCACGCTCGGCAGAGACGAGGCGGAAGATTTGAGGAGGCTTGTAAGTCAGGAAGCTAAACCGAAGAGATTTAAAGCTTCGCTCAGAGACCACAGCATTTAAACGCTCTAGAAAATGCGCAGCGCTTCTGTTTTAGGCTGGATTTCCCTGAACAATGACTCACTACTTGGACCTTGAGAAAGAGGCCCGCTGACTGACAGATGGCAACTAGAACAGAGAACTAAAGTTGAAGCTAACAGAGTGCATTATGGGTCTAGGAGAGCTGGACTTGGCGAACAATCAGGAGATGCAAGCCACAAACTCTCAAACGGACTAAGGGACCCCCGAGAGTAAAGGTGAGTCGAGGTAGGCAAAGAAACGGCAAAACAACCGAGTCAGTTCTGAAAGAACTGAAATGATTGATCCTTTTTTTTCCCAAATGTAAAATCCACCAATCATAATTGATAAACCCTGCCAAGTCCCGCCCCCAACATTCCTGTATTTTTGGCAAGTCCGTCACACAGGTAGTTTAGATTCCTAATTTGTGGAGCATGACAAGTGTAAGGAAGTAAACTTTTTAATGACTTGATCCTCTTCCATTCCATTCCAGCACAGAGAACATTTTATTCCTCAAAGATTTCTCTGCAACTTGGTAAATTATAATTTTCATGTTTTCGGATGCTACGTGGAAAGTTTCCCTTCGATTCCAAACAGAACTTTTCTACATCGACCTCTCGAACGATCGGTTTTGGGACGGTAAAAGTGTTTCCTTTCTTTGCCCTCTAGAGGAACTTCGAGTTTGTTTTGTTATTCAGACATCAACAAAACTGAGGGCAGGACAAAACACAGCCTTTATTCCTGTCTGTCTCTGCGTCTCCATCCTGTCCATCTTCTTTTTCCATCTCTTTGCTGAAAGTGAAACGAAGCAGAACGAAAGGATGTGGGACAGACAGCCGTGAAATGGAGGCCAGCCCCCCCCCCCCCAGAGGAGTGTGTGGTTGTGAATGCATCTGTATTTAGTTCAAATCTCAGTGTGTGAGCGCATGGAAAAATTTATGTTGTTTTCCAGTCCTGTCTTGTTGACACACACGCACACACACACACACACCTCAATTGGACTCAACAACAAGGTGAAAAAACAGCTGTTTAAACTCGAGTCCCTTCTTTCTTCCTCCATCTGCAGCTCCATAATCCAACCATGTTCACTGACGCATGCATGAAACACACAACCACAGACACACACATTAAACACACAACCACGCCCTGATTTCCAGGGGAAGAACTCGTTCAGCGGGGCGACAGGCCGCGTTGCCGCGAGCAGATCTTGACGTGCAACAATTCACCATCACCGATGATGAGAAGTAGAAGCGTTCCCACTCACTCCGTCAGATCGTCCATCAACCGGAGTCGGACTCCGGCCAGCCAGAGGTCTAAGATGGATGCCACGCCAGATCCCTGAATGACATCCTGGTGTACTTCCCGTTTCCTGTTCCTTCATGCAATCGATAGGATGATGATGACAGCAAAAGCCTTTTCAGACATTGCAACCAAAAATAAATAAGGATCGAAACGAATGAAGCGGAGCATGAAGAAGCCCGAAAAGTATTTCTCAAACTATTCTGGAAACGCATTCAAGGCGAACCATTAAGTTCAAGAGGAGGGAAGCCAAACCTCAAAATGAATTCTGGGCTCCATTTAAAAAAATAAATATTTTCAGGTTCTATAAATCAGTGAGCCCCCCCCTCCCCCCCCCCAAAACAATTTGTATCCACTGAGGGGCCTCAAGCCCTGAGCCGAACACTGACTGAAGCTGGATGGAGCTCCGGCTTTCTGCAATTAGTAAGAAAACGTTTTGTGTGTGTGTGCGTGTGTGTGTGTGTGTGTAATCTGAGCAGAAGAATCTGGTGGTAAAAACACACACACATTCATACTCATGCACACGTACATGCAGACACACACACATTCAGAACGGACACAGCTGCCCTTGTGTTTTCCCAAGTAGGTGTGTGTGTGTGTCAGTGAGTTATTTGAGATTGTTTCTATCACAATCACACACACACACACACACACACACACACACACACACACACACACACACGTACACTCCTGTGACTCATACCAATTAGGCTGCAAGCCTTGGCCACCTCGACATCCTCCCCAGACGAGGCACGAGATCCGTCAATTAGAAACCAGGTCATTTGAGAGGACGAAAACAAAAGGCAGCATCAGGACGGAGGAGCCGATGGAGACTCTACCCGCACGCAACCTGATCCGACGTTTCGTTTCTGGCTGCAGTCGAAAACTTGAATGGAGAGAGACTCAACCCGAGCGCTGGAACGCGATCTCAGAATGCGCTGCAGGTTTTCCCCTGCTGGATTATCACTGGATTATCCTGATGAGTTTATCCGATCTGATCCATGCTGGAGGACTAATTCTGAATTTACAATTTTAACATATTAGATTTCACCCTGCAAACAAAGAGCAAGCTCATTTATTTAAGATCGTCTTTGTTTGATATTCTTCTTCTGCCGCTCGACGATTAAGACCAGATGGCAGATTTGCATTTCTGTGCATGTCAACAGGAGTCGGACGGCCGAGCTGCTAAACCACCGCAAATCATCGCAGAAGCTGCGTTTGAATGGACCCGAGCGAACACACCCTCCGATGAAAAATATGCTGCCGCTCGCTTTCATCAAATCGGAAAAGTTGCGCTTTCACATTCACAAGCCGCTGGAAAACCAACCGCCTCCAAAACCGCTTCCTTCTTTTCTCCTTACACGCTCCGCTCCAGGCGAACGCACGCCGTCGTCACATCTGGCTTGAACTATAAAGTGTCCGTCACTCTCCCTTCTGGGGCGGGAAAAGGATTAACAATTTCACACAGAGCGAGGGTGGGGAGAAAGAGGGGATGGAGGAGAAAGGAGAAAGGAGGAGAAAGAGGGGATGGAGGAGAAAGAGGGGATGGAGGAGAGAGGAGGAGAAAGGCACGAGAGCTTTCCTGCCATTAATTGAGATTTTGATTTTACTTTATAGTCCCATTTGGGCACTCCAATGCACACACACACACACACACACACACACACACATGCACAAAACTTCAGATAAACAAAGTCGTGTACACACACTTGCATAGACCATTTACTCAAACATTTGCCAACCTACACACAGTAAAAGAACAAGCGCTGCAGGGAATCTTCTAATTTCCTCTCCTAACAAAAGCCTGCCTTCACAAAACGCCTCTCCTTTACTTCCAGCCACAGGGCGGCGGCGCAGCGGGAATTTCACGGCCATCAAACGCTATTAGGTTCGGGAACGCAAATGCGAAACTGTGAAAATATTGATTCAAATTAAAATGTGGTGGGGTGGAAAAAAAAATAAAAAAAATGAGCCAGCGAGGCGGAACGAGGGCTGAGATTGTGTGCTAATACAAAAAAGGTGTTAAAGATACTTTGGCTCGGAAATCGAGAGGGAAAGACAGTAAGACGCAGGTGTGAGCTCATTACTGTGAACCGGAGTGGTCATAGAATAATTACCAGAGGACCACACAGGAGAGGAGGAGGAGAAACGAGGAGGAGAAACGGGGAGGCAAATAAACCGCCGGTGAGAAGAAACACAGAACAGCAGCGCACAAAGCAAACCCGATGAACGCCGTCCCTTCTCAGAGGCAACGACAGCAAAGCACCCATTTATTTAGTCATGGCTACGGACGTCATCGCCTATGAAATAGAAAACGGCTTCCGTGTCTCACAGTTTTCCCCGAGTGCAGATTTGAGGCGTATTCATTTGTGTCGGGCCATCTTCGATCCAAAGTAAACCACTGAGGATTTTAATACAAAAAAAGTTATTTTATATGAACTTTGAAAGTATGGGATTGATCTTGGAAACAGCAGCTGACAAGCCAATCTCATTCTAGCAACATTTAACAGCCGTTTGGGTGAAAAACTAAAATTAAAATTCTATAAGGTCCACAAGCAGTGAGGACAGCCATGATGGACGGCTTAGAGACAGTGGCTCTGAGGAAAAGACAGGAGGCGGAGCTAGAAGTCAGGATGCTGAGGACGGAACTGCCAGGGAACAGGGCTAGAGGACGACCAGGAGAAGATACATGGACGTAGTGAGGGAGGACATGAGAGTGGCTGGTGTTGGGGAGGACGATGCAAAGGACAGGGCTAGAGGACGACCCAGGAGAAGATACATGGACGTAGTGAGGGAGGACATGAGAGTGGCTGGTGTTGGGGAGGACGATGCAAAGGACAGGGCTAGAGGACGACCCAGGAGAAGATACATGGACGTAGTGAGGGAGGACATGAGAGTGGCTGGTGTTGGGGAGGACGATGCAAAGGACAGGGTTTGCTGTGGCAACCCCTGACGGGACAAGCCGAAAGAAGAAGAAGAATAAATTCCCTTCTATGTGCAGGTTTGAATGGAACCAGTGAAGGTGAAACTTAACGTTACAAATTCCTGAAGGGTTCGCCCAAATCCATTGTAGCCGGAGCAGGTGTGTGTGGACAGCGAATCAGAGAGCGAGAGAGCGAGAGAGAGAGAGAGAGAGAGCAGCTGCGTGGATGACCTCAGCGGCAGCTGCTGCCCCTTCCCACCCGGCTGCCCTCTGTGTGCCCGCCCCCCTTTGAAGTTCAAGATCAGAACCGGAACAGCTTCGGATCGCATGCCGATAATCGTTGCTGGAGATAAAAGTGTGGTATTTACCGTCAACGTGGCAGGTTTGTTTTTGCCCTCTCGGCTAAAAAAGAAAGTGAGCTGAATCCTTCACATTGACCTCAAGGTTTACGAGGACATCGGCCGAATTTAATATCAAGACAACAACATATGGGGCAAACAGGGAGACACACTGGCTGTAACCTCCTCCTGCTCCAACACAAGACAAACAAGGGGGGGGGGGGGCGCAACAATGAGTCTTTCACAGAGACGCTGAAATCGAGACACATTCCACAAACCGAAAAACCCCAAAAACAAAAGCATCTTGAACAACCTGTCATTCATTCTCATGCAGGAAGACGCAAGCGAAGACGACTGCGGTCGTGAACAAACACGCAGCAGCAGTCTGAAGGACGACGCAGGCTTTATTCGGCTCTAAAGGGCCACCAGTCCATCCCGTCACCGTTCATCTGGTCCCGAGGTCGGATGAGAGCGCTTACCGATGACGATGAGCGTGTAGTTGATGTTCACGCTGCCGAACCCGTTGGTGGCCTTACAGATGTACGTCCCCGCATCCTCCACCTCCACCTCCTTGATGCGCAGAGCGTGCTGCAGCACCCTGAATCGCGTCCAGCCGCTGTGGATGTTGCGCCCATCTTTGGTCCACATGTTGAGGGGCGGGGGGTCGCCCTGGACGGGGCAGGGCAGCTTCATGGTGCGCCCCAGTCGGACGCTTTGCCGGTGGACCACTCTCTCTGCGACTCGGGGCGGGCCTTGAGGAAATGGAGAGAAGAGCTCTTGAGCAGCGTTCCGGCGGCAAATCCAAGAAACGAAATATATGAACGATGCTTTCTGACAAAGAAAAGTGGCCGAGTCAGCAGGCTTGAGAATAAGCTCTCTCCCTCTCTTTTTACTTCCTTTTTAAATTTTATTTTAACATTAAAACCCATTTATGGATTCAAGAATCAGTTAAAAACACACATCAACTCTGATTCACTTCTACATTTCATGGTTGGTGTATAAAGACACCGAGAACAATCTAGAACCTTTTGGTGATGATCCAGAACACCGTGTGGATGGCGTAAACCTGGTTAGGAGGGGAATGAGCTGCTTGGTGGAGGTCTGCGCTTTCTGAAGTCTTCAAATGTGGCACTTAAAACCCAACAATCCACCTTTAAGAACTCCACAATGGCTAAAACATTGCTCCCCCCGAGAGCAAACATGAAGCAAAGCTAATAGATAGAGATGTCAAGCAGAGACGTAAATTCAGCCGTGACCTTGACGGCTCAGTCGTCCATCCACTGCGAAACGGAGCACTAGAATAACAGACGGGGTGAAGGAGCAATGTGAACGAATGACGGCAGGAAATGAGAGGACGACGGTCAGAAGTGGGGCTGACAGGGAGAACAAATAGGGGTGAGGAGGATGGGAAAGGGAGGAAGGAAGGTAAGAGGAGAAGAGGGAAGGAAATGAGGCAAGGCGAAATTTAAGGGAGCAACGCGTGTCCGAGAAGAGGAATGAAATACGGTCAAACGACGTTCCAAAGAAAGACAAACAGGAAAGGAGAGCAACGGAAGCTGGAGGAGTCTCGGAGTGTATCTCAGTTCAGCTCCTCGTTACTCCTCTCGGTTTAAAACAATACAACCCAAATATAGAACTGAAAAGACGCGACAGGCCAACGCGTGGCCAACAAAGAGCTCCGACCTCCCTCAGGTCACCTCCCGGAGTTTAAGCTTTAACGGAAGCACAAAGGGCGGCGAGATTTTAAAATGTTTATCAAAAAAAGATTACGATTAAAAACATGCGTTTGCTTAATTCATTATCGCTTTTCTTTTAGTGGCGTGTTATCAGGGCGAGAATGTCGGGAGACCTTTACTTCGCCCTTGGAGGCGGAAAAAAGAGGGAAAGTTAAGATGAGATGGAGAGACTGTGGCTCCGGTGGAGTGAAAAAGAAGTGAAGCCATTCGCGGTGTAAACGAGAAGCAGCCTGAGGAGCAGAAGGAGGAGCAGCGCCCTCGCCATCTGGAGTAATCGAGCGGGAGTCGGTACACGGGAGTCGCAGTCGGGGTCGTACGCCAATTTAAGAGTCACGGTTCAGAGAGAGTTCGATAAGGTGACAAAAAAAAAGTAACTTAAATGCATAGTGATGGGTTTCATTCCCATGCTGCTCACAGCGCATGGCTAGACGTTCCACATTACGGGAGTCAAGCGGCGCCAAGATTCCGGAGCATTCCCAGTGCTTTTCAAATTCCAGCTTGTTATGACTTGGGACCTTTTCGCCGTCACACAGCAGTATATATTTTATATATTTCTAAAAGTCAAAACATTTGACTCGATTCAATAATGACGCGTCACGACAACGGAATCAGACGATGAGACGTTTTCTCAAAACACGAAATTCAGAGCTGAAACCAAAAATGAAAAAGCCCGAACAACAGAAGGATTCAGAAAAGTCCTGCAGGGTCCGTCTCCAAAAGACATCAAAACGAGGACTTTGATTTATCACCCCCGCCCCCCGATGTGTGGATGTAGCTGTCGAAGATAAATACGATGAAGTGGGAGGGGCCTATGCACAGCCTGTTGTAATCAAAAGCTACAGCGACGGGCTGCTGTTCTAACGGGAGTGCAGGAGGCGAGCACGGTGATGGATGAGAGGAGGTGAAGTGTGTGAAAAAGACATTAGTCACACGGAGGCCTTCACAGGAGCGCCTCCTCCTCTCGTCTCCTTCCATCCTCCTGGATGTCGCTCGGCTGCAGGGCTCCCTCGTCGGGCGCCAAGCAGCCGAGCCGGTTCCTCTAAATGCTGAATGCACACCTTTATTCATTCACTTCTTTAAACGTGCCGCAGCTCCGTCTCTAATCCCTCTTTCCTATTCAAGCCTAAACTCCTCATGAGGAGGAGGAGTTGCTTCTTCCTCTGGAGGTGGAACAACAATAAGAGTATGGTGACGTTTATACAGGACTGAAGAAAGAACCTTAAAAAAGAAAACAAAGGGGGGGGGAGGGGGGGGCTTCTGAATTTCTCTAACGTGCATTAATCTCATCCAGACGCCTGCTTCTAGAGCACAACTCACCCAAAACAAGAACAAAATAAACTTTTTTGTTTTTTGCTCTCATTTTTCTTTCTTTACATTTCATTTCTTCCTCCGGCAGATTGAAAACTCATTCCCGCTACCTCGCTGGCTTTCTCGACGTGAACTCCTGGCTTCCCCTCGCTACCTCCTCTTTCCACTCTGCTCTCCTACTCCCTGCTCCCTCTTTCCTCTTTCATCACATTAAATGCATCTCTTCTTTCTCTCCGGGGTGATTTACTGGCCGCCTGTCTTTATCAGATCTGCCTGCACACCACACACACACACACACACACACACACACACACACACACACACACACTTTTTCCGAGTCTCTTCCCGGGAGGATCACAGGAGCAGGACCTCTAACTGAACCTCTCAACTCTCCACAGTTAGCCTCTTCTGCATCTCCCCCCGATGAAGGGAACACACAACAGCAGCCTCCTCTCTTCACCCTGCTCCCATCACCTCCTCCTCCTCCTCCTCCTCCTCCTCCTCGGTCCATGACCGAAGTAAATCTGTCTCTAGGGGTGACACTGAAGAGTAAGAAAATAGATTCTTCTCTTTCACAAGACACAAGGTCAGTGTGTTGTTGTTGTTTTGTTGCACATGTGTTCCTCTTTTAATGCCTATGTGATGCAGGTCTGTTTTTGTGTGAGAGAGAGAGTAGAAAATTGAAGGCATTTAAAACTCGGGTCTGTTGAGACCATTTGGACTTTATGGATCGGCCTCGTCTGCAACCGGCTTCTCACAACAGCATAAAGCACCGTCAAGATTGTCTGTCTGCCGACACACTTTGAGGATTGTCGGTTTTGATACTAGTCATCAAATTATAATGTAAACACACTATTTTTCTTGGTTTGGCTGTCAAATCGAACCAATAAACGGCCTCCCGTTGGCATGCCAACGTTAGAACACACAGACAGCAGAGGCGTCTCAATCGGTCCAACTCAAGCCCATTTGAGACAACAACAGAAAGACGAGGACTGAGCAGGATGTGTAAGCTACTGTACACGAGAGCGTGTGACCCCCCCCCCCGTCCATCGTAAGGAACCCACTGAAGCATCCACAAGTAGATTTAGAGCTTTGTCATTTACTGCACTGCATATTGTGGCAGTGACAGAGTGACAGCCGATCTTAATGCACTGGATGGAGAACGGACCCTTTACCCCCCCCCCCTCCCACGATGGTTCTGTGGAGTCCAACAGAACATTGTTGTTGGCAGGGAAGTGAGGCCGTCGGGAGAGGGGAGAGCCGAGGAATGCTTTTGATGGCGCCCGCGTAACAGCGGGACACGCGTTGATGTACTGCGCAAGGTATAAATGTGTATGTGTGTATGCACGGTACAGTATGTGCGTGTGTGTGCGTGTGTGTGCGCGCGCGTGTGTGTGTGTGTTTATGCATGCCGAGCTCATGAAAGCCAACCGGGTCCACGAGGTCGTCATCGTTATCGGATCAGTTTTAACGGTAATATTTACTTCTCTCTTTGTCTCCTGTAAGCTCAGAGTTAACAGAATAGAGCCGAGGCTTAACCTCGAGCACTGCGGTTCAATGAGAATACGGGGGGGGGGGGGTCAAATTACCCCTCCTCCCATAAGTCTGCTATTTATGCACTACTTTATGTCCTCGTAGTCGTGTTTTTGTTGCGGGATTTCTTGCCCCATATTAGCGGAATAAAGGATTTAGCCCGACGCGGAAAACGTCCGAGATGCTGCCAACCGTCTCCTCCTCCTCCTCCTCCTCCTCCTCCTCCTCTTCCTCTTCCTCTACTTCGCTCACGCACAGCTTCAAACACTCCGAGCCTCTCTTCGGCCCGAGGCAACAGGGAGAATGACGGACAGACATTAACACGAGGAGCTACAGAGACACTTTCTCCGTCTGACCCAGTCACTTCCACCTCTGCAGCAGGTCAACTACTGCTTGTTCCACCGGGCCTGAGGCGGGGGAGGATAAGCCCACACAACACACACACACACACGTAAAGGCTAAATCCAACACAAAACATCCACACACCTGCACACACACACACGAGGACCATAAAACACCAGAATCTGCTGAGTGGCCGGTACGACTATTCGTCCCACGCCTTCACCGTTCGGAGACATGAAGGTGTAGAATCCCCTTTTCTTTTGTTTTAATCCGATGTTTTTGGCCTCAGACTTTTCCTTGATCTTATATTTTCTCTACTTGCACTCCGTCATTGCCTCTTTCTTTCTCTACTCCCCCTTTCACTGCAGCCTTTCTGTAATAGCTGGTTATACTGTTACACCTCCCTTCCATTCAGGCGGCTGCACCTGTCGGCGGATGAAATTCGGTGAGAAGATCGAGATCCCCACCCTACACGGTTGTGCCGAATTTCAGTCAATAATCAATATTAAGATACTGTGGAAAAAATTTTGAAGCACCATTTACTGCAATGTTAACGAAAATTTGAAAGTGATCCAGAATCCAGGATCTCTTCTACATCATCACCCAAAATCATCCATTCCTGGCAACATTCCCAAATTTCCTGAAAATATAAAAAATCTTTTTAGTTATGATGCTAACAGAAACATTACGTCTTGGTGGGAAAGCGCAGTACCATTTCTTACCACCAGGCTTCAGAAGAAGGTCCAACCATGGTTCTATTTTTATAGAAGACAGAACAAACCCCAGCTGTCTCACATGTGAAAGCTTCAAGACGTCATTCCTCTCAGCTTTATTGAATATGAAGCTTTTCGTGAAGCAGAGAAACCTTCACGCCAAGACTGGAGGAACTGTGTGACCATGGCAACGCCTGAGCTGCAAACACATTTAGCGCAAGTTGGAAAAATAGAGTCTCTCCCTCTGTGCATGTGTGGGAGAGGTAATATTCATCTATTTGCAGCCCATCCTAAAAATCCAACAGTTGTTTTCTTGTTAGTTTTACAGCTGCCATGAGCAAGGCACTTGCCCAGTTTAAAACTCTGAAGGAAATGAATGATTCATGTTTAAGGACATGGCCAAATGACTAAAAGTGACTTATGAAAATTAATAATTCAGTAACTGGGGGGAACGGGAAGGGCATGGAAAAAAGGTGCTAATTTTTTTTAATGGTCGGAAAATGTTTCTACCTTTGCTATTAAATTGTAAATACTGATTGCAACCCAAATAAATGGAGACCTCATATTTTCCTTGAAAATCATGCCTAAATTAATTTTTCAATTCAGGAACCCAAACTCAAAACGTGTGCAGACAAACTGCGCCTCCTTCCCGCCGCCGTCCCAGAATAAACACGGCCAGTGTCCTGTCGTTAAGGGAAGACGGGGAAAGAGGCAGCAAGAAAACAAAACCTGGGGGGCAATTTGAACTTAGGACATTCTTTTAAAGCTTATAAATGGCTTTGCGGAAACCGCATCATGTACCATAACGCGATCGCGTGAGTGTAGTAGTGTAGTAACAATCCAGGTCTATAATTTAAGCACAGAGTGTGAAGAGAATAAAGTATAATAAAGGAAGAGAAAGAAGGGAAATGAGTTATGGGATGGAACCAGGAAGGGATAAGAGACGGGACTTAATTCAAACAATTACCTGCTGCCGTTTGAGGCTTTACAGCTAAACTGCAGGCTGGACAGAAAAATGACATCTTAATGAGCAGCTTGCACGTAGCAAACGTTACAGAATGCACTATTACACTCTGATGAGACAAAAAAAGGTCAATAATAGACCGGGGGAGTCAACAGACCTTTAATACCTTTCAGTCATGACTTGTTGAAAACTGATCTGGGAGCTGCTCAGAACTCGGTTCATTCTGCCTTTCATGGAAAACAGGAGAAGGTGATTTGGACTTTATGACACATTAAATGCCACCCTCGTCTCCCGTGATGAAAGGACGACCTGATGGGAACTGTTCGTAGAGCCTCCAGCTATTTCTGCACTTTGTGAAGCTCGGCTCCCTGAAGCGTGCAGAACCAAAGATAGAGCGCTGCTAATTATGTTCCCTGAAGGCACGAGCATGTTTGCACGCAAAAGGTGCAGCTTTGGTCAAATCATTCAATACGGTGTGCAAAATGGAAGCATCCAGGGTGTCAAATTAGGTTGACTTTCTACGAAATATAAAATAGGCTGACTAAATTCTTAACTAGAGAACGGTTTCAGAGCGCCAGCGAGGAGGCAGTCAGTCAAAAGCCACGCTTCAATTCATGAAATCACTTTTAATCTCAACAATGGATCCTCCCATTCAGGATCTCAGGATCCAACATGTTGGCTACAAACCCATAAACCACATCTCCCAAAAAGGTGCAGCGTCGGCAGGACTCAAACACCCGTTTGTGGTCAGCAGCGCTCAGCTGCGTGGATCTAAAGCAACCGTCGTCAGTGCATCGGTTTTTAAAGTAAATACAGAGAGAGAGAGAGTGTGTGTGTGTGTGTGGGTGTCGAGTGCCTCGTGCCTCGGAGATGTGGCGAGACGGAGTTGGTAGAGATAAGGAATAGTTAACACTCCAGAGAGTGTGTGTGTGTGTGTGTGTGCACGTGTGTGTGGGTGTGTGTGTGTGTGTGAGAAGCAAACCTACCCGTGTCCTCGACCTGACTTATCAGCATTTTGGAGGCAGACGCGGTTACTCATTAACAGCAGTGATAAAATACGCACGCACACACACACCTGCTCTGCTCCACTTAAGAGACAGAGATGTGATGGGGGGGGGGGGGGGGTGAATGATCTCGTTCTAGTTCAGGACTCTATTGGTTGTATTTTGAGCAGAGGTTGGTCAGTTAGTTTTGAAAAGCTTTATTTCCCTTGCATAAAATCTATAAACATTGATAACAACATATTGATTTCTGTACTTTTTGAACGTATACTGGTTCAGGATGTACTGCCCTTGATCTCGTCTAACAGTGAGTTCAGCGAGTAGCGGCGTTAGTTGTAAAACTATTTATAGAATAATTACAACAAAAACAGAGAAATGGCTCGATTCCAAAAAATATATAATAAAAACAAAACCTTCTTCCTCCTGCATTTCCTTCTCCACCTGTGTGTGTTTCTGGTTCAATGGGTGGAGAGACATTCCAAGCACGCACACACACACACACACACACACACACTCCTGCCCCCCACCCACATTCCGCACCAATCTTCAGCCGTGACTAAGTCCATTTGTTCAGCTCAGGTCACTGTCTTACTGCGTGTTTTTGTGCATGTGCACACGCATGTGCACGTGAGCGCCAGTGAGAGACAGATGGGATTAGGCGTGTGTGTCAGTGATTGCAAGCGCTTAACCCATATCTCATTTTCCTCTAATCTCACGGATGTTGATTGACATCTAAATGTTTCCAAATGCCTTAAAAAGGAGAGGAAAGCGAACTGCAGAGCGAAGATGGGAAGCAGAATCTCGGTCTGAAAGCGACACACATCTTCTACTGCTTATGAAGCGATAATAAGAGTTGGGACAAAGCGTTACAAAAATAAGTCGTAGTAATCAGATACAGTAAAAGTACTCAATTCCAACACCCACATAGGTGTAATTCTTTTTGTCAAGCATTCATTGATAAAATGAACGTGCGATGGAGAAAGCTCAGAGCTACGAGCGCCAAATCCTGTAACCTGCTCTCGGGGCTCGGCCTTCCCCTCCGCCCTCTCCGCCCCGCTGCCTTGTCTAAAGCTCCGACAACACGGTTAAATCCCAGAAAGCGGTCCATTAAGTACCTTTGTTCATTACACACCAAAGAATAGGCCCTTTGTGTCCCCGTGTGATAATGGTGCCAGCACAACAGAGGGATTACCCTGGATAATACGGATGCTGAGCAGACCAGTGCAATGAAGGGCCATGCAGTGGGAAGCACGCGGCTAACTGGTCTGCAAGGTTTCCAGCTAGAGGTTAGAGGAAGGGGATTAATGTGGCGTTTTTTTAGATTTGCACCACGGCGCGTCCTTTCACATTATCCGAGCCTCCGGGGTTTGACTTTAACGCATTCATTTGGCGTACAACACCCAAAACTGACAACTTTGCTTCAAAAGGATTAAAAAACAAATAAATATGAACACAAACTCTTGATTTGGATGCAACTGCACAAAGATATCCTTCAAAGAAAAAGGGGGGGGGGGGGGGGGGGGGGGTAAGGAAACCGTCAGGGGATGGATTGCTCTTCCAGATACGCTGTAGCCTAATTAAATATTATTTAAGCCAGGTTCACCGCACTTCCAGCCAAATTCACTATCTTCACAGGCCAACTTCCTAAAATGAAAGCCAAGCGCAGAATATCTGGAGAGGGTCAAAAGGGTTGAAAGCGAAGCCGCACATTTCACGCCAGATTCACGGCACTTCCTGTAAGACCAACTTGATGCTGAAGGTGCAGGATCTCAGGCAACCACTAAGGAATGGGGGACGGGGGGGGACGGGGGGACGGGGGGGGGGGGGGACGGCATCAGCAGCGACTCCTCCCCTCTGTCTATTTTTTTAATCATCTCACATAATTTTTCCGAACATCAACGTGAAACACGACGCGTCCGTGTTTGACGACCGGGCAATAAGTCTCGACTATCAACTTTCTTTTTGCACTTATTTAAAGTTTTGAGTGACGCGTTTGTGGATGCCAACCGGCGAGCCCTGCATAGCATTAAAGCTAAATTCATAAATTACGATGACAGACTAAAGGCGGCGCCGTATTTCATGGGACAGGCTAGTCATGTGGCTGATGCCTTCAGGTTTTCAACTTTCTCGAAGAAATGCAAATAAAAAAAACCCAGACCATTTTGAATTGTATGTTACCATGGTCATTTTAAGATGATAAAAATGCATTTGTTTTATCGCAGTGTCAACAGAGTAAGAAATATGTCCCCTCTGGAGTCCCCATCCTGCTAACCCCCCCCCCCGGCAGTATGGATTCCACATCGACAGCTGGCACTACAGAAAAACACAGGAGAATTTGCATTCCCTCATTTGAGGTGGCTTTCCACTGCTCTGGAATAGACATCACAGCAAGAAAAGGCAGCTAAGAAATGTATAAAAATAAAAAAAGAATTCCTTAGAATAAAGGAAAATGGAAACACTTGTTATATCCATGAGTATTTACATAAATTGGCACGAAAAAGAGATCGAAAGACGTCACAGTTAGAACCTGCAACAGCTTATACAAAGTACTTCCTAAAGCCATTTACTTTAACATCCTGCCTCTGATCAGCCTCCACTTCCTGGGGTCAGAGGTCATCTGTATATCTGATAAACAACCAGAGGGAGAGTGTGACTGACCGTCCACAAGACGTCAATCACATTTGCAATGGGGGGGGGGGGGGGAAAGAAATAGAAAAGAAAAGTGGTCCTCTCGGTTTGGGGTCGTTCTGTTGTGTCTGACTTCCCCCCCCCCCCCCCCCCCACACACACACACAGCACAGGGTGTGTATCAACCCTCCACAAAACCCAATCTGTCAAGCTGGGACCCAAAGAAAACAAGGGTCCGTGTCTCCTGTCCCAAAGATCACCTTTCAACGTCCCATTTGTAACGCCACCAGGAATAACAGCTGGAGACTGTGTGAGGGTGTGTGTGTGTGTGTGTGTGTATGTGATGTGTGTGCGCGTGTGTGTGAAGCGTAGACGAGGGAAAGAGAAGAAGCCATCAGAGTAAACTAAAGCGGTGGAAGGTGGGTGACGCTTCCACAGACTGCTTGTTAACACTTTTATTTTAGTAGCCACAAAGTGAACTGATTATAGAGAAAAAACTAACCGGGGTCACTCAGCAGGCGTGGAACAGCCTGATTTTTGCTGTTTGAGTGAACTGGCCCTTTAAAAAAGATTTGATTTCTGGGACTGAATAAATTATCCTTGCAAACTACTCTTACTGCTCACATCCACACCTTTGTGCGAGCTCGAATGACCGACCGACCCACACTGTACCGCCTCCGACAGGGCCCCCGAACCCAGAGCGTGCTCGCTGTCAAGGCGCCGGGTTTCAATTACGCTCGCGTTTGTGTCTAATCAGATATTCCTGTGTTTCCATTTACCTGAGAATGAATCTTTTGTATGTAAAGAAAGGAGGTCACATGGTTGCATCAGCACGTTTTGTTAAACATCTTAAAGCTGACAAACTGCAACCGGACTCCGCTTCAAAACCTTTTTCCTTTTTTTGACGACTTAGAAATCCAACTTTCAACATTTTATAAACACATTTGCAGGATATCTGCAAATTCTGACTTGAATTAAAAAAAATAAATGCTAGAATAAAAAAACATCAGTTGTAATCTTCCATATAGATGGAACTCACAAAATTCCATGAGGCGATTCTTTTTCTGACAATCAGCATGAGAGACCAGAGGAGGTGAAAGCAGAGTGTGTGTGTGTGTGTGTGCGTGTGTGTGCGTGTGTGCGTGTTGTTCAGTGGGGTTCCTGGTGTGTTATTACAGTCTCCTCCGGTGATGGCATGCGTTTTCTCTGACCCTACCTTACATACACACAGACACACAATGACCCCTCCCCTGATTCGTCGGCTAACCTTTGACCTGTAGCGCTGTAGCACTGGCCAAACATACCCTAAACCCACTGAGACCATAATATAGCACCGTGGCGCCACGACCCACACAATACAGCATTATGTAGGGGGGGGGGGGGAGAAAGGGAATAAGAGAAAGAGGAGAAGAGAGATGCGGAGTACGTGTTTGGAGTATTTTAAGTGTCTTCAAGACGAGTTGAATGAAGCTGATGGAGGGCGGGACGTTCTCGGCTGTGAAACGACATTGATCCGTTATCTGTTCTCTCTTTGTCTCCATTTCTTCCCACCGTTTGCCATCTTATCTCCTGTTGGTCTTCTGTCTCCTCGCTGCACCGGGCCCACCCCAAAAACACACACACCACTACAACCCCCCCCCCCCTACCCCCCCCCCTACCCCCCCGACAACCCCATTACGACCCCACCATTAGCAGAGGCAAAGCAAACATTGACTTATCTAAATGTGGGCTAATAGCCTTTAACGCTAACACACTCCGTAAAACTCTCACAAGGAGAAGAGTTCCTAACTTTTTTTTATAGTACTATAGTACTTTATTGTACTTTATTGTACTTTCGGCGGGTGGGGGGGGGGGGGTGCCCCTCCAGGAAGGAGTTGATTGATTCTGAAAAAAGATAGAGCCATAAGATCCCACTGAGAACTCTTACAGTAGACTCTAGGTTATCTCAAGTCTATAAATATTCCTTAAAAAGCGTAAGGAAAAAAACAACTCACCCCCCCCCCCTCTTCAAGGACAATATTTCCACCAAACATGAGAAAAAGCACTGCTGTAAAACCTTCATTTTAAATAATAATAATATTAAATATATGAATGGAGGTCACTGACAGATGCTCTCCCCACCAACAGGACATAGAAGAGCTGTCAACACATCAAATGGAATTTACGGCAGTTAGCTGCGACTTTGAACGCATCTCGTGCAAAAACAAAACAAAACCAAAAAAAGACAGGAGCAGGGTGGAGGTTTTTACCGGCAGCATGAACGCATCTGTGTACAATGAGGTCAGGTTGTGTGTGTGTGTGTGTGTGTGAAGCGTTGCGGTATGCAGCCGTTTACGCTCGGAAGCAGGATGCTCTCCTCCTCCTCCTCCTCCTCCTCCTCCTCCTCAGTGCCGGCAGCTAGCACAATGCATTTTACTGCAAGATGTGCTAATGCGGCTAATCAGTCCTTCAGTGTGGAATGAATACACAACAACGCGGGTAAAGGTTTAACACGACGCTTCATCCATCAAACATTAACCCTTTTTACTTATCGGTCATCCATCGACTTTGTTCGACCTTCGCTAACAGCGCTGCTCACGCCATCCGCCAGCAGCGAATGCAGCTTCTCCGTTTGTTGGGTTTGAGTTTCTTTTCTTTCCCCTTTCCAAAGTTTAACGCTCCGATAGTTAAACACAATAACTGTACTTTGCAGAAATGCCGTTATGAGCGCGACTCAAGACGCAGCTTCCTGAACTGAAACGACAGCATCCTTACGTGTAACCTATCAGAACCTTGTCTGTGACGGGGACCGCCCACACAGATGAGGCGCTGCGGTAAATGCCGTTACACATCTTATGATATTTTGCTTTATTACTGTTCCAAGACTGTTTATTGTTCAGCCGGTTGCCGAGCAACGCCTTCCAGTTTGTTTTATTCCATCAAAAAATTGGCAAAAAAAAAAGAGTAAAAGCGTAATGAGTAATTTAAGAAGTAACTATACTTCTACTTGCGTAATGTCCCCGTTGTACTCTACAGCCGTCTGCGGTCCCGGTTCAGGAAAAGTTTTAAAAAGTCCCATCAGGGCTGTTTACATTTCTATTTCTGGTTTTATTTTCTATATATTTTTTGGACATTAAAATCTCAGATATTTTAGTGCTGGACAAATAACTTATCTTAAAGAGATCTGCCTGGAAACAAGATTCTAGCCAATCACGAGAGAGACCTTCTCAGAATGGCATCTTGCCCTCCTCGTGCTCTTCTAACCTCCCTCTCACACCCAGTCTCAGAATCTGTTTCCTTCCCTTGTCTACATTTCCCTCCTTTCTCTTCCATCCCCTTTTTGCCCTCCGTTCTTCCAGACTTCCAGGGGCCCCTCCCCTCCCCTCTCTTGTTTGTCTTCATTTCCATCCTTCTCCTCTTCTGTCCTTTCCACTCTTATCCCTGCCTTCTGGCTCTCTCTGCCGCCGCCGCCGCCTGCCCTAGATTCATTGACAGACTGCAGGCGATGGGGGGGGGGGGGGGGGGGGGATCCTGTGGCATTGCACGGCAAACATCCCTAATAGGCTAATCTAATCTCATCTCTTTGCGGTCTATGGCCCCCGTGTTTACTTTCGGCCCTGTGTCTGCACACAGCCTGAGCCTCGCCTCACTGAATGCAGCTTTGTTCCTGCTGAAAACTCATCATCAGTGCGATCTCTGGAACGGGCGCCAACGCCACGGCCGTCTGCTCGTAACGCCTGCAGGACAGGGATCCTTCTCGTCTTTGTACAGTTTGTCCGGCGGTCTCCTGCCGAAGATGCGACAGCTTGCTGTATCGGACTCTGTGGCGATGTGGAACTAAAAAATGCTAACTAAGATTCTGCAGCCGGACAAAGTGGCATCCTTGCGTAACAAATCGATTAAAAACGGAACCAAACACTCGGGTCACTCGTCGATTGCATGACAATCTGAAAGTAACCGAAATGTTCCCCCGGACAGCTAAAGAGCAAACGGCTCCGTGAGGTAAAGTTCACCGCAGGACAAGCAAACCGAAGCAAACACAAAACAGAAATGGAGCGCTTCCACCTCGCGCTTAAACAGATGCTGAAGAAGAGGAGGGGCGAAACAGACCCCCGTTACACCTTCGTCGTGTTTACACAGAATGGCACCGGTCCCACCTTCTGTGCTTTGTGAACGGGTGAATGTGACTTGGGTTACTCACCCCTGGCAGCAGTGGACATCAGGACCATCTCCACCAACAGGAAGAACAACAGAAGCTCCATCTCGGGTCAATTTTCAGGAAGGCTGCGCAGCCTTTTGATCTGAAAGGAAACAAAGTAGAAAAGATTCCTGAAGCCGTTTCCACATTATTATTTTAATAAACTGCTGCCAGAACAGTCACGAAATGCAATGGATGTAAACCATCAAGTCAACATTGATATCAAAACCTTCCTTGGCGTTCTGTAAAAGATAAAACAAGGAATAAATGAATAGAAGACAATCATAATGTGTCCAAATGTCCTTATTTCTTATAATATCATTGATCAGAGAGACAATTATAAAAGCTATCAGGCTCAGATTTCTGAGGATCGACATTTGATAGAAGTCAAAAAGAATAAAATCATTTCGATTGTTCCATCTTTACACAGCAGAGGAGGAGGAGGAGAGTTTTTCTGAAAGTCTAACTATTTATTCTGTCCACCTGTCCACGCGTGTCTCCTTGCCGTGGGCTCAAACCTGAGAGCTCTTATTTCAGTATTTCTCATGCAGCATCTTTGATCCGTATCTGAGAAGTCGCAGAGCAGAAAACCGCCGCAGCTTCCAGATGCGGGCTGACTGATTGGGATTTTAAACTTCAGCAGCCAGTCGCGCTTTCTTTGCGTTATTATTGTTTTACGCACCGCACCGGGCGACCGATTATTATGGCGCGAATATTACAATGAAGCGCCTGCAAACAAGTTGCATGCTGTTAATCAATGTATTTATTTATTGTTCAGAACACGTTTGATCGGAGAACAATTTGTTTTTTGGGGTCGATCACAAGAGAAAATATTTTTCATGCAAATAGAAAGAAGGACAAAACAAATCAGCAGCTTAATAATAACAAGCCGTTCTTATAATAAAAGCATCCGGACGTTGCAGCGACTCAGACTCACCACGAAACTCCAACAGTTACGATCTGCAGACCAGCGAATCGACCATCGCTCTGCCGCGGAAAGGAACTTCTTTGCGTCCTACGAGATCGATCACTTAATCCGATATCCGCCGATCACTGATCCCCAGACGTAGCCTCGAGGCGCGCGCCTGTCCGAGACGTCGACGCGTAGTAAATTCTAAAAGTAGTCTGTATCTAAGCGAGCTGACAGGAAGTGCAAGAAAAGAAAAACCTAAAATACATCGGCGAAGGTCAAACACGTGAAGCGCACAGAACGCAGGCTGGAGCGTTTCTGACAGTCCCGCGCGTAAAACGCGTTGAGTTCCTGAACGGGATCGGGGAAAAGAAAAAGAAAAAAAACAACAACAGTCCGCCTGATGACGTAACAACGCAGACAATTAATCAATTAAAACTCCGTTACTATGATCGGATAGTTTGCAGCGGCGCGTCACCGTCCAGATTTCAGCCGCGGGCGAAGATAAAAAAAAAAAACTACAGTGAAAGGGTTCCTGGAGTAGGAAACTTTCAACCAATCAGAAGACAGCCCAATCAGAGAACGGACCAATCAGGGAGCAGAAAGTTACAGGACAAATTTGGAGCCGTTTGTGGGGGTGTGGACGCAGATCTTATTTAATTTAGATCAATTGATTAGTCCACAAAATGAGGGGCTACTTTTCTCCAGTAGGAAGGGAAAGAATAAATGCTGAGAATGTGGTGCTATCTAAATACTTTCCTTTACTCGTTTGGCGATACTATTATTATTATTATTAATAATAATAATAATAATAATAATAATAATAATATTTTTAAACAATAAAAACATATCAATGATTCTATTCTATTCTATTGATGGAACGCTTTTCACATTCAAATGCTCTGTGCCTCTAGTAGTAGTATAGTAGTAGTAGTAGTAGCAGCAGTAGCAGTAGTAGTAGTAGCAGTAGTAGTAGTAGTAGTAGTAGTAGTATAGTAGTAGTAGTAGTGCTTGTGCCGCTTTCTGTAACAATTATCAAAGAGCAGCACTTCCCCCTACTGAGATTTATGCGTTAGTACAACAAATTTTGACAATTGTAAAAATAATATATATATATATATATATTTATAATATATTTATTTATCACGAAGAGCAAAAACGAAAAATCAAGTGAACTTGTTCTGAAAAGCCTCTTCCTGGTTAATGTTTCCTCACACGATGTTGTTCAAGTCAATCAACGAGCTTGACTTCGCGTCAAAGGCCACTTGCGCCAATCCTTATTCATTCAGGCGGGGCCACGCACACGCACACGCACACGCACACGCACACGCTCACACCGTCAAACAATTTGGAGTGATAAATTGCACATTTTTGGAGGTGGGAAAAACAACCGTTGAGAGCCTACGCAGACAGGGAGAACATACAAACCGCCTTTACACGTCACCTATATATAGCGCGTATTTTAGTTTAATAAAAATCAAACACATGACTTTTTTAGTATTATTTATTTTTTAGAATCTAATTAATCCAGATCATAATAATCCATGATGGTCAAATCGGAAGCTACAAGACTTCTGTTTGGAGTTTGTAGAAGTTTCAGCTCTCATCCAAAGGGCTTCTTCAGCTCTACATGACAGGTGAGTACAGATATTTAAACTCTTCTGAGGTTGCAAACGTTTATGGAGTTGTTTAGTTTCCCCAAAGTAGAAAGAAATGAGCGCAACCACAGCCGAGTATGTTTGGTACGTTGCATTCCACCGAGTGACCACTAGATGGTGGCATAAGCCAAGAATGGCCCGGCTGCCATCGATCCGGTTGCCTGCTGAAATCTGGTTTGTGGCGTCCCATGCAGATTACCTTCAAGTACCTGCAACATACAAATCTGTCAGGGCGATCCGGGTGATGTGCAGAATAAACACACCCAGCATAGAACATGTGATGAGCAAAGGTTGGCCCAATGTGATAAATATCTGTTTGGATTTATCAAAAAAAAATAAACAAAAATCTTTACTTGGAACACGCCGAAGAACAATCGAACAAAAAAATAAGAAAATAAATAGGGTGACAGGACAAAGCTGTCGTTATGAAAGTTAAACAGACATTTTCCGTGGGCATATTTACGGTAATGATTTGGTCTAACGGTGAACGAATAAAACGAGAGTATTGTCTATGGCTGTGCTCCAGTGCTGTGGCTCTAACCGCTGTTTTATTTCAGTGTTAGGAGGAGGCAGAGCAAACTTCCTGAGAGCCTCACGGAGTGTCTGGCAGCTGGGACAAAGAGGAATCTGCAGATTTATAAAGCACAAACTTAAGACATTTGAAATAAATGTAAAACCAAAAGCCAGAGAAAGCAAAATCAAAGGGCGTCATTGAGGAGTAAATGCATAACAATTCTGCAGTGAGAGACAAGAGATAAAAAGTGAACTGACTTTAATGTTCCCAAATTGGGAACGTAAATGTCCTCACATTATAGCGCCCCCTGCGTCTAAATAATACATCAAATAACAATGATTTATAGCTGCAGCTATTACGCCTGTCAGATGCACTGGCGACTCGTACGGGGAGTGTCCCGCCTCTCACCCGTAGTTAGCTGGGAGAGGTTCCAGCAACACCCGTGACCCATAGATGGTAGCAGAAGACTGACACACACACACACACACACACACACATTGTTTGGATCCCCATTAGCTCCCTCCCTTTTGGTTGCTAGTCTTCCAGGGGTCCAAAATAAAACGACAAAATCATACAGGTCATACAATTCATTTGACCATATACATCTACAATTTCAGAGCTTTTAAAAAAAAAGTCCAGATATATTCCAGATATATTATATATTGATAAGTCATTCCAAAGTTGAGTGGATCTAGAAAAGACAGACAATTGTAAAAATAAAAAATAAATCGTAATTGCTAACTAAATTGGAGTTACAAGCAAGTCGAGTGGAGTGTTGGTAGACTGGTTAAAATAATTTTCTTTACATATTAATGATTAAGTTAAACTGCATTTTAACATCAATTAGAGGCCATAATAAAGTGTGGTGCTTATTAATGACACTGGTAGGAGAGGGACGTCTCAGGACAAGGCGAGCTGCCTTATTCTGGACAATCTGAAGCCTCGATAAGTTGGGTTTAATCGTTGCAGACCATAAAACTGAACAGTGTTCTAGGTGAGTATAGTATAGTATAGTATTATACTCGAGCTCGTACCGCCTCTGGTCTTCAGCCAGTGACGGAGGCTGTTTACATTCTGCAGGCGCAGCAAAATGTCACGTCCAATCTGCACACGTTGTTTTCAAAAGGTCATAATTAGCGAGCAGTTTTGAAACAATTATGGCCAAAGTGCGCCAATTTCCCTTCTAGCAAAACATAGAAAAACTCATGCAGAGAAACGTATGTGTGAAACGTTTGTGGTTTGGTGTTGTTCTAACCCCGTAGTCTAGTATCCAAATGCTTTGTATCAGATGCAAAAGTTAAAAGCGCTGCAGAAAACCCAAAATGTTCCTCCTATCTGCGCTAACTGAGCACCAGCGCTGTTGGATTCTTTGGTAATTTAACACTTTTGCCTGTAGGGGCAGCTGAGTATAATTTAAAACGTTTTTATTAGCCAGGTTGGAGATAGGAGGGCACACACGAGGGAAATTAAACAGCAGCTGCACAGAAACAGGAAATTGTATTTTATTCAGCATCGTCGTACCTGCCAATCGAAAGATTTGGGGGGAAAATGATCCGCCTATGGAGGAGCAAGGCGCGGCGCTTTAAAAGCACTTCTTAGATTTGGTGTAACTTATAGCACGCATACTAAAATAAAATAAAAAGTGATAAGGTTGACGTTGCTGCGGCAACCTCTGCTATTGTATTGTTGGAAGGAGCTGCAGTTAGAAACAAGGGAATGGGACACACAGCTTTTACTGCGTAAGCATCTATTTGTGAGTTGGACGTGTGTGTGTGTGTGTGTGTGTGTGCGCAAATCTTTTGTGTGACCTCGGGCCTTTCTTAGGGATAAATGCATTTCATTCATGTGCAAAGTCATGTGTGTATAAATCTTTAGCTGTGTCTGCATATATACAGTACATGTGTGTGTGTGTGTGTGTGTGTGTGTGTGTGTGTCGTACTATGGCGGTCTCACCTCAAGCCTGAACCCAGCTTAGCCGCGGGGAGGGTTGGGCATTTATGAAGGAATTCTGTAATTTTCAAAACTGTGGTTTGAGTTTCACTCTTTTTAACAAGCTGGTTTGGGCACTGATAATGGAAAACGGCTGTAGAGAGAGGGATAGGGAGAGAGCGAGAGAGAGAGAGAGAGAGAGAGAGAGAAACTTTTGGCAGCCTCCGTTTTCACTTCCCATTTTTCAAATACGTTTTCTGCTGTTTGCTCTTCCGGGACTTCTATAATGGAGCTTCGAAATGTGTTCCTTAATATCCTGTTGATTATTGACCGATGTTTATGGATGGATGTGTAAATCCAATTATGAGGGGAATGAGCTGCCTGGTGGAGGTCTGCGCCCTCTAGTTAATTTATGTATGAAGTTCTCTTCACTCAGAAAAGGTTGAATTATTTATTTATTTATTTGCTAAAGGTGGTTGACTACCATACATCACAAACAACAAACAAAAACAATTAATGATTTGTTTTATTTGGAAACATAACCTTGTAGAAAGTTTAAATCACCTGTTTGGAAGGTTACAAAGGTAAGCAGGTTGTAAAGTGTGAGGAATTGTAAACTTGTTGCCAGTAAACAAAGCTTGTTCACGAATGATGTTGCTATTGTTTTACACACTATCTGATTTCAGTACAACAAACACACAAACTGCTTTTCTGGGCTGCTGGGAGGAAACAATAGACGCGTTTCAGGCAGAGCTTCTTGTTCCACATCTGGATGCCAGGTAGCCTGGCCCCCTGCCGTACCTAAAGGCACACACACACACACTGGTCCAAGCGACCATGGGGGCCCGTTACGCTAACGGGAGATTTTTAGCCCACAGACTGAGAAAATAAAAGTCGTAATGTGAGGAAGCCAGCTGTGGAAGCACAGAGTGGCAGAGACCAGAACGCAAGAGGGAATTATTTAACTTAACGTGACTTACTGTAAGCAAACCGGAGACCGGACCCATTCGGATACCGTTTTCACGGTGATGTCATCATATGCGGGACACAAATGGGTTTTAATGGAAGTGTGTGGCTCCCAAATGAGGAGATGCTATGAGATGGATTTAGTTTTAGCTTCTGCTCACTATTGAACCTTTTTGATGTGTTTATTTCCCACTGCTACTGTGGGGCAGCTGTGACGCAGTTGGTAGAGCAGTTCGTCCGGTGGTCCGAGTCCTGGCTCAGACAGCCCCCCGAATGTCGACGTGTCCCGGGGCACTGAACCCCAAATTGCCCCCAGAGAGCCCGGCAGAGCCTTGCATGGCAGCAGCCGCCCACTGGAGTGTGAATGTGTGTGTGAGGCATTGTAAAGCGCTTTTAGCACCATGAAGGTGTAGAAAAGAGCTTTATAAGTGCAACCCATTTACAACTTATACCCTTACGCAAGATATTAAAGTGAGCCTTTCACTCATAGCTGAAGTTCTACACTCGTATTCAGGGCCTGGTTAATGATAAACTAATTAGCAATCAGACAACCGAACTTCCTTTTTCCTGGACTAAAACCCCACTTTTGGAACCAGACTGATCCGGATCCATCAGGCAGACCTTCCTCATAGGAAGGCCGACAGGTAGGTGCAGGTTACGCCTGAGTAGCGTCTCTGTGTAGAGCTGGGTTAGTTACAACAACTGCCTCCGTTGGACTGAAGCGAGTAAACGCCGGTTGTTCCTGTGTGGCGCTGCAGCTCATAACATTTAGCAGCTTTAGTGCCGCTGTAAAAGCGCGTGTGTTTGTGCACGTAGGTGTGTGTCGGTGTCGGAGGTGTTGTTTTTCTACCTTTTCCTCAAATCTGTTTCATTAAAGACATTCAGAATGATGCTTTCATAACAGCTTTATTGCCAGCGATTATTCTTAGCACACATTCTGAGGTAATGCACAGAAAAAGAAGGACTTTATGAACATTTTACACCAACGCTGCAGCCATGAGCTCATGCTCCGGACCCTCCTGCCATTCACACTCAGCCCGTATATATATATATATGTATATATCTCACTCCCTCTGCACTGTAAAAGGTGTTGAACTTTGTTACAACCTCAGGTTGCGGTTGGCGTTTCCTGGATAGAATATGCTTTATGTCCAAGTGTGGAAAATATAACGGCCGAAATATTCATTCGGAGTAGAACATTTAATGTGAGCTGTGCCAGACAGAAGACAAGTCTTATTTGGATTGATTATTATTTTTTGGGATCATCTATATTTCATTTCCAAATTCTCTGCTTCCAACATCCATTCCGAGTTCAGAGTTTTCCAGTGTCGGAAGCTTAACCTTTGGGAAATCATGAAATCCAGAAAGGAAAAAAAAATCTAAGATATTCTAAAAAAAATTGCAGCAATTTTAATCCAAGTTTGATGTCTCCAAGGAAACAGAACGCACACAGAGCTGAAGAAAAATACCATAAGCTCTATAGCACCCGTAACAAATACTAAACTACAACGTGCATCATAAAACCTGTTTTCCTCAGTGATATCACAAAATAAAATCCAGATGTCCAATTGCAATAAAAGAGCAATTATTCATGATTAAATCACCATCATGATGCACAAATATTATATCTGTGGCGGGGTACACCCCAGACGTGTCGCCAGGGCATCACAGGGAGGGATACACAGAGACAGGCAAAGATTCACACACACAAACAATTTGGAGTAGCCAATTCACCTAAATTGTTATTGGAGGTGGGAGGAAACAGGAGAACCCGGAGAAAACCCATGCAGAGTACATTTTGTGCAGCCCAGTACCTTCTTGCTGTTAGGCAACAGAACTAACCACTACGCCACCGTGCCACCTGATACTGCATTCTTATCTTGTGCCGGTTCCTTGAGGTATCTTCAGGCCTGATGGTGAGTTCCGGAAATGTCCACTACAGAGGACATGCTAACTGGCTGGGTCTCAGGAAGATATCGGGGAGTGATTAGCAAACATGTCAAAGCAGAGACAACAGGAGGATGTTGGGATGGAGCCGTGGCTGAGAGGCTGCAAAAGGCCGAAACGACGGGAAGTTTACTTAAATAGTCCGGCAGTCCGGGAGGGTGTCTTTGCACCGCTGCGTCGTTAGCGACCAGCTGAGCGCTTCTACTATTGTTTGTATTTTAAGTCCAAGATAAAAACCCAGCTGCAAAACATGTTTCAGATTTTTCTAGTTCATTCAGCGAAGCAATGACAAGTCCGACAGAATAAAATCACCTCCTTCCTCTGATGAATCTGTCAGAGGCAGCACAGAACAGTAAATTTCTCTTTATTTCACTCATTCTTTTTTTTTTTTTGTGCACTGAGAGAACACAAACGCACCGTTTTTCCACCTGTAAATCAGAATCCCGGGCCGAAGTCTCCGGCCTGCCTTATTTATTGGCTGTGACCGCTGCTACAGGTCCGCAGGAATTCCACAGAATTACTCCAAATATGAATTATTGCCCTGGCGTTCTCCACACACGCATGCTCACCAGTTCACACATGAAAGTATATGAATGTCGGTGAAGTCACACATGAGCTCATGCGGAGAGCCATTAATTTTTAAACTGTTTACCATTCCTGCAAAGGCCTAATCAGATGATTTAGAGGGTACTTTAGACTGCATGGAGTTCTGCATTCTTCTTTTCTATTAGATTCAGGTTTCTGTTATGTTTTACTTTGTTTTTATGGACCAATTCAGAGGCATTGAGCTTGCCCCCATTAATACCTCTCCATGTGTCCTACGTCTGATCCAATGAGGCGTTTCTTTCCACTACGATGGAAGAAGATCCATGCGACGGTCCGAATAAACGCCGTTGTGGATCTATGATCTATAAATAGCACTATTTATAAAAGTGTATTTTGTTCCATCCTCAATTTGTCACCCTCATGAAAAGTATTTTATTAAGATCATCCACTTATATCCTTCATTTTATTAAAACGGTCACAATGAAAAGCAAGGTTGTCTAAGCGAGACTTAGATGCGTACATCAGTGCATGGTGAGTGGCTCAGCATCCTGGAGGACAGTCTCGTTTCTATGAAATCCTCCTTTGTGCGGGTTGCTAACGAAACAGGAAATGCATGAGTGATACCACATGGCATGGTCCCGGTCTCTTTTCCCACCTCTGCTCCTCATCTTTGCACACAATCACATATGCAAACACACGACGCCTCTGAGTTTCGTGCTCGGGCTTAAATGAACAGGCGAAAACAAAAAACAAAAAACTTGAAGGCAAACACGTAAAGCCCTTGTTCTAAGGGAAGATAGATATCTCCCGTCTGATGTGATCCTTATTTCTCCGGAGTTCCGCTTTCTTACCGCCGCACCTCCCGCAACGGAGTTGCTGTGTAGACCATGTCTGACGTAATAGTGACAGTGAAAACATCCTCTCTGTGATGCCAAAGTGTCGCGACCTCTGAGAATCAGTCACATGTGTGCAGAAAGGCAAATATGTGTTGTGAATGAGCAGCAGCAGCAGCAAATCCTCCAAAACACACAATGAGGGAAAGTTTAGACCAACAGAGCAGACCAATCAGGTCAAGCACAGCAGTAATCAGATGATTAGTGAAGATTAAAAGAGGGCGGGACAACATAAATGTCTAATAAGAGTTAAAGGTTTGACATCCGATTAAAGCCCTCTTCTTTTTTTCTGGATAGACAATGTTCATTGATCCTAGTTACAACTCAGCATCATCATTTATCATGATAACGGTACCTCTCAGCAGCAAAGAACGCAGTAGATTTAAACATTCTGGATCAACACCATCACTACATTTTCTCGAGAATTGCAGGTATCATCCGTGCCCGTCTCCTGCAACGCTACAGTAAAATAAAAATAAAAATCTGAAATATGATCTGAATCAACAAAAATCCAATCCAATACTGTCATTTTCTATTTAAAATTAATCATTTTTTTGTAAAAAAAAACATATTACCAGCGAGTCCGACAGCCACTTCTGGAAGCAAAGCCTCCATCTGCCTCCGCCGGGCAGCGTTATTACAAATCTCATGGAAAGAAGGCAAACACAAAGAGGCATGATCTCATTTCAAAAAGGCCAATTACGCCTCTTTGAAAGACGACCTGATAAGGTGATTAGTGAGTGGAGAGCAGCACGATGCGTTCATGTCGATGCAGCACATTGTTGAGCAGCTGCTGATGTTCATAGACACAACGAAAACATTAGCAGCAGGTGGAAATGACACTGACACTCATTTATACAAAGTTGACTGGGGTCCATTGTGGGTCCATTGTGGGTCCATTGTGACCCATCGTCCCACCGGACCTGCGTTCAGCAGTTTTTTGTGAAACAATGCTGATAAATCAACAGAAACATGTTGGGGTAATTAGGACCTTGCTTGAAAACAAGATGACACAGCTCATTCTCCTCATTAGTCATCTTGCCACACACAATTTATTAAATTACATTTTCATTGCTTTTATTTAAAGGAACTCCTGCTAAACCAGGGTTAGCTTGCCAGCTAACTTGTAGCTATGGTTAACTTGCATTAAAAGAAATGGAAGGAGAAAAATTAAAGCGTTGTGGCAACACACGAGGAGAAGAAGAAGAAGAAGAGTATCGGTATTTAATGAAGGTGAGGAAATGTAATTAAGCTGGAAATAACACATTAGACCCTGTGGTGCGAACCAAAACCAACCGGGTTTGAACCGGGTCGGGATCGTAGACCAGACTTTCAGGTGTGAAAACCATATCACACTCTTATATATATTTGTACAGGTTCACTGGAAAGCTTCCATATTGTTTTATATTCATTGGGCTTCTTTCACCAACTTCCTTGTTCCCCCTGCTTCATTGGACTTCGGAATAACTGTTGTAGCGGAAGTGCCGGCAGCCACGAAATTTAACTCATTTGTAATGCGAATTTTTAATGGAGAGATACTTCATGAGCCATTTGCTTATATTACCTCAACTCCGACGATGCAGAAACTCGGCCAGAAAGATCTCCCTAAATAATTAGACTAAATTTCACCATTCGGAGAGACTCCAAAGGGAAAACGACGACATATGCTTGGATTTATGATATTTGTGTTACTCTAATTTAGGGAAACTCTGGTCAAAATGTTGTCTCATTTATCCATCCTGCCTCTTGAGCTCTGAGTGCTTACATCTGGCTGTAATCTGTTAGCTTCTCTTTGATGACGATAAGTAGAATGAGGAAACCTGAGAGAGAGAGAGAGAGAGAGCGGTGGTGCAAGACGTTAAAAGATAAAAGAGAAACAAGCAGTGAGAGAGGTGCGTTGCTTTTACTCAAACTTAGATTCAAGCTTGGCTTCGAAGAACATTACTCAGACCTTTATTCCTTTTTTTTTCCTGGGTTTTGTTTTTGTCGTACATAAATAATGTCAAATTCTGCACCTACAAGAGGAAAAAAGATCCACAAGCAGATATGGGAATCTGGAAAAGGAGACGGGAGAGTAAAGGAAATAGCCTTATGAGTTTGGACGATGTGAATTTCTGTCTGCATGTAACACAATATCGCAGACGGAACCGCGAACAAAGAGGCAAATGAAACAGGAGGCCGTAAAATGAGCCCCAGGTTGTAGATGTGATATGAATATACAGCATGTTGGGAGGAGCCATTCTTTCTTTTGCACATACAGCTGCTCATGCATTTACTCACTTCATGTTTTACATGCAGTCATGCATTTACTCACTTCATGTTTTACATGCAGTCATGCATTTACCAGTAACACAAATGCAAATCTCTCCCGGTGTGTTAAATCAGCTTATTCTGTGAACCGAAGGCAGACATTTCTCTACCTGCTCCTTGGTGTCTTAGACAGACCTTTATTTGACATTTTGTCTAACGTCACAGTATTGCAGAAATATTTCCTACCACGGATAGTCGACCCCTTTCATTGTTTCTTTTGTTTCATTTGGAACGCCACGATCTCAAACTAACCGATTTGGGTTCCAGTGATTGGGTCATCTGATCGCTTTCATTTCCTTCGCCACTTTTTGGAAGACTTTGCATGACCTTTTATTTGAATGGTGAAAGCTGCTTGTCCGTTCCCAGACTGAACACGGGTCTAGGGAGGTTAACTCCTCGTCCAGACCGTCAGGCCAACCTTCTGCACAATCGCGTGCTGATCCCACGTGATCAATACGGTTGCTAACGTGATCTAGAGCGGAAGATTGAGGCTGACCAGCCGCAACTTCTCTAAATATGTTGGTTGTTGTGTCATGACTGTGATCAGTCCTTTGATTCACCGGATGATTTCTGAGAAGCTGTAAACCCATCAGCTGGGTGGTCAGGGAACTCCCTGAAGGAGATATCAGATAATAAATGTGCAGGAGAACCTGCTTCTCGTCCGGGTCACTCCGCCCCCCATCGCCTCCTACATTACCAAATATTCCCTCTTTCATATCTTTTTCCTTTATTTATCATCAGTTCCAAGTATTCATCTTTCAGCATTTACGTGATATTTTCCACGATATTGGCGAGTTTCGCAATCTGCGCCTCACTGTTTCTGCTGCTGGCTTCGCGTCTCGCTTTGTTATATTTATCCTTGCCAAGCTGACAGAGGTACCGATATTGATGTTTCCAGTAATCTTTTGCACAGTCTTGGTACGTTTCTGCTGAGAAAGTCTCGTTTTTTTTTATCGAACAGACCAACAATTACTGGACGTATAATATTTAATGGCCATGACAGGAACTGGCAGAACACTGGTGGAGTAAGGGGCTGGAAACCCCTCATTATTGCTTTGCACATGTACATTCTGACCCCATTGTCTTAAATATACTTTATAAGAAGACGGTTACGATCGGAATTGGCCGATCGACAATGAAGTCATAGGGTTTAACAATTCTTGGATCGGGCCTGGTTTTACTTAAAACAACATGTTGGCCGATTTAGATGTAAAGGGTTAACGCTTGTGCTTCTTGCGGGGGTCCCATGTATAGTTTTACACGGTGTCTTTGGCTTCATCGTCCCGGGTCCCGCGTAAACCTGCGTTCCTTTGGTGACATTTTGGAGCAGTGCGGTATAAAGATGTTTTTTATTTTATTATTATTTTATTTTGAGTAACGAAAATATGTGAGTTAAAATCATGCACCAGTCACTTTTGATATCGTAGCAGTAGCGTCCCGGATTTGTTTGACCCATCAATTCATCCTCTGATTGCCTTCTTTGCAGACACAAGGAATGGCCGCGACCACTAGAGGGCGCCATGGAGTTTGATCTTGAAGGGTTCTCCTCCTGTGTGGTCTGAAACACTCAACGCACAGATTCAGACATGATGTCGACACAGTGCGCGGATCGGTCCCTTTGTGTGACAGTAAAAGCCTCCCTTTTCTATATTCAGATAAACAACAACATGAAGCCTTAAAATTGAGTCCCAGAAAACACAAAGCACGAGCAGAATAAGATTTTTTTTTCTTTCTTCAATAACATCGGCAAGGATGGAAAACATCATTAGTCATCCAAACATTAGTGCACATTAATCTTACGTGTTGGAGACGGTGAGCAGAGGAGCCATGATTCTCAAAAACAATTTCTTCTACAAATATTATGAAAACCATGTCGTCTCTTACATATTTTTAATACCGCAAGGGGAAGATAATCTCTTCAACAATTTTTGTCAAAGTGCCAACAGGTTGAACCTTCCTTGCAGCCTTTATCTTACCTGTTCACCTTTTCTCCGGGTCTGGACTTCCTTCACTCGCTCTCATTGACATTGGAACTTACATCATTTGTTCTTTGCTGCAGGCTTTAGGCAGCTAAGATCAAGGGAGGTGGAGGGAAATAGAGGAACGATGCAGTGACAAGTTCTACCTAACTTATAGATGAAGATTGAACTAGAAAGGAAACCGGGGGGGGGGGGTCGAACCATAAAGGTGAACACAAAGAGAGAGATGCTTCATAAAAACGACAAAGTGAAGCAAATTGATGCTACAAGAAATCCCCCCCCCCCTGTGCACCTGTTGAGTTGTGCAGCAGTTGTCACCTCCTGCAGGTCGACCCCCCCCCCCTGAATTTTCAAGGATTAGATGCCACATCCTGTGTCCACCGTTTCAATCACACCATGAAAATATCATGCGAAGATATTAATGTTGTTAAAGTAAGCTTTACTTCCTGTTAGCAGCAGGGGGCGGTAGCTCTGTAGCTGAATACTGACTCTCATTAACCACCTGGGCCACGCCTCTCAGATCTGTACAAGGAGCTTGTTGGTTGAAGTACTTGGCATGTAAATTGCAAAATAGAAAGAAAATTAAAAAGGTGTTTTTTTCTTTTGGCTTTGGGAAACTTTAAAGGATGACTTCACGAAGATTTATTGTCTTTTATTTTGTGCATGACACACGTTGCCACGTCTATTACTCAAAACCAATGGAAAACGGATGTTTGGGCCACAAGTTCCAAGCATGTTAAAGGCCTCAAGAAGGCAATTTACTTTTACAAATAATAAACAGATCAATTCTAAGGAAAACAATATTTAAGTTCCTTTTTTTTTTAATCCTTCCCAGGCTGACGCAGCTCTGAACCGATAACTGAAGACATGTCTGTGAACGATTCATGCAGTTGCTGTAACGTTAGCTTCTGGGACCTCCCTCAGCACTTAACGAGGAAATGACCACCACACGCTGGGTAATTAATTACCATGGCGACCAGAGATGTGAAGCTATCAGGTGTCTTTCAATCAGAGTATGGGCCTTGTCTCAAGTAAAAGTGAGCAATGTGAGGATTTATATACACACATTAACTCATAAAAAACACACATTCACGCACACACATGCATGTTTCGTTAAAGTATATATTCCCATAATGACCTCATTAAAGGAAAACCTACTAAAAAAAAAAAAAATCATACACATGCTTTATATCAACGTTTTATATATGAGGACCAGAATCTAGATAAAAGGTTGTCTGAACTCACAGAAAGAAAATCTTAGAAATGTGTGCTGAGGGCTTATTTAGTAATCTGGTTATGTTTCATAATGCAATAATCATCAGGGAAACGCCGTCCACTCTTCCTCGAGATGGCTCTCCCTGTGAAACCGCTGGGTTCCTTCACACCCAAAGGGAAATAGCTGCAAGGCAGAAAATTGGAACCGTTTCACTGTGCACAAATCACACCACCACCATGATTAAAAATGACAGTTAAAACCACCTGGAGCTGGTTTCTGCAGTTATCAAGGGTTGTTACTGGCTCTTGTCCTTCTTCATTTTCAAAACACATTCACATGGGACAGGAAGCAGCGGGATTTATGGGAGGCATGGTCTTTATTTTGAGAAAAAAAGAAAAGAAAAAAGCTTACAAGTAGCACCTTTTCATATACTTTATGAGAACCGACTTCAGACTACCCGCAAAGTTTTGTAGCTGGACAAATGCCTGCTTGAATCCTTATGTTCGCTTTGGAAATCTGTTTCAGGAAAGAATGAGTAATGCTCTTGCATCTTTCAACACTGTGATACAGAGGAGCGAGAGCCAGGTAGCCCTTGCTAACTGCTGTCGAACTCAAGAGTCGCAGGAAAAAGACACTGTGCGAGAACTGACTCGCTTGTCTGGTGGCGTGAGGCGAAGGAAAATGGATGCTCGTCGTATTCTCTCCCCTTTGCTGCTCATCCTCGTCTCCAGAGCTCACCACAATGATTCTATTTTCTGCAGAGGCCACAATGTTACATCCTCACCAAGTCAGTGTTTGCAAAAATAGTTTTTTTCCCCCCTTCTTGCTGTCATTCCAGTACCGACAAATATTCAGAGGAAAATGGAGAAAGAACCAGACAAGGTATTTTTCCAGTTTGGCTTTATTTCCTTTTCTGCATTGTGGCGGACGGGGAAGTGGTTTCTGCTGTGTGGGCCGGAGACACACACTCGGTGATGGGAGGTCCATGCTTTCATACAATACGTGTGTTTGAGTATGCAGACACGCAAAGTATCTTAAATGCTTCCCTTATTTGCTTTTCAGTCGCACTGATTCAACCTGCGACATTTTTGCTTGAACCACTTGAACCGATGTCCAGATTGTGGACTTTGTAGTCCTTCGCGTAGACGTATTCTTTGACCGTACTTTGAAAGTCTGAACCAGTCTTGTAGAACTCCAACACTGAACGGAGCTCCTCCGTAAACCAAAGCCGTCTGGGACGCGTTCCTTCTGAGGAAACAACAACCCAGAGATGGCTCCCATGAGAGCGTCTGGAGAAGCTGCATTGTGTGGCTTTTTTTTTTTTTTTAACTTGTGACATCCATTGCTGAAAGGCCACCCAGTGTTTCACCACACATGGTGGCACCATAACTTTCAGTTGTCAGAAACATCACTCTCTCTCTCAAGTCTGCTGGGAACAGCTTGATCTGGTGGTTGCGTGTTTGCGTTTCAATTCTGTGTTGAAACCATGGACTGTTTAAAAAAAAGCGTCACGTCACTCGTGGGCCTCGTTGTTTTTTGTGTGGCGGTCACCATGGCCGCCGCCATCTCGGTAGCGTCTGTCACCACCTCACTTTCAACTACACCGGAAATGGGCCCACCTAGCTTGAAGTGAAGTTGAGCACCTCATGGCCTCACCTGGAGGGCTAGATCTTTCCAAAGTCGAGGGACAGCCAAGGAAAACGCCTGATCTAGATGTCACAGATCTAGGCCCAAATCAAACGCAGCTGGTCCAATGACTTCTGGAGGTTGTAAGTGTGAACATGAGTGTGTCTGAATGAGTTGGGACTACTCCATTTAAGCGTTTATCATGAAAACGTTATCTCGGAAGCGTTGCAGGCAGGTGCTTCACTTTATTATTTTCTGGGATTTCCTGCTTTTTTACCCTCCTTCTTTAAGTCCTTAAACTATGCCGCAGGTTCTATGACTAGAATGGGTTTGGTGTAAAAAAAAAAAATTAAAGCAAGGTCTTTGTTTGTCGCAGACCATGGAAGGAAAAATGTTGAGAGACGTGATCTAAGCCGTCATTTGTGTATCTAACCCTCAGAAATGCAATTTTTTTTCTGCCAACAGAACTCAGTCACGAAGATTTAACCAGCCAACCTGAAGCAATGGTCTCCTGTCAGTTTGATCAAATAGTGGAAGAGAAACAGAGCGGGCGCTTTGAGGACTCATCCAGACTCAGAACCAAGACTGGCACATCCACACTCACAATAATTACAAATGCATACAGAGATCCCTGTTTGAGGAATCCATCAGATATGCTTGCATGCTTTCAATTCCCAGCACAGCGGGCACACACACACACACACACACACATGCTGCAGCGACCCTTGATGCTGGTGCCCCTCTAATCCTCAGTCATCGGAGTGGAAATGGCCTCACGGGTTTGTCCGACCCCTTGATCTGAGCATCCAGGGTTGTTTTTTTTGAAGCTTTAAACCAGCTAGTTCATGCTAGGGTGAAGAAATCTGTCCCAGGAAGTCCATAAAACTCAACCCTAGCACTTGACTTACTTTATTTCAAAGCGATAAATGGTATTTTACACTCGCGACTGCATTCTTATTCGAATATGTCACACAAGAGAGCTCACTGTCCGTCACTGCCTCAATGGAATCTTCTGCAGAGCATCTCTCTCATGTAAGTCTGCTCTCCTCTCCTTTCACATCTTATCAGACCTGGCAATCAATCAGAGAGACTGATGTAAAGCTGCCGGAGCGTAAGGCAACTTTCAACAGCATCCACAGCAAGTCTTTCACGGAATCTTCCCGACTGACAAGGTGAGACAAACGCACACACACACACACACACACACACACAGACACACAAGTATTTACCTATATTGCTCTTTTGCAAGACGTGTGTTTCACAGGGACCAACATATGTCATATAATATTTGTTTGCTGGTCAAATCCTTTCCGGTTTCATATCGTAGGTCAGCAGAAAGCAGAGCAGCGCTAATTGGATGTTGAGCGACACAGTTGATCCCTGCTTGTCTACGTTCCTCAGCAAAACACTCGCCACCGTGCTTCATTTAGGGGAACGGCTCGAGTGTGAAAAATGAAGTGTGATCTCGATCGCCGTGATCATGTTAGACGGTTGTGTCCTTCTGTGTAGCCGCAACTATTTCAGTTTTTATAAATGATCACATTTTCCTGGCTGGCTGGCTGGCTTGGCAGCGCTTAAGTTAAAAAATATGTTTTCTTGGCGGTTGATTCGCTCTAATGCAACAGTATATAATTTTGTAAAGACGAAAAGAGAGAAGTCTTCCTTTTGCAAGCGAAAAGTTTCAGTCACTGACGATCGGCCTACGTAGGTACATTTATGGTCTGTATGTTTGTGGGGCAGTGGTCGCCTCACAGCGAGAAGGTACCGGGTTCGGATCCTATCTGGATCTCCCCGTGTCTGCGTGGCTTTCCTCCCAAAACAGGCCCCTTTAGGTGAATTTATGACTCCAAATTGTTCGTAATGTGTGCGTGAATGTTTGTCTGTCTCTGTTTGGCCCCGCGACGCGCTGGCGACACGTCCGAGGTGTACCCTTCCTCTCACTCAGAGCAAGCTGGGATGGCCTCCAGCAACTCCCGTGACCCTGCAAGGCGGAAAAGCGGCAAGCAAATGGGTGGATGGATGGAAAAATGAAACGCACGCTGACTCAGCTTGGTATCAGCTACAACCTCATGTAGAGCAGCATCAGTTTTGGGGGCCCGAAGAGGGGGAGCAGAGGGTCTATTCTCCACTATATTACAAGTCAAAACCACATTAAACTGGTATTTAAACGTGAAGCATCTAGACTGACTCTGCTTTGACCAGAGGTTTGGGTGACTCATTGTAATCTTAGCTAACTACAGACAGACATTGGTGTGTTAATGGCGTTGGCTAAAGGTGTTTTCATGCCTGCAGGCGCCGTGGCGTGGCTCCACTTCGATGTATCTCTGCCCATCCTCTGTCAGATGAATTATTCATTATCACCTGTGGTGAGGAGGTCTTTGTAGCTCGTGTGCTGTGCGGAGCTTTGACGTAGCTTATCTCGGGTATTTATCCAGCGTTGATCCACTGAAGCTCTGCCTGGAAGCTGTAGCCCGGGCAGGAATTCAGAGTTGTGACAGGGTTTTCGTTGGCCGAACCGCCTGAAACCAGAGCTGAGCACTGCGATGCGGTCAAATAAATCATAGAAGGAGCTCGAGGGACGGTGAGAGGACAGAACAAACAAATACCCCCCCCCCCTTACAAAACATGCTTTTCCAGCAGTGGCTTATTTGGTAATAGATGACAAGAGAAGGAGTGAAAGAGAGAAGCACAGAGACAGGCAATGACGAATGATAAATGAATGTGAGGTACCGTTAGTCAGGAAGGTAAACTGAACTCAGGCTTCTCTGTGTCATTATGTGATCAGTATATATATATATATAATATATATATCTATATTTAAATAGTATACAATAACCAGAAAGCCACTCAGACACTTCTTAGAATGAAACTCTGATTTTCTAGGACTACTGTAGTCAAAAGAGGGCATAGACAGAGAAAGTAAGGGATGATGAAAGACAGATAGAGGATATGGCTCATATGTCCATCATGAAAGGAAAAAAGGGAATAAAAGAGAGAGACAGATGGGGGGGGGGGGGGGGGGGATTGTGATTTGCATACAACACCCAGGAGGCAACAACAGCAGGTCTGATTGGATGAAATCACGCTGCTCTTTTCCAATTAAGTTTTGCATGAATGGATGTGTTCCCTCTGAGCATCGTCCGCCAAAGATTAAATACAGAATCTAGAAACTCTCTCTGTCTCCTCAGCAGCTTCTGTCACAGTTTTGACTCTGGATTAACGCTCAAAATGTAAAAACTATCTGTCCAGACAGCCGGAAGGACGGGCGTGTTGATGATGATGACCGCGTACGGATACGTGTCATTTTATACAAGCACAATTCAAGTGTGTGGAGTAAAAAACAAATCGGGAAATAAGCAGGGCGGAAATGATGATTACGAGAGCTTCAGCCGCCGCTGCTGCAGGAGACGATCGTGGAGCCAGAGCGCATTTAGTGTTCCTTTTTTTTCACGCCATTTCGCCTCCTAACTCGAACCATTCCAGCTCGGCTGCCGGCTACCAGAGAACAGAGGTCATTAATTATGCTCTAGACCCACGTGCACAGGACTGGTGCACATGCACACACATGCACACACACAGCAGAATGATAGTAATTGAAATACTAAGTGTTGGGTATCCAGGAGTGAAACAGGAAGAGTCTTAAAACAGTGTTCTCCTGAGCATCCTAAAACACTTATTGCCTTTTATTGTGCGCTTGGCTTTGTGTGTGTGTGTGTGCGTGTACGCACACACACACACACACACGCACACAGATAACATGCATAGAGATTTGTTTCTTTTTTCTTGCACAGTGAGCGTTGGCATTGTTGCATTCACATAACATCATTTGGCTGTAAAGTATGTACCAGAAGGGCTTGGAATTGTGGAAGGATAAAAGCGAACGTCTCCCAGAGGAGCGTGAGATTGACGAGGTTGGCAGAGAGGCTAAATACCCCCCCAACTTTACAGAGATCTCCTCACAGGGCGCAACATCTTTCTGAGAACAAAAGATGTAGCAGCATTAAGAATTTAAGAACCCACAACATTTTGATGAGAACCTTTAAGTTTTATGTTCATATTACAATAGGATAAAGCTATAATAAAATTCTCCAACACAAAAGCAGCACAAAACATAAGTAAACATTAGCAATGCTGTGATTATAGCCATTAAAAAAAATTCCACCAATCACAGAGCGGTTTTCGGTCTCATAGGCGATCAAGCCAATTAGAGGTGCCGGTAATGCGGCCCATATGAGCAGGGCCTTCTGGGTAATCCCAGCAGGTGTTGTGTTGGTTATGACTTGACACTTTTTTCGGGCTGCTAACTAGAAACGTTCCACAACGAACCCTTGTGATGCTTTCAGGAGCAGAATTCAATGTCTCTTTTCAATAACCACAGATTTTGAAGATTGTCGACTTTGGCTCCATTCTGGGCTTCAAAACCACAGCGTAGTAAAGAAAAGAAAAAATCCAATTGTTACGCGTCTAGGCTTCAACACTCGCTGCTCTTTCAAATCACATGGAGATAAATGTCAAACAACAGAGGATCAAGAAATACGAAATGAATTTATGTAACTTTGGTCCACAGGAATGCGTTTTTACCCATCACGTACAGTTAAATCAACATCTTACCCTGATCTCCCACTGTCACTGGGACTTTAGAGGTCTGATCGTGAAGACGTTAGGATATCCCGCTGAATCTCTGCGTCTTCAACTCATCTCCCATGGCTGTGTTCAATTAAATTAGCCCCCACATCGCTTCTCCCCTGTTTGCATTATAAACCCGACATGGTGTCTGCAAACGCTGCGCTCTGTTTTTTTTAGAGGGAAAAACAAACGTCTGCTAACACTTCCATGCGGTGGCGGAGATTACACGCATTGCTCTGGAGTTTATTTGCACAAATATGAATTTTGTTTTCCACGTGGGTTTCTACATACGCATCCCATTACGTACAAGACAAAATAACATGTTCCCTCCCAAATGTTTCTTGCCACACACGAAGCAAGGACATAAGCTAAGGACATCTGTGTAAAAATATCTTGCCTTTCAGTGTCCTTATCGTTATTGATCTTTGGTTGGATTAAATGCAATACCCTGTAAGCTAATTCACTGAACCAGCAAACGTTTTTACTTTTTAATAATAAGGAACCGAGACACCTTGAGGCTACAAGTGAACCATCAAACACTTTTAGTCCTTGCGTGGCGAAATCAGAAAACACATTTCAGATTGAGAACCATTAATCATGTAAACAAAACTGGCAACTGTTCGATGCTACATCTCTTTTATTTTTCTCTGCAGTGGCTCAGCCGTACAGAGGAATAAAAAACCAAGCAGCTCCCCCCCAGATCCTCTAGGGGGAGCCCAAGAGCACTTGATATAAACTGTTATTTGACCTTATGTGTTGCTGATAGTTGACACCTTGAATCGGCCGTTGTGTCCCTGCTGATATGCAGACATGTCAGGAGAACACTGTGTGTTTATTACTATGACAACCTTCATCCTTTTCCATGTGGGAAACAGCAAATACCTGAATCGGGGTAATAAGGTGCAAATGAACACCAGACTCCTGAGATCAAAAACTAACAGCATGCCAGCTTTGACCACAGTCAATAGTGGTTGTGTGATGATCCATGTATGACTCGGCATATAAATCAATGAGTCATGAAGCGTTTTTCTCTTTTGTTTCTTCAGTGCAGCATGGAAAAAACAAATTTCAGCGTAAACAGGAAACTCCTGTTAAATGGTTACTAAACAATCAGAAATTTCCCTCTGATTCACATGTAAGCACAATTTTACGCGCATAAACACCACGCGCTTCCCCTGGCGTCTCTGATTCATGTTTAGATGTGCTGTCACAAACGTTGCTCTCTATACCTGCAAGCATCAACAGAGGAGATGTTATCATGGGGCCGTCTTTAAATTCTGCTCCTCCTTTAAAAAGATTTCCACGAGGATCATTTGGAGTGAACGTGGCTTGTTTGTGTTTGATCAACTATGGAAGACGTAAAAAACGTTATTTCACTTCACTGATGAGAAAATGTAAAATGTTTCCACTGCTTGGTGTGTTTTTTTTTCTGAGGTTAAACTCATGACAGTCAGACGTCCAGCTGTGGTCGAAATCAAGCACCCCCCCCATTTTAACTTCCGTACCTGATCCCGTTTGATCTGCAGGGGAAATGAAGAGGGGGGGGGGGGGGGGTCGAGGTGAATGTAGGGGAGGAAGGACTTGGCTTCTTCAAAAAGGACAGAGGAGCTGTCTGTTCCGTGGAAACAGGACGGGCTGAACGAGTGCACAGGTGTTTATTGTCATTCTATACCTGCTCCGGCTCTTTACACCTGCGTGGTGGGGATGGACAGACTCTTTCCATCCATAAAGAGATGCAGATGAAGGACAGAAAACGGGACACGACTCAGAAGTTCAGCAATCTGCACCATTAATGTGTTTTTTTTCAGTTACTTGATGCATCATAGTATTTTGTTGTTGCATTTGTACATTTGTTCGTGTGTGTTCTACTTCTCCTTCCTTGTTCTTCTTGATTAAAGTGACCTTCCTCCTGAGTTATCGTCTGTTCCTCCCACCTTGATTTTCTCCTTTGTGCCTGTAGTCTCTGTGTTCGACCCCCCCCCCCCCCCCCCCCCCCTGTGTTCCTGCTTTGTTCTGCTCCTGAGCTCCTTGTGTTTTTCCCCGAGGGTTAGTTCATTCATACTCGTGTTGTTTATGTCAACTTTGCTTGTGTTTTGGGGTTTTCCCTTGTTTTCGCCTCTGCTTGTTCTTTTTTTCCCCTTGATAAATCCCTCAGATGAAATCCATGAAACACAGCCTTTTAAGAGCTTATAGATTCAAAGGCTTCATATATTACCAACACTCAAAGGAGACATTTATTACCATTTTAATTTTGTTGAGCATTTTTTTGTGTGTTATTGTCCAAACATTACGTCACACGAAGTTACAACATATCCCATAAAATCCTTGTTTTGGTGGGAAATGATGTTTTATTTTATGTGAATATCATGACACCTCAGCCTCAGCCGCAGCTTGTGCTTTAAACTGCCCTCTGAATATAAAGCAGGTAGCCATAGCAGCAGTATTTACTGTAGGTCATGTTTTATTTTAAAAAATTGAGTTAGCATTCCCTCAGCCATGGCTTCCTTTACTTTTGTTTTTCTTTACTTTGGCTTTCGGCTTTTATCGGATAGCAACGGTGACGAGGCAGACAGGTATTGGGCGGAAGGGAAGGGAGTATGAAAATGTCATCGACTCCGGGTGAGGTACTCTAACAGGTCGAATATTGAATGCCAATAACAACGAATCTGTCTCTGGCTGCTCAAGCTCCGTGTCAGTTTGTTTTAAACGCATTTGGAATTTCCAAGCCGAAAGGTGAAATAACTGCACTGAGATTTCTCAGGCATTAAAAAAGCTTCTCTGGAGCCAATGGGAGACATGGGACAGAGGCTGAGCTGCGCCCCCCCACCCCCCCTTGATGAGCCGAGTGATGAGTAAAATCTGTGGAATGCCCTTTTAAAATAACTTCTGAAATGCTTGGAATATCATAAAATGAGGCTATCTTACAGTTAAAGAGCACCCAGGGGAGGGGGGAGGCCATAAATCCTAAACGGAGAGGCACCCGTGGTTTGTACGGGTAGTATATTCTCTGATTTGTAGCTAACTTGTAAGTGAAAGATTCAAGATTCAAGATTCAAGATTCAAGATACTTTATTGTCATTATGCGAGCATAATAAAATCGTGAGAAGGCCCACGGCTTAAGGCACACATCATAACAAACTAAATTCTCTCTCTTTAGAAACAATATATATACACACAGAGAGAGTGAGAAACACAGGCAGTAGTGCAAAATGGCAACAGCAGCAACAGGGCCGGCATAAAGTGCAAAATAGCAGCAGCAGCAACAGGGCCGGCATAAAGTGTCCCAGATCGCTACAAGGGAACGATTGCTTTCACAGCTCGGGGGAAGAAGCTGTTTCTGAGCCTCGTAGTGCTGCTTCTTATTGTCCTGAACCGCTTCCCTGATGGAAGCGGGACAAACAGTCTGTGGCCCGGGTGGGGGTGGGTCCGTGGAGATGCGTCTGGCCCTCCTCTGGACTCTGGAGATGTAAACAGACTCTCAAATTAACAGCACTCAAATTAAAGCAGACTTCATTTTCATTGGAGAACTGCAGGGATCCCCTCAAGGACCACTGATGGTTCTCCGACTGTCACAACGGTGGAGCGTTTTGGGATGAAACGCGTCCACCAGATGTGACGGGAACTCGCACCGCTTGGCAGCTTGATCCACGCAGAGGAATCCAACATCCGTAAAAGGGTCAATCCTTTGTGTTAGGTTATCAACACACGGGGCAGGACGGAGGGCCTCTTCTACCCTCGTAATATATTAGACTGTAAGTGAATACATGTGGGAGTCGAGCACACAGACACATGTGACAGCAAAATAAACATACGTTTGAATGGATAAATGAGGAGCTGCTCACAGGCTGGAGGGGCGAAGGTGGCATTTTGAGTGCGCACACACACACACACACACACACACACACACCTATCTTTGCTTTCACCCCACATCTGAAAGTAATTCTGGGTCTCTCTCTCTCTCTCACGCCGTGTGTGTGTGTGGGCGGGCCTGTCGGATTCCAGCGACCTGCCCCCCCCACACACCTCTTACCAGGATGGCGGAGAGGAAAAGGGGAAGGAATGGAGGGCGACTGGCGGAGATGATGGGAGGGTGGAGGTAGGTAAGCGTTTTGGGAAACGTGGAGGGAACAGCAATTAAAATCCCCTTTTCTCCGTCCTTTTGATGGAATTCCCGGCGGAGTAGACTCAAAGCGGGATTAATCACCAGCCCTCATCCCCCTGAAACCTCCATCCTTCACTGCCTCTTTTTTCTCCTTCTTCCCTCTCTTTCTTTCTTTCTTTCTTTCTTTACAAGTGTGTGTCATTTCCTCATTAATATCCTGGGAAAGGAACGCAAGGTTCCCGGGCGAGGCGGCGTAAAAACGTCATTTTCCCCTTCCTCGCTTAAATCTAAAATACTTCCATCGAATGCGAAGGGGAAACTTTAAAAAAGTGCTGCGGTCGCTGCTCATTTCAGCAAATCGGCGCGGAGATTATCACTAGCAACTGTTACAGTCGTCTTAAACGATCGATTAGTGCGCGTGATGCTGTGTGTATGTGATAATGACTTGTGTGCTTGCACGTGGACACGGGCCAAACCCCCCGACTCCCCTCGCAGCCCAATGGCCTTGTTATCACTGCAAGCCGTGCGCTGTACTACAACCTGTAATTTCATTTCCATTGTGCTCGGGAAAGAAGTAAATGACACGAGTCTCTGCTCCGAACGAATCGCCCGCCGCCCCACGGCTGACACAAATGTCTTTGCTTTTGCTACTCGAGGCAGAATTTCTTGCTCACAGTGTTCGGAAACATATAATTTTGTCCCAAACTCGTGGCTTTTAACAGTAAGGTACAGTGAAATCTAATAAGCCATGATGAAAAGAGCTTTTTCCTCCTGCTCTATCAAATAAATAATATATATATAAATAACATTTTAATCCTTTCACTCGCTCTTTGCACAACATCTCTATTTTCTGCCCCTTCCACACTCGCTCCTCTCCGTCCTCCTTCCTCCTCTCTGTCTTTCACTCTTTGTGTAAAACAAACATCTCGACAACCCTGAGGAAAACGCTGATTGGACGTGCATGCGTTTCACTTCCATTAATTATCTGACTCACAGGCTGCGATTGATGTCTAACTGCATCAATCATCTCCTTTTGGCACCAGAAGAAGAGGCGCTGTTACTATGCAGCTTTAGTTTCTTAACAACTTGCACATTTAAAAATAACATTTTTTTTTTAATTCCGGGAACACAGACCGTGTCCGCAAATACTTTTGATGTGCTTTAAACTGCTATTATTTCGCTCTCTTAATTCAGCTTTGCACTTACATAAAGTCTTATATAAACGATTTAAATTTTTCCCGTAGTGTGTGAATCATTTTTGGATTTAACCTCTCATCCTTCAACGCCACCCAATAAAAACGAGCCCTTCCTTCCTGTGACCTCTTGTTAAAAAGGGTGAAATCCAAGTGTGAGTTCTAAATCCACTCCGGCGGCGTTAATGTGACAGCATGTTGACGCGAATGGGAAATGCTCTGTTATAGATGACGACTTTCACAATCAGCGAGAGAGACGACAATATTTATCAGGGAATTGATCACGATCATTTGCAAATGAGCACGGATCTGGATGGAATCTATAAATCAGGGAGTGAATCCATGAGATACATGAAAAAAAATAATATTTTGCACAGTTGTCCACAAGATTTAACAATTACAATGACATTTGGGGATGATTGCCTCATGAGCACGAACCATTTACGCAGCGCGGCCTTTTCTTTTCCATCTTTAAAAACGTACTGATTTATCATCGCTTATTTTCACTATTGCTGTTCTAAGAAACTGTCAAAACGCTCGCGCATGAATAACAGTGCCCCTCCTTCTTTGAACGGTTCATCGCATATGCAAAACACAAAGCCTGGAGACGCTGTCAGCCTCCGTCCTCCAGGGTAAACACACTAACAGGCATGCGGAATTCAAAGTCTCTCTGGTGCTTCCTGTCTGCATCCAGTGGAAGTGACTTTGAACGAGCGTTCTTACATCCATTCACCTCAAACTCTTTCAAACAGCTCCCGAAGCCCTTTAAATCTCCAGCCATGAGAATTTACCCCACATGAAATCCGCCTCGCCCGCTGCCTCAGTCCGATCTCATTTACTTTCTCGACTTGAGCTTCATCCTCCTCAACCCTCCCATCCATCCCTCAAGCTTGTGTGTGTGTGTGTGTGTGTGTGTGTCTGTGAGTGTGCAATCCCCTGCGAATCCTGAAATCCTCTCTTCCTTTTTCCCGCTTTGCTCTATATTTCATCTTTGTTTTGCTTTATCTTAGCAGGTCTATCCCTCTTTCATTCACCTTCATCTCCTCCTCTTCACTCTTGCCACCCCTCCATCCGCTCTCCCAATCCCTCCATGGCCTTTCAAGTCCGACTCATCTCTTCCTCAGGAAGCCGGACCCCATCTGGACACTATGCCCCCCCCCCCCCAATCCATCCGTTCGTCTCTATATCAAGTCCAGCCTAATGGCGTCTATCTCTAAAGCCTGGCCAATAAAACAAAGTCACCCACCCTTCCTTCAATACATCCATATACATCCATCTCTTCATCCATCCATGCACGTCCCCTTGTTGTGTCACACTAAATATCTCCCCGCCTCAACGAGCGCAGGTGCTTTCCATTATGTTCGCATTCACGTGCGCGTACAAACTTTGAAGTGCAGGGCTTCATCAGATCCAAGCCGCAGGAAGGGAGATGGCGGATCAGAGATAAGCTGGCAGCGTGGAGCCGAGCTCGTTGGCCTGTGTGTACGCCCGACCACGGGAGCTCGATTCCTGGTGAGTGTGTGTGTGTGTTACCAGCAGGCCGCTGGCTTTGATGTTTGGGCTTCGGCGTCTCGGGCATGCTGCAGTCAAAAAGCGGTGGAAATTGCAGGAGAGCTATTAATTTTATTGAGCCCAGTCAGTCTCATATTTTCTAACGAAGACTTAAGTGTATGTGAACTTTGGGGGGGGGGGGGTTGATAACCCCGATTTAATGCAAACCCTGTGTGATTCATGCTTTCACCGAAAGCTGAACCGACTGTGGCGCCAATCAAGCCCTAAATCTTGTGGTAGAAGGATTTTTTTTTTTATGTTATACAATTCCTAGGGTGGAGGGAGGACCTTGTTTGACAATGAAACAATCTCCAGTCTTTCAAGAATCCGTGCTTTGGAGTTTTTTGTTTTTCTTTAATCCTTTGGGACAGGTCGAAGTCAGTTCTCAAGTCTCAAGTCCTTGAGGACAAATAATCCATGGCTCCCTGCTGACCTTCACAATGTTGCTGCATTTTCTTTCAGATCTTTTGTACACAAAAATCTTTGACTTTGCCTCTTTTCTCCACAGTCAAATCATTTTTTATTGTAATCCAGGGATTTATTCAAGTTGGAAGCTTTACTTGGAATTAAATGTCAAATTCCTCAAGAAAATTTCAGAGAAGTGGAGTTCAAATGAAGTCTGAAGTCCAATTTATTTATTTCTAAACTTCTTCTTTTTTGGTTTAGTCTGACTGCAAGTTTTAAGGTGTTGATCATTAGGTAAAAAATGAAAAATGTAATCCGAGACTCCAGCTCATTTGCTATTTTATAACCGAGTAGTGATCAGTCACCCTTGACGACGAGGACAAATCATCAACATTTGACAAAAGTTAGAGTTACATACATTTTACGAGAATTTCTATTGTGTTTATAACTAAGAATAATGACTGTGTATAATTTATTGTAACATTACAACTGATCCATGCATGAGGCTCTGTGACTGTCCTTCACAGGAAGTGCTGGAGGGTCAGACACAGAGACAAGCCGGGGGGGGTTGACCATGCAGCAGCTCCTCTGGAGCGATGAGTGTAGTCCTTCAGGGCCCTGAGTTGTTGTTGAAGGAGCAGAGCAAGGCGACGCTTAGAATTATGAAGGAGAAAGGAGCACGTCTGATTCATTTCCTCTTCCTCTTCTTTGTGCCCCCACTTGACTGGGTTTGACAGCCATTTATCGGACTCCGATGGAATCTTACATTCCCCGTCTGCCCAAAGGGCAGCTGTTTGTGCTTTTCCCTGTTGTTATTTACTTCACCCATATTTGCCACATCAATATTTTTTTTCTTTCCTCTTAAGCATCTCCGGTTCTATTTTGTACCAGCCTGGTTTGTTTTCTTACAGTAATTTGCCATTGTCTGCACCGTATTAAAAAAAGAAAGAAAGTGTTTTCTGTGTTGTCGTGGGAATCATTTTGGCGTTAACGTAAACTCCCCCCGCGTGAATTCATCCATGTGTTATTCCAAGTTGAACTGCCGCATATTTGAAACCGTATCTTCATAAATGGAGCAGATAGCATCGCAGGCAAAGACGATGGGGTGGAAATGACAGGGCGATACGGTAATGGCATTACTGTAGATCCTGTAACACACACACACACACTTACATGGCCAGACACAACACACACCGGTGATGGTATTCCCCTGGCAGATCAGGTAACACTCTGTAAATTAGCCAATGATCCATGTTGGCAGCTAAATAGGGTAAAGCCAGCTCAAATTTGTGTCAGAACATTTCACATTTGTCCAGTTTCATCTGTGCAACAAATTAATTTGACACAAAATCATCCGCACGATGCATTTCCTGTCTGACGTTTCTCATTCAAGGTTTGAAGCCACTGACCTTTAAAAAAAATTGTGTTTTGGCAATGTTTTCATAATTTAGCTATCGCTACCAAATTAACTTAAGACACAAGTAGACACACACACACACAAGCACACACACACACACACACACACACAAACCTATGGGTTGGCATGGTTTTTATATCCGGCCGCGATTTATGTCTGTTTTGATTGGCCTTCAGAGCAGTTGGGTTTGGAGGTGGCGAAGAGGAATGCGTCCACACCATGCATGCAGACACGCACACACACACACACACACACACACACACACACATACACACAGAGCAGGCAGGAATGTGTTGTTGTTACGGTGGAGCTGTGGAGCTGCACACTACTCAGCACCTCCACACCGATAAGACTGCAGCTATCTGATAGAGAAGAATGTCAAGCAGCCGAAAGAATGGAACGTACGTGGAGGGATGGAGGGAGGACAGACAGGGAGAAAGTGGAGAGAGAGAGAGAGAGGACAGAGGAGGAAAAAGGATAAACACCCTTATTCGGAGTTGACTCTTTGAATTCACGAATCGTACCAGCGTTTCCAGTCGTAAACAGCGGAGGTTTTATTACGTGAGGTTTATGTCTGCAAAACCAGAAGGATAACTGTCCCGTGTCTTTTGCTTCTTGTCATCCGTTCAGATATATATATCTATATATTTATTTACCATAATTTCATCCAAGAATTCGTTTCATGCCATCTACAGCCTTAGCTTTAATATTTAAAATGATTATTTATATAAATATGACCAAAGAAAATGAAGTCGTACACGGACACGTCGGTTCAAGCTGGCTTCAGCACAGCCGGCGTTGAGACGGCGTCGCTCTGCGTCAGCTGTCACCTGGTTATTTATAGACGTTATTAGACATCTGGCTTCCAATCAGCCTCCTTCTCTGCCTCCTTTCACAATTTATCCTTTCATCCTTCTTTCCTCCTCGCCCTCCATTTGTATCACGACCTTTGACCGCTCCTTGTTAGGGAGGGAAAATGACGAGGTTAACCTCTGCACTGGACACACACACACACACACACACAGGCACGCACACACACACGTCCACAAAGGAATGTCGACAATTAGCTTTGACTGTAAATTATCAGAAGAAGACACAGATGGATTGAAACGGACTCTCCTTTAATCGAAACGCGTTTGGTGAATTTAGGTCGCTGGGCAGTGATGTCATCTTTACCGCATGCGCCTCCTTCTCACCATCAAAGCATCGTTTGTTTCAAACACGTCCTGCTGGACTCATTTTATCTTCAAGGCTTTAAGGGAAGATTGCAGCCTCAAAGAAAACTGCGTGACGTTACGGGTATAAATGGACGGCAGGGGCGTCGACACGTTCTACATCTTTATCGTTGTTTATGACGCGCCGCTATTTGATTTACTCAGCTCTTGTTTTTGTTCCTGCCAGTCAGAGGATTGTAAATGCAGTTATCAGAACCTTTGTCTCTGGACCATTCTGCCGGAGCCTATCCCAATATTTTCTTTGGGAATAGATCTCAGAACAAACTGGCCAAATCAGAAGAAAGCAAACGGATAGAGGCTCAGATCTGATGCTGTGCTGCTGCTGTCCGCTCGGGTTAATCAGAGGTCAGAGGTTAATGATATTATTAGTGAACCCTAAACCGCACTGTGCGTGTAGTTTTGTGATTTACAGTGTGAATTTAAAACCTATCAAGACCGGCGGCAAGTAAAAATAGCCTCACAGAACTGGTGCGCGTGGGATTCAGAAGAGTTTCCAGATTTTTGAAAGCTTGAAAGTACTGTATAACGAAAGAACAAATCACGCACGGCATGTGCACATATTCTTATTGTTTTATTCATCACCATTGCCAGATGTCAATTCCTGAAGCGTCTGCTGCATCCAAATACGATCGGAATACAATTTGTGACGGTCGTAGTTAAAAGTGAGAGAAATGTAAAAAACAGAAACAAAAAACACTGTCCACGGGATTATTCAGAGCATTTGAAAAAGAAAGAAGGGAAGAATAAAGGAAGACAGATGTCTCTACGTCCATCTTCGTAACTCCCATCACATGGTAAAAGAGCCTTTCTGTTGCTTTTCTGTCAGGAGTTTCGAAAGTCAAACGCACTTTAAGAGGATTGCTAACTGAGCCTGTCTGCAGACATTTGGATCGGCCTGTGTCTGATGGTGGTGTGTGTGTGTGTGCTATTGTGTGTGCTATCGTGTGTGCATTTGTGTCAGTGTAATTTTCTAGTTAATTAGACCATCAATCAAACACAACATGGGAAGCAGCAACAGAAGAAAAAAAAAAAGTCCTCGCATTGAAACAAAGGCGCTGGAGCGACATGTGGCATTATTTAACTTCCCATTGAGAAACGCAAGTGTGTGTTTGTGTGTACGTGCTTTGCCGTGTTTAAAAACAACAAGACTATACAATTCTGAGTTGTGGACTTTTAGGGGACGGGACTTTACGGGACACCTGAGGCCCTTTTCAACATGTAAAACCATAAAGTGATGCTTTTTAATTGGGCTAACTGGACCAAAGAGTTTAAATGTTCCAGGACTAAATGTTGATCTGGCATAATTAGAAGCTCCGCTTCGAGTCACGGGTCATAAATGAAGGAGGGACAGGACGATTTGTGTTAAGATCCAGGTTATCAATCGGGCGATGGCCGCACGCTCTTATTTTATAATGACTTACCACATTTCTATGTGGTTTAGAAGCTACCACATTTTTTACAAAATTATCAGTCGACAGTTTACTGATAATATCTCGGTTTTAACCCACAATCGGCAAAGTTAGACGACAATGAGAGCTTAAGCACTAGCCTTAGGAAGATTTTCTGCAACAAAAGTGCCTAAAATTCAAAATAAGCACATAGTTATGTAAGTCTGTGTGTGTGAGTGTGTTCTAAGACGTGATATAGGAATGTTATGAGCCCCCCCCCCCCCCCCACTTCAATAGTTGGCTTTCTCTCCCCTCACTCTGTCTACGTCTCACAGACAGACGGAGGACGTGTGTACACAGTGTATGAGGAGATAATAGCTTTGCAGGGGCCACAGTAGCACTTAGCCAAAGATCTGTCTGGCTCTAGGATCCATTAAACTACACACACACACACACACACACATTAATGACATTCTGATTCTCTTTATTGGCGTATGCGTTTAATGTATTGATTATATCTGTGTGTGTGTGTGTGTGTGTGTGATCAGGATCCCGGGCCTGAACCACAGAAACATACTAATTAGCATCGCATTGTCTCAGCTCATGAACATAACAGCGAATAAATGAAGAGAGAGCCTCATAGAAAAGTGTGAAAACTAGAAAAGACATAATGGAGAACCATATAAAGAGAGAGAGTGAGAGAGAGAGAGATCCAGACGAATGGCAGTGGGAGAAGGAAGGAGAGAGAGTGAGAGAGTGGCCTATGGCGTGAGACGCTCTGCATTCGCCGACGCTTATTGTCTCTTTATGAATTATTCCCGAGGACACAAAGGGGATCGTCATGAGATCGGGATTCACGGTCCCGAGCGGAGACTCGAACCCTCGATGGGATGCATCTGAACCCAATGAGCCCAAAACAAAGCCGTCGCTACCGGTGGTTAGTGTGCAACGGACGACGGCTCCTTCACTCCCAGCGTTCCCGATGGCTCCTTCACTCCCAGCGTTCCCGATGGCTCCTTGATTCCCAACGTTCCCAAAGTTTTACCTCCATTCAATCGTCCTTCGCATCGTAGTACGTTCAAACTCTTCCAAGACTCTAAAGAGACAGAGATGCTCTAACGCGTTGTCAGATTTGTAGAGTCGACCTCCGTATGACCTAAATTATCCAAAACTGGAATATCACATGATTTCAGCAATGGCGGCGTTGCTTTTATCCAAAATGACTGACGGTATGTTTTTAGTGGTACTTTGGTGATAATTGACTGTTGGAACAGACCCCAGTGAAAACACGTCAGCTGCTATTACAATCAAATTTCAAAGATGCTCGGAGATCTATGACGAGATTCCAGGAATAGCACGACGGGACCCAAGCGGAGGCAGCTGAAACGGGTTTTCCCTTTGACGGGCTGCTCCCTCCTGCGCCTCCCTGGGTACGGCCAGCAGGGAGGAAACCGCAGGGCAGACCCAGGAAACTCAAGAAGGGTTTCATCCCACCGTATATGCCAGGAGCCACCTGGGGGGGGACGCCCAGGAGGAGCAGGAGCTGGTCGCTGTGGAAAGGAGCCGCTCTGCTCTGCTTGCTCTGCTGCAGCCATCAATCTGAAAGTGACGGTTTCAGAGCCACTTCATTTTGTTCTGGTCCCCTCTGACAGTGAAAGGGACCATGTGAGAAGCATCTTCAACTAGAAAAGCACTCAGAGAGACCCGCGGCGAGCATCTCGGTCCCTCCATGTTGTGATTTACACCAACCATGAAAACAAACCCCAATTGGATTCACATTGATGTCATTATCAGTTTAGAAGTCTTTTTTTCTGGATCTAGATCCAGAGCTTTTGAAGATACAACAAATCCAACTCCAACCGACAGATAAACTCGTGTTTTAATTAGTTTGAGTCCAAGAATGAGACACAATTACTCAGTTTGGGCATGAGGCATTACAATATTTATTACATTTCCACATTTTATTATAGACAGAGATTTCACATTGGCTGTAAAAACTTCTCAAATGAATGAACTCAGAGGAAGATGATTAAATGAGAAGTGTTTTATGCCTGATGGGTCTCCTCCAGTTTAATAAATTGGCCTTCCACCAACAGAGGGCAGCAACACTGCTGCAACTCCACGAACACGAAGGCTGACAAGCGCGTCCACGGAACAAGCCGCAGCTGCAATAATCTGGTTTAAAGGTAAGCGATGCATAAAGAGAGAGGCCTTTTTCACCAGATAATCCGGGAATATTTACTTTTTCCTAAATCCAACCCATTCAAAGTGTGCCAAATGTTTAAGAACGGTGACGCCGCCTTTCATATTTGATTTATTGATGAAAACTTTATTTGAAAAAAACGCTTCAAAGCAGCGCAAAATTGAAACTACCTGCAAATGATAAACATTTTTTTGAGGGGGGGGGGTCATCTGCTTTTCAGGCATTAATCAATGCATTTACCCCCCCCCCCCCCCCCCCCCACGGTGATGCTGAGGACTATTTTTAGGTGTGACTGATAACCAACACCAGATAAAGGGTCATGACGACACACAAGCCAAGAAGCGAACTAGATGCTGGGAACTGAGTGAAAAATATGAAATGTAATTTGTCTCTGTCGCCAAGAAGTCGGTCCGGAGTTCCTCCGTGTGGGAAAGTATCAGTTTATCCAGCGGAGTGTTCCTGCGGTCGATAAGAGCCTGTCGCACTCCAGAGAGAGAGAGAGAGGGAGAGAGACCTCGGTACACACGTATCTGCTTCTCTCTCTCACAACCTCCAGACGTGCCAGTCCGTGTTGCGCCTTTGCGCGCTCTCCTCCCCCCCACCCCCCCACCCCCACTTCTGATTACAACTCCTCCGCAGATCTCCCTTTTTTTTCTGCGCCCTGGCAGCGGAGGGATGTTCTCTGGTGGAAGGAGGTCACACCCGAGCTGAACATTTTCACCTTGGACGGGGTCGGAGAGTCAGGTTGATCCACTGGGGGGAGACTTTTACGCATCGCGTCGAGGTGTTTTAAACGAAGAACCTTCTCCTTGTAAAGTTCTTGTCACGTCCACGTCTGCATCTTCTCTCCCCCCCCCCCTCCTCAAACGGTGCGGATCGTCCCAAATGCAACTTCTGAGAAACTTTGCAGAACTTTTGCGAACGGCGAACTAGAGTTGCTTTCGGCTCCCGATCATCGCGCGTCTTCGCTCAATCGATCAGCCTCTCTTGACCTCTACCGGGATCCATACTCCCACAGCGACAGCTTCAGCAGGTTCCCGATGAACTTCGGTGCGGATCTCCTCGGCGTGGGCACCATGCGTCCGCGCGCTGCGCTGTGCCGGATTTGCGCTTTGGCTGTCGCGCTGCTCTTGTGCGCCGCCGCGGTGACTGGATGCCCGCACAAGTGCAGCTGCTCCGGGTCTCACGTGGACTGCCAGGGTCTGGGTTTGAAGAGCGTTCCCAAAGGAGTACCGAGGAACGCCGAGCGCCTGTAAGTGAAACTCTGTCACCGCGCGTCATGGACGCGGTTGTGTTCTGTAGCGGCGCAGCGCGCTTCTCTCACGGGAAACATTCCTCGGGCAGATTGAGTGACTGGAGCTGGAAACGTTAATGACATGCGTAAAGTCTCGGTGAGCCGGCTGCGTCCGCGTTCATCCGCCTGCTACGGAGCGAAACGCACTTTCGTTCAGAGGAGTCTAATTATACTTTTAATGGTTTTATTTTCTTTATAAAGTCTTTCATAGCTTTGTGCTTTTTCATCCCTATGAATTAGCTGTGTTCATTTTGTTGTCAATAATGATATAGTTCAATAACTTCACCATAAATCGTAGAATAAAGTTCATACAGGTGGATGCTTTCTATTTTATTTTAATTTTTTTAAGGGAATTTCAAGTGCAATAAGGCTGATGAATGGGAAAACAGGAAACCCACCATTACTGGTGTTCCATGTTAAACGAGGGCTGGACCTCTGGTGGAGTAACAAGTATTGTGGTGCCTCCTGGCTAAAAAAGCACATAATGTGTCCGGTGTTTTTATACACTAGAGCACGGAGCTGCCCTAAAACTCACCGGTGACCCCGGCGTATGGAGGCAGAAAAGAAAACAGTCCTGGAGGAGCTTGTAGACGCAGGATTTAAGTTTTAAAGGTCAAATTGAAAGGTGAGAAGAGGCCGTGAGCTCCTTAAATCTCTTTATATTCCTCTGCGCCCCCCCCCCCCCCTCGGCAGTCAAACTCTTCAAAGTTTTTCACAAGTTCCTAAAGTCTCATGGGGGGGTGGTTGTGGTGGTGGTGGTGGGGGGGGGGGGGGTCGATCCTCACTGATTTGTGTGAAATCCAGAACGGTGGTTTCACTCAAAGGAGAATCTGAAGTGATTTTTGTTTCTTTGACCTGTTGACAGTTTCAAATGATTTTCCTTACTAAGGCATGGTTGGAGCTCTGGCGGATGCGCGTATACACCCCCGCAGACACACGCACACGCACTCTAACTAACACACACCTATGCCGTTAAAGGTATGGAAGTGATTATGCATGATAACGTAAAGCCTAAAGCTCCACGGGGGATCAACAACAGGCCTAACCCTGAGATAACAAACACAATCAGCGGGCTGCAGGGAGAAACGGGGGGGTTGTGTTTGTGGATGTGGGGCTTTTGGTGGATATTAGTGTGTGATTAGCAATTGTGCCTGCATTTTCTATTTTTTTTGCATGAGTGTGTGTGTGTACACGAACATCTTTGTGCCTTTGAGCCTGCGTGCTTGCAGTGGCTCGTGTGATTGCGTTTCTCCAACGAGCCCTTGCTTCTTCCGTCCCACAGAGCTGCGCTGACCTCCGAGGACCTGCTGGCTTTTACGTAGCAATCCCCCGAAGACATTTACACCCTAGGAGAATACATAATTAGAACAGGCTGTGATGTGGGGGGGGTCCCTTGCCTCTCGCCGTGGTCCCCGGGGTGGAATATTTGGGGTAGCAGCGCCCCCCCCCCCCTCCCACGCCGTTTGCTCCAGAACGTGTGTTTATGTTTCCCTGATTTATCCTGGTCAGTGTTTCAGCTGTAACTTTGGCCAAGAGTTGCTATTTTCCTCCCCTCTGTCTTTCCCTCGCTTCATCTTTCCGTTTCGCTGCTGATATATTTTAGGGAGTCTAAAATGAGAAGTGTTTGAACGGATGAGATTCCATTCTGAAAGGTTAGGGCAGATGGGGGGGGGACTGATTGGATAACAACAGATTGCAGTAACTAAAGCACCACCTTTTTTCAATTAGCAACGAGTTCCTTATTTCCTATTTTCCTGAGCTTCCATGTTGGTTCCAGTGAATGCAGTCGCAGTTTGATTTTATTTTCTGTCAGTTTCATTTTTTTTTTTAGAATGATCCCAATGGGGAAGAATAGAATTCTTCAACAACAGAATTCTCGGCACTGTGGAATCGAGTGCAACGAAACCGCACGACGCGGTGTTTGCGTAAGGGACATGGCTATGGCCTTATCGCGAGTGGAAAATCTTTTTTGGCTGCGACTCCACTGGTTCCTTCATAAATCTCTTGATCCATGTGTGCCAGATCGAAAAAGATCAGAGAGACTGCCAGGATGACACCGAAACTAAGTTTAGAGAGTCGATGTTAAGTAATAGAATAAGTCTGTGACACAGATCCAAATGAGATTGGGCAGGAGTTAAAAGTAAAATACATGATGAAATAAGCCCACACACAGATACGTATCACTGAGACACTGATATATCATCCGAAGAGGGATGCAGACGTCCTGTTTGAAAGTCCACAACTGCCTAGAAGGAAGGAAATCGCTTAAAGTGCAGAACTTTTGGCAGTTCAGGGACTCCAGTGTGGCATTTAAGCTTCAGTTAGCCGCCAATTAGTCCATTTATTACACACAGCAAGTTGAATTCAGGAAAGGGTGGGCCAGATATTCTGAAAGCGAGTCCACCTGTCCCATCTATGAAATTACTCCCCATAAAAGCTCTTGTTTGTGGACTATTGTAAAGAGAGAATTTGGAAAGGTTAGCGAGAGAACAGCCAGTGGTGGCCTCATCTGTTCACTCCACACACACACACATGCACTCACAGGCAGCCTCCCAGATTACCTTGGGTCAGTCGGTCCCGTAATGTCCTCCTTGGGAAGCCACTTGGGACCTCATTTGCATCTAATTTGAGTGGAGGGTTCGGGGGGGGCTAGGCTTTACAGACTTAACGACGCTGGGCTAAGCGAATTGAAAGCATGGACGGCTTTTCTCTCTTGTGCCCAATTCACACCTGCCCTACGGGGACGGCGCAGACACACACACACACACACACACACACACTCACACACACATATTCATACACACCCTGAAGTGTTGATTTTTTTTTTTTTAAGGCAGCAGTTTCCAAGCTGGTGCCCATGTCTGCTGGGAGATGTGGGGAAACTGAGTGCTGTAGACTCCAGAGGGGGGCCTTCAGTTGTGGTTGTACTTTTGTGTGATTATACATCCATACATAAGTGATTGCTTTTTCACACCCACTTACATACATGTGTAATTCTATTTATATACACTGTAGCGGTACTGCGTGTCACACTGCGTGCCAACCTTCTGCAAACTGCTTCTGATTTCAAGTGCCTATTTTTCTGTCAAAGATAGTTTTGGCAAAGTTTTTAAAACCGACACCTTCTCTGCTTTCTGAAGCGCCGCCTGGCTCTTCACTCCGTTTTTATTTCCCTCCTCATCTCAACCCCCGAGTGTGTCTCTTGTTTTTAACCACGTTAAAATCGCACCGCTTTCTTTTTTCCCCTCATTCTTCTTGTTACTTTTTCTCACCTTTTCCTTCTTCTTTTTCCTGCCTCCTGTCTCTGACCTCCTCTTACCTCTCCAACCAACACTCACAAACACACACACACACACCCCTTAATTTCGCTGGCAGCATCTCACCGGTGGAGTTTTCACGGCCCAAATTTCCCGTCAGGATGTCAACCTTCCATCACGTACACAACAATACAGTCCTGCTGCCGTGTGTGTGTGTTTGTGCGTGTGTGTGGAATGAACACACACACGCACCCTTCTTCTCCACTTTCTTCTGGCTCTGTTAAAGCCTTGTGTCGATTGGACGGTTGATGCATAACCGCCGCACCCTCTGGCCGGTGCGAAAGGGCGCACCGTGATTGGATTAGACTCGATGTTTGTGTGACATATGCAGATTTCGCTCGCCGTTTTTAGTTGTGCTTTAGTGTTTCGTAAAGAACTGCCAACCCCAGACTAATAAATTGAAATTACTTTCAATCTATTTGCACAATTCCCACAAATCTCTTAAACACGTCATGCTGGTTTCTCGCCAACCTTTGCGGTGACCAGAGATCGTAACAGTGACTCTGCTTGTCTTGCGTTTCTGTTCAGGTTCAGTCCGTGACTGTTGAATTAAAACCGTTTCCCGACGAACGCTCGTCTTCGCTGATATCATGGGCACAGCGGTGATGTAATACATCCCAGGAACAGCCGAGGGTTATTGCTTTAGCAGACGAGTACAAACTCTGAACCAAAAAACCCACAAGGAGCTTGCTGGTCTCAGACTGTCGCTTAATGTCATGCCTATCATCTGTGGCCATCTTGCGGTAACCGTTTCGTGCTTGTCCCGCCGTGTTTGAGTCAGTAATGGTTTGCCAAATGGCACAAGAGAGGGCAACCAATATTTAGGCCCCATATCTAGGTCAGTGGGTGATATTGTCTTCCCAGGTTTTCTGGCACTTGACCTTTCCATAGAATGACTTTGTGCCAAAGAGGCCGTCTGCTGGCACCGACCGCGGGTTCTGCCCATCTGGGAAACATCGCGACTTGGCAGCTTGGAAAACGCACACACTGTATTCACATGCACTCTACACACAAACCGGCACGCAGCTGCACACACTAACTGTCATACGCATGGCGATTCAGGCACGTACACTAAAGACTATGCAGGAATGTGCGCTTGTGCACCCTTTCCAACATTAATGGAATTTCTAGTTTGTTACAACTCCAGTTTTTATCTCTTGCACTCATTACATTTACACACGGCGTGAAGTCCGCTGGAAACGAGCGCACGCACACACATACACACACACAGTCCTAAAGTGGTGAAAGTATGACTGGTCAAAGTTGGACCTCAAAGAAGGCGAACTGTGATGGATGCTTGCGGTGAACAATTTAGGCCATTATCTCACAGTTTGCCTTCATTTCCTCTTCAAAGTAAGTTATGCTAACCTGAGGGTTTGCTTAAAACGGGGGCCTGACGGGTTGCGGCCTCTGCGTTAGACGATCTGAGCAATTAACTTGGCTTGTAAATTGATACTATTAAAGACATAAAGATGACGGTCTGATGGAAAAATGACCATAATAAGACGCAATGAAAGAAAATCACATTTTCTTTTAGTCTTTGAAGTAATGTGGAGAAAATGTCCGGGCTCTTAAGGTCTGGACGTCGGCCCTCGTTGAGAAGGTGCAGGAACATTCTGATCCACGCGTGCGTACTTCAATCAAGTACACTTATATTCCAGCTTCAAATAAACGCATGAACACAACAGGTTTTATTCATATGGCCACACACGTACAGCGCACATTCGTCGTGAGTGCAAAATACGTACGTACACACACACACTGTCCAGCTTTCACTGGCTTACACATGCAATTGGTTGTTGGAAATTCTGACATATAATGAGAGAGAGAGAGAGAGAGTTTTGCATGTAAAACTACCCCGAGTCACGAATGATCTTCTGCTTCTTTCTGCCGAAACAGAAGTCCTGCAGCCCTGGAAGACGTCAGAGTTGTGTCATGTCATAACGATGGGTCGGGGGTTTTGTGGGTGCAAGTGTGTGTGTCATCTGAGTGTGTGTGTGTGTGTGCACAATGTGCTTGGAGATTTTTGATGTAAATAAGCTATGTCACTGTTGTGCTAGCTCGCTGTCCCCAAAGCAACGCATCACAACTCTTATGCACAGACCTGCATTCTTTTCTCAGGGGCTGCACCTCCGATTCTTATTTTGTGTTGATTTCTGCTCGTGTCAAATAAGCTGAAAGTGACAGACTGTTATTCCTGGAAGCTTCCAGAGAAACTGGTGTGCGCCGCCTTTCCCCATCTCCCCGTCTCACTCTGCAGCCCCGTCCCCGTCGTTCACTTTCTCTCTCAGTCTCTCGTTCATCCTAACCGCTGTCGTTCTCATGTCCATTCGTTCACTCAATCTCGTTTTTTTTTTGTCTACCTCAGACTCCGTTAAGGAAGGAGCAGCCCTCGTTCTGTCAAGTGGACTCTCAGTGGCCAAATTGCCGCCCCACCCCCCACAGCAGCAATAAATCTAGAGAAAAGCAACGCAGCCCCATAAACTCAAGCAACGAAAAGAGCTAACCAAATACAGCTCTGGTTTACGGCCCTCTTGGCTCGTGGCTCTGACAGAAAGGGATGCTTGCAGGCGACTCCCTAATGTGGTCAAGCCCACGTGGTTAACAGCAGCACCAAACTATGGCTTTCCTGAGGTTGAGTCGCCTGAACATTGAAAGGAGGCCGTGAGGGAGAGGTGAATATGATGTGACGGACGGAAAAGAAAGCAATATAAAACGAAGCTGAAGTTACGGACAGACACGATCTATAAGAAGAGCGATACAAGGATGAAATTTGAGTTGGGAGAAGGAACGGATAAAAAAAATGAGTTGCAGAATCACAAAAAACTTCACAAAAAAACATCATAATATTTCCTCTTGCTGTTCCTATGTAACGTCTACCCCCGGTGGTCTGACGCTCTTGGCACTCTGTTCGTTCTAGATACTGCAGATGTCTGGAATAAGCCAAATTCTTACCCATTGTGACAAATGCGTGGTGAGGAACTTTGGCCGGATGAAATGTTGAATGTCAAGTGTCAGAATGTTTCCGAGAAGCCTTCGCAGCCTCCATCCCAGACAGTGGGGTCAGTGTGTTCCTGTTGTCGCTGTAAACCCATCACTCTGGGCAAACCTTTGTCTGTCAGACAGATTCCCCTCAGGAGTGTCGGCAAATATTTGCTTTTGCTGTGTGAAGAAGCGCCGGGCTTCAAGGAAATGACACGGAGGCAAGAAAAATACCGTGATGGGCAACAATTATGATGATTGCTGTCCATCCCGGAAATATTCAAACGGAAAAATGTTTGCATGAAAGTTTGGAGTCTCATGCAGACAATACATGCATGGTCTGCAAACGGAGACAGGGACTTGCATGCCGGGCCTTTCAGACCTTTCAGTCAAGACATTTGATCTTAGACTTTCTTAGTTTCTCGTACAACTCTTTCACCCCTGGTTTGTTACCTAAATATCGAAAATGCACATATAAATTGTGGTTTACTAACTCGCCTACACTAGCTTGTTTCAAAAACACAATTATATAATCAAATCTTAATTACTGTTGGATTGATATGCCTTCTTAACCTTTCTCATATCAGTTGTATCATCATTAGCTTTAATCCTATTAGTGTCCTACTTCTTGTAGGATATTAATTTTGATCTTTAACTGATGTTGTTTTGTTTCTTCCAGACGTGCATCTAATGCAGCTAATTTGAAAATTAAAGCCCGGCCTCCTGTTACTTTACTGTTTTAACTTCATTTGTTTGTTTTTCTATTGGCAAGAATATTGTAAAAGTTAGTAAAAGTTTTGCTAAGAGACAGGCTCTGGCCCCGGAAGCGCCTGGTGGGGATCCTTCATCATCTGGATGCAGGACTTTAACCTTGTCCTTTGGTCACGATTGGACATAAACTTGACGTTAAGTTTGAATCAAGTGGGGTGATTGATTGTGATATCCAGAGATTTGAAAGCATGGACTGAAGCCACAACACAGGCCGATGGCTGATTCTGAAGCAGCTGGATTCCCTGACCTCTGATTCTGGTGACCGTACCGTTGCAGAGCGTGTCGCTGACAGGAAAGGGAAGGGAAGGAGGCAATTAGGATTCTTTTTGTAAATGGGAGATTCAGAGGGTGAAATTAAGCATACCGGTACCTATCTGAGAAAGCGAGAGGAAGGGAGCGCATGAAAAGACAAACAAGAAGGTGAAGAAGTACAAGGGCTTTGTAGAAAATAGCAGGAGATTGGGACAGGAAATGATGGCAGGAACACTGAGATGAAAGGGAAAGGATGGAGGGATGGAGAGATAAGGATGCAGTCCCTGATGGAGGAAGAGAAAAAAATGTCACAGCCTTACAGATGCAGAGATTGAGACAGAACAGAGAAAGAAAACTGCAGTGGGGAGGCGGTATTCCTCATTGTTGTAAACAAAGAAAACAAAAGCAGGACAGTTAAAGAATGAGGGAACAAAGAGAGAAAGTATAAAACGAGTGACCGACCAACAGCCCAACATATCAAATATGCAAATTCATGTCTTTTTATATCAGGGTTTACCAAGTCTTTGTCATGTAGTCTCTCATTTTTAAATATTCCGAATCAGATTAAGATACTTCTTTGTTTTTTTCTCTCAGTATCTTTGAAGTTACTCACTGGTATAGCTGTAAATTATTCATCCCCACTTCCAGAACCTGCATAAAGGTCACCAGTATATATCTGCCAGATTGTACACTTCACTGGCTACGCTGTGGTATGTCTCTGTGTGTTTCTTAACCCCTTGTCACAAACAAACACACAGACGTCTTACCGCTGCGTGTCATGGAAGCAAACAGCGGCAAAAGCTTCTTTTTTTTTTTCACTGAAGCCTCTTGTTAGTTGTTTGACTGCCAGCTGGTCGGTTAAATTTAAAGCCGAGCTAAGATTTACTGCTGGGTGGGGTGGACACCACACTCCAGAAGGCCAGGTGCATGAAGGCAGCCAGAGTTGCTATCTTTGAAGTCATTCAGATTCATTTTGCAGCCCTTGTTGGGTGTGTTTAATCATCTTCTATCGGATGCAAGAACGTTGATGATGGCAGCCTAAAGGTTTCTCCACTCAGGGAAAGTCTTCAACGTTGGTGTGCTTCTTGTTTGACACTTTCATCACTCAGTCTCATATCAGACCTCCTTTAACTTCAGCAATGACCCTGCCTTTTTTTCCGGCTTTGATGTCGGCTTTGCCATCGATCGCCACTTGGCCCTTCGTCCTCTTTGTTTGTTTGTCTCCGTAGTGCCCTGCTCAGTTGAGAGCAGAAGTTTTCACTGTGAACAAGAGAAAGATGGAGATAAGGATTGAGAGATTAGCGAGGACAGTGGAGGAAACAGAATGAAGCATGAGATAAATGTAGCCAACTGTTGTGATGGAAGAGGCGAGATAAAGGGGAATAGACAAAAAAAGAAAGAGGAGGGCGAAGGGAAACTGTTTACCCAACTCCAGAACAGTGAAAGATGATACAAGAACGATTGAGACAAAGTGAGATGCTGAAAAGGGGAGAGATTAGCGAGGAAAAGCGAGAATTGGAAATAATGGCCTGGATGGGGGACAAGAGTAAGACTAGCTGTGAAGGTACAAAAAAAAAAAAGAGATTGATGGAGGTAAGGCAGGGAGGAGAACCTGGATAGAGGTGAGTGATGGGTAGCAGATTGGATCTGCCTCAAAGTCACTCAAAAGTCTTGGCTACAAATCAACAGAAACAAAAGCCTGTTGTTGTTGTTGTTGTTGTTGTTGTTTTTTTTGGTCTTCCAGCTGAAAGCGACAAATCAATGCTGTGTTGGGTTTTTCACTGCATCCAAGAAGGCTTATCATGCTGCCTCGGGTTCCAATAAACCGGCAATTACGGCAATTACACACATTCTGAACGCCTGACATGAGCCAGCTGCCTTCAGGTTGAACGACGGCGACGCGCATCTCTTCTCGTGAATGCGTGGCTGGAGATCCTTGAGAATCGGAATCGTCGCAAAATTCCCGTTATACTTTCAGATAAAGATTGTTAGAACCGAGATCGAGATTCTATTTGGCTGTTGCAACCAATAATGAAAGTATATCAAGTCAAGAGAGAGGGCTCGCTGGTCCCGTTTTAAACCTGCGCCAAATTCAATTTCTTCACCGCAAAAACATTGGAAGAAGAACGTTGTGATATCACCACGGTTATCATTAAGTTGTTAATGCGAACATTTTAACAGCCGGTAAACACGGCTACATTAGCATTCCTTTGGCTTCCTGGCAGAAGGAAGTGCAAAATTCACACTTTGAAGCGAACGCCTGACTCCCGCCGCCAAACGCTGCGCTATACTCATGAGCTCTACTGATCGATTCTGATCTACCCGATGTTTGGCGATGGATCATTTGGTTCAGTTGATTTCTCTGAGCTTTTTTTTTTTCTTTTTTTTTCTGGGCCTGTTGTGTCTGGAAGCGAGGTCGATGAGGTCATCGAGCCAAAACCGCAAACAATATCTAACTTTGGGTGGTGATTCTGCGTTGATTCATCGCCGTGAGGGACAGCCTCCACATTCCAGACAGCCATTTGATCTGCTCTTAGTGGGATATATAAGTATTGATTAGTGCTGCGTTGATGTCACTGTAAAAAACTTCCCTCCTCTCCTCCACCTCAAACAGCAACCTCGCTTAACCTCTGTTGAGAACGTACTTTCTGTTGCCTGTGATTTAGATCACTGTCTGTACCCTAATGGGTGGTGGTCTTTGATCAGAACCCATTTTATGTGACCCTCTATTGTATCAGATGGGAAACTGAAACTACTTATTACCCCAAAACCCTCTCAAGGACCTCTTGTGGACCTTAAACCGCATTCTGTGCTCTGGGAAGTGCAGCCCTCGCCCGCACCGCCCCTCCTGTCAGGATATGGCTCTTATTAGTGGTCCTTGCCATGGATGCTTGGGGAAGCTTTTGAAACCTAATACGGTCTTAAAACAGATTTATAAATGTTTAGGTGTATTATGAAAAACACACAAGCGGGCCGCCGAGGCCAAACAGACATCTGTTTATGTGCATGTAAGTGTGTGTGTGACTGAGAGTGAGGGGAAAGTCGTGTGTGTGAAATAGGAGAGAAAACTGTGTGTGTTGTTTGTTCTCTCTTGTGCGTGTTTTTTTTCCGTGCTCCAGTTCCCCCAGTATGACAGCGTTTCAATAAACAGCCTACCCGTATAAAGGGAACCAGTCTGTACACACACTCAGGCAGTCAGTTCATATTGCAGCCTGCATACATTGTGCACCCGTAGTTAAAACAGATTGAATGACGGCCAGGAAACACTTTTAAGATCTGATGATGGAAGGAGAAAATAATTTCAATCCCTTTTTTTTTTTGCTGGAAAATTTGTTTCTCAATAATTTACAGCAGTGAGAGCTTTATGTGTGTGTGTGTGTGTGTGTTTGTTTTAACGTAATTCTGCTTTCTGTTTGTGTGTTTGTTTGTTTGTTTCTGTGCATGTTTTAAACACTACTTTCTGCTAAGCACATACATGTTACTGATGTAACATATTTGTATTTGATTTGTTTCCCCCTGCAGGGATCTGAACAGGAACAACATCACCAGGATCACTAAAGTGGATTTCTCTGGCCTGAAGAACCTCAGGATTCTGTAAGTTTTCCTTGATTCTCCTTCATCTTGTCTCTTCCCGGTTCTTTGGATGCCGCTGCTGCGCTGTCTCATTCAGGGTCTACCTGTTAGCATCAGCAGTATTGACACATGGCTAATGTCAAACAGCACTTGGGTTCTTCTCAGGTGCTAAAACAAGCGATGTGGTTCGGTAAAAAAATAAAAAAGCTTTGGATTCCTGCCTTCAAGTTTATGACCTATTATTCCCATCCAAACTTCTCACCTTTTCTCTCTGTCGTGTTGGCTTGGCGGTCCGTTAATTCCCGGTGTGTCTCGCTACTATCTGGATGCGATGCAGAGGGACACAAAAACCGCTGATGTGTGGTACCGAGACCGAGCTGCTTAAAAGCCATGTCGCCTTTTAGGCACGAGGGCTTGATCTAGAAGAAAACGCCTCCCAGAAGGTCTATTATGACTTCTTCTCCTTCTTCCTGTTTTTGCCTTGCAGTAACCTGCATTTGTCTCTTTACAACTAATCTCATTAAGAAAAAAAAAAAGCACATTGGAGCGATTAAAAAAAGAAAAATCCCTAATAGGTTTGTATATGGCTATAGGGCAAACAAGTGTCTATAAAATAAAGTTTCCTATCCTAATGAGCTATTTCAGGGCAGGAGAGAAGGCAAGTGTGTTATCAAAGTTAAAATGTGTAATTAGACATAATTTACCAGGTTTAATAACAGACTTATAGATAATAATGGACTAATTGTGAGCTGGCATGCCAGTAACAAACAGCAAAGCTGTATTTGTTCGCAAAGCTGACAGCAAGATGTGACGCAGGTGCTGCTGTCAGCTATTTTTAGTTCCAGCGAATAAGATGGAATTCATTGCAAAAGGACATCAAGAAAAGGAAGCAATAAATACACGATTAATCACAAATAATATGACCGCTTTAAAAATGACTTCCAAATGCAGTTTACTGACTGCAGACTGGACACGGAGCAGCCAGTAAACATCTGAAATGGACTTCTGTGATGTCTCTGTGTCTGTGCGAATGCAGCCAGCAGCTCCATCCGCCCGTTGCTGCCTGTATAACTCGCCTCTAAGCAGGTGCACTTAAATGGAGTGCAATGTCTCACCTCCTCTCAGCTCTCCTAATTGTATTTACTCCTTCACTCCTCTTACTCAAGTGGCTCAAATGTGTGTGTGTGTGTGTGTGCATGCGTATCTGTGTGTATGCATGTTAGGCCTATAATAACTATAATCACCACTGGCTGCCTGCAGCTTCCCTCTTCACTCCGCTTTAACCAGATCGGCAGATAAAAATACGCTCGCTGCACTAAGCGGTGGAAATATGTTTGTGCACGTCTGTGTTTGCATTCATAAGTGCATTTATTTAACTTTAACCATGATTGCGAGGGCCGGAGTGGATTTTGGAACTCATGTCGGATAATGATTCAGGTTTTGCGTGTCTGTGTGAGATCGGATGGCTTTTTACCAAAGTAAAGTAAAGAGTTGTTGCACAGCAGCCGTGGATCCGTGATTTGTCAGCACACAGAGAAAGAGATATCTTTATTCGTGTGCATCCTGTCGACTGAAAAGGATGTGCACGTGTGTGTGACAGTGTGTGTGCATTTGTTGCGCTACACCAGCAGCTTGTTAGGTGTGTTTAGCTGCTGTGACGTTACCCCACTCCAAATCTTCGGGAGAAAAGGGGTGAACAAACACCCACACCAGAGATACACACAAACACACACACACTGCTGCATATCATGCCAAGGAATAAACCAAAAGCACACACTAATACAACCTTTTTACCGTCTATAACTTGCCAGATACACTTCAGTTCTTAATGGAGACCCTGTAGTTCAGCACATTCTTCCCAGAGAATGCTAATAGGTGCAGGAAAAGAATTATTCCATCTTTACATGCAGTCATCGTTTGACCGGTAAATATACTTGGTGCAATTACATATGATCTGACTTCTCTGAAACACCTCAGCCAATTTCACTCAGAGAAAAAGGCACATCCTCTGCTAGTGTAGGCCTTAAATCTCCTGGCCCGTGGCTTCTTAAATCGTACGCCATGATCTCGTTAAGCTTTTTAACCAAACTGTGCCTTCGCCCACGAGCGCGTAATCAAAAGCAGCGTGGGTTTCCTGCAATCTGGTCGGACGGACCGTCGCAATCACACACCCGGCTCTTCTCTGCTTTTGTAACCGAGTGTGCAACACTCGGCGTAACATCTCTGGCTGCGGTGCACGGGAAGATTTCTTCCAGATTGTGGTGAAATTGAGTAATTCCAAACAAATTTAGATGTAGGTCAAAACGTGTGCATGATATTGAACGTTTGGCTGGGGGGGGACGGGGACGTAATTCCTCATCCGTTTCGCCCATTGTGTGTAAATATCAGCCGAGCTGTTGGAGTTATTTTCTGATTTCCTGCAGAAGGGCGCTGATTTGGCTAAAAAGGTCATTTGACATCATTACACGCTTCAGAATGGCTGAAACAGTTCTACCTCGCATGCAGGAAACCGATATGCTTTTCCTCCGTTCTCCTCCATCTCCCTGCTGAGGAGTAACGCCTGATAGGGGCCGGTAGAAAAACAGTACCTCATCCGGACAACGTTCCAGCATCGTCTCCATGTGTTTGGCTCGGGCGCTCCCACCTTTCTAAACTCCAGTCAACAAATCAGCGTGTGCGTGATCCCTCATTTGGAAGAGTAAATTCAGATGGTTACACAAAGCTATGGTTTAAATATGTTGTATGCTTTAAGAGACCCCCCCCCCCCCCCCACACACACACACACAAGACTGGAGTAAACAGGCTGGCTTTTAGAAGCTTTACATTCCGCCCGATGGACCGCGGGGCTGCGCCCACGTGGACTTACTTTGCGTATGGCTTAATATTTGCTCGGCTTTGACTCGCCGGCCCCCGTCAGATTAAGACTTGACGCTTAGCTGATGCTGATGCTTACCTGGTGACTGTGTGTGACATGAACAATGCTCCTGGTTCCGGATCACTAGGATGCCAATCGGTAACTTTTCAACCAAACAGATGACCTGTTTGCTCCTGGAGGACTAAACCGAACGGCGACATCGAAACTCAGACAGTAGTCGAGGTTAATTACAATTTAAGTCTGCGATCATCTATGCCACATAACTATTTATTTATCTATGCTTTATTGTTATTGTTGCACAATTTTACTGTTTTTGTCTCTCGCTGGTGCGTCTTTTGGTCCTGTCAGTAAAGAACTGGTTCAGAACACGTCTAACAATGACTGACAGCAGCCTGAAGGGTATAATGATTCTCTTCGAACACATTTTTACAAAAGGCCGTGCTAAAACGACAGACATTGCATTCCCTTTCTCCACTTTCACTAAATCCACCTTGTCACTCTGTATTAAACCCTTTTCCTTCCTTCCCATCAGCAGCTTTCTCTCCCCCCTCCCCTCCCGTCTCTCAGGAGATGCTACTCCTAACATCCTCCGACAGAAAAGCATAAACACTCGCATCTCTGCTCCATCCCAGCTGGAAAACCTTGAATTACTGCAAAAAAAGCATGAAGAAGGGAAGAGAAAAAGAGGAATATACATTACACTGGGAGCGCCACTGGAAAGACGGATGAGGAGAAGAGACGTTAGACACCGAGGGGGAGAGGGGATAGGTTGTTAATTGTTTGCTTTGGCTCACTAGATTGTGACATTTATGAAAAGCAACATGTCTTAACCTTTCTAAACTTTAGCCTTGTGACACATTCGCTCGCTCGGTCTCCTGATTGCTTGTTTATACAGCCAATACGTCAAAAAAAACAAAACAAGTGTCTCTCGATGTTTGAACTTGATCTATTTCTATCTGACGCGCGGCTGGTTTCTCTGCCTGCACTCTCCAGGAAATGAGATTGATCTGGCGTTCCTTCCTTCGGATTGAACTGAGGTCAGCCTGGAAAGCTGGCTGCGGATGTGCATTTCCAGCATCGTCGTTGTCCCTTAGTTCAAGACTTAAATTAAGACGTTTTTAAAGATGTGACTGCGGCAACTGCTTAATATTACTGATAATTCCTTTGACAGTCTGTCGAAAGCTATTTCCCCCCCGTCTTGACTTTCACATTCTATTTCTGCTGCTTTCCCTGTTGAATAATGTCTTTTCTGTATTAGCTGAAGTCGAGCTTTTCTTTCTTTGTGTCTATCGCTGCAGCCACCTTGAAGACAACCAAATCAGTGTTGTTGAGCGAGGAGCCTTCCAAGACCTCAGACTTCTGGAAAGACTGTAAGTAGCACCCCGTTGTACCGTTGTGCCAGGCTAATCGGCTTATGCTAAGCTAATGTATTTTAGCCCAGTATGAATGTACAAGGCTACATAAACATCTGAAAATTATCATGCATATAAACCTGCAAACATAAATTCAAGCACAGTCATATCTGACATTTTTGCACACACACACACACGCACACACACACACACCATTTTCTAAAGCTCACACAGAGACACAAAGAGCACACCAGGATGATTCCCAAATCCATCCACTTCACACACATCCTTGGAATCTCTCATTGACATTGCCTTGTTCGTTTGTGTGTGTGTGTGTGTGTGTGTGTCCCTGTCAGCTCACACCAAGGCTCCAGTCAACAGATTGGACATGTCATTGCACAACACAACACTTCCCATATCCACACACCTGCATGTTTACGACCGCACTGCAGAGACGACAGGCGGACAACTTTGTCGCTTCCATGTTTACGGGGACGTTGATTGATTTGACATATGTAAAAATATTGTTATTGGTCTTATGATTTAAAAATACAAAAAGTAGACAAAAAGTAACCGATTCAGAGGACATCTGATGAGATTTTGGGGAGATGCTGACTGGCAGCAGAAGGTGTGTCGTACATCCAGTAATGAGAGCGAGAGGCAACATATTCGTGCAACAAAACTCACTCTACGTACGGTGTTTCATTTACCTGTTTGGACGCCTGAAACGGCATGTTGGTTTAGTTTGGTGTGTAGATCACGCTCTGTCCAGAAAGTTAGCCGAAAAAGAAAAATAATTCTGGCGTTTGGACTAAAGTGAGAAATAACCCTGTGAGTGATGATCATAATGAGGGTCCTCAGTGATAGTAAAATGCTTTTTAACATGCCTAGTTGACAGGTTCTCTGATGTTGTGCCTCTCAGGGTGAAAATTCAGAGGTGAGAGGTCACCGTGCCGAATCTGTGTGATTTACGGTGCCGCAATGTGAAAAACCTGGCGCTGACGTAGCCACCCCCGCGCTGCTGGGACATTGGTGCATGTCAACCCATGAGTTATGAAGTCATGGGGATGGCCATTCGGTAATTTAGGGACTCAGAAGTGGCTTGGATACCTTTCAAAAGAGAAAAGGGGATTTTTCATGAAATTTCTAGTTTTATTCAGTTTTCCTTGCAAAAATATATCAAATGTCTGAATTTTGAGGCCCAGTCCCAGAGAGATCAATTCTCCTCCATGTCCAAACCATTTCTGTTGGACCTGGTTGACATTCTGACTAATAGGGATAATTTTCCAAATTTTTTAAATATAGTGCCCATGGACTTGCGGTCTGGTAAGATTTCAAAGGTTCCGAGTAGAATAAACGTCATTATTATGCGAAAATACAAAAAGTATTCTTCTCAGAAACCCAACTGTTTTGTCTGGGAACATCTTAAGATGTCTCATAACTCTTACTAGTAGCAGATCGTGCGCGTTGCTATCGTACCAGCAGTTATTCTCGGAGCAGGGGTCAATTATTGGATATCTCTTTCTGGACGGCGGCTCTCTTTCCATTGGCTCACACAGGGAGTTAAAGGCGCAGGGTCTTGTTATCATTATCACCCGGGTTAAAAGGTTAGTGTCTGTGTCTTCTCCCGCATAGATTCTCCTTTTTGACCCCGTGACCCTCCTCCCCTGCGTTTCTTCCCCTCCCTCCACGCCTCGTCGCTCAGCCGAACGCTTTGGTGGCTTGACGACACGTTGACTCCCCCACGTCACGCCGTCTTCATCAATCTGTGCCAATAGCCCCGCCCTCCCGCTGCGCACGCACCCTCACACGATCTATCGATCACTTAACCCTCACTGGTCAATTTACTCCTTCCTCTCCACCATCTTCCTCTGCCTCACATTCCTTTCTGAATACATTCCGTAAATTCAATCAAACAGGAAATAGTGTTTAAAATGTATTTTAAAAATGATAGCTTTCTGGCAATGTTCACTTTTTATTTTCACTTTATACTGACTTGATCAGCTTTTCGCACATTTAATAAATCAACACTTTGTTTTCCGTATTAATGAGCTCACAGTGCTTTTGTAAGTTTGCATGCACGTTAAGACATTTCTATTAATTCTAAATAAAAAGCCACTTTTCAAGGAAGCAAAACGCCGCTAGCTTGTTCGCCTTGATTTATATTTGTGGAATATTATACAATAGCTAAGCTATCACTTTCATTAAAAAGAAGAAACCTGAATTTCTTGGCAAGGATCATGCATCTTGTGCACATGAGTTTGCCCTTTGAACCACGGACCCTCTGACCTTCAAGGTGATGCAGTCGCCAGTTGGGCTGTAGTTCAGTCAACACTGATGCATTAATCTGAATGATATTAATGCATAATGAGATTTTATTCCTCCTTTTCTCTCCGCAGTCGCCTGAACAGGAACAAACTCCAGTTTCTCCCAGAGCTTCTGTTCCAGTCCAACCCCAAACTCGGACGGCTGTGAGTACATCTTTCTCATTTTTCCACCTCTCAATTCGGGGATCCTTCTTTTCCTCATCTCCGACTCCGTCTTCCCTCCTCTGTCTCCTCTGATGCGTCACGCGATCCGTTTGAAAAACAGCTGTGGCGCAATGTCAGCGCTTTTATCTGGGTTGAGGGTTCAAGTCCCACGCCACGTGACACAGTGACGCTCTGTGCTCCTGTGGAGAGGTGGGAAAAAAAGGGTGTGTTGGATTTGTGTACACGCGTATATGTGTGTCTGTGTGTGTGTAATTTTAAAAGGTGAAAGACTGCCTGGAGCAAATGTTTTCCTTGGACCTGTGAGGAATTTTTATTCGGGAATATGAAGTTTTCCCAGAGTACTCGGAGTGTAAGAGCAGGTCAACATGAAGCCTTCCACTTGCCATCATTTCTCATTTCATTCACTCCCCTACATTCTTTCTCTCTCTTTCAGCCACATCTTTTCACCATCAGGCCTCTCCTTCTCCATCTTGCTTTCTCATTCATCAATTTGCGCGGTTTGCGTGGACCTTTCTTTCACACGCGTCCTCCGAGACCAACCTGTCTCATTCCATTAGCAAAACAAAAAAGGTCACTTATATCCCCTTTTGACCGGATAAAGTCCAACATTTAAAGGGTTCTTTCCTTCTTCTTGCCAAACGCACCCACCAGTTTTATGAGAAGTAGTTTTCATGTAATTCTGCTTGTAATTCTTGAAACCAACTTTTTTTATTTCATTTTTTTTAATCCGGGCTTTCATTTTGAAAAAGGCTTAAAAGAACAAATCACCTCATCAAAAACAGGAAATACAGTCACTGACGAGTTTTACGACGAGGACAAAGAACACACTCGTATTTTCTCTAGCGCTTTCTTAATATGATCTCTGTTGTCCAAAAAGCTACAGAATGACGAAATCTCCGTGGGGGTTTGCGCTATGGAACCGCAGTTTAAATCTCCGGATGGACGGATGGTGTGTTTCTCCTATTAGTGGTGATGCGTGATGTATTGCAGAAGACGGGAAGGAGGATTATTATGGCTGAAGACAAATTGTCAATTACGTCCGGTGTGGCTTTCTGGATCTCACACAGTCAGAAACCCCTCGTGTTAACATCGTGCCGCCCGCGGTGACAGATGCAAACGCATGCAAACACACGTCACTCACTTTGCATCCACTATTACTCTTTGCATCCTATTTTCAGCTCTTTCCCTTGCTCCTCTGTGAGTGACAGTCTAATTTATTTCTCACCCTGGCATACAATTCTATAAAACCTCTTATTAGCCTCGATGGCTCTTATTTATCGCCGGTCGAATATGGATACCCCTTAGAGCTCTCAAGCACCTCAGTAAAAGAGTGGAAAGGGTGAACATGTTCCAAGCTTAACATTATAAATCTCATTTTCTTTATATTCCTACTTCTAAATTATAGTGTCTGGACCTTTATCCTTCTTTTATTTTTTCTTCTTCTTTCCCCTTTGTCATCTTTTCTTCCACTTTTTCATGCTTTACATCCAATCCAGGTTGTGCCTTTTTTTGTATTTTGTGGTGACGTAAATGGCAAGAGAGAGAGCGCATCATTAGCAGAAGACAAGGAGAAGGAAATGCGAGGAGGACGGCAGCAATTGAAGAGCAGGAGTTACAGGGAGAGACAGCGTGAAAGAGAGGATAACCGTGGGAGAGTAAAGAGGAGGAGACAGGGGGGGGGGGGGGGGGTTTGCTGGTGGCTTTCTGGTTTGGGTTCGTAACCTTCCTCCCTGTCAGCCTCGGTTAGATATTAAACGATGGCAGTGTGATAGGAATTACCTCCTAACCCTCCCATTAAAGCTCTGTGGTCTGAGGTTTGGAGACAACAGGAGAGGAAAAGAGCTGGATGAGCTTTAAGGGAAAGCAGACATGAGTTGGAGGCTCTGCTCTTGAGGACAGTGGGAGGTAAGGGCAAGAGGCATCAGGGTGGGTAATAGATTTGACCAGATTTTTGGATAGCTGTCGAGATCAACAAAGACTTCGAATCAAAGAGGTTGGCTTTGCGTCTTACTGGAAAGTGCTATGATCGAGCGCCTGACAAAGACGGATGAGCAATAACTATCGGGGAGGTCATGCGAAGGAAGGATAGAAAGGCTGGTGGAGGGGGGATGGATGGAGAGATCGGGGTCTGCGATCGGTAGGAGGGAGAAGAGAAAACACAGATATGGATGGCGCTGCAGATGGATCGAGAGCTGGAGTCTGTGGGCTTCAGTGTGTACAGTCTGTGGTCGTTGTCCCCCCACAGTTTGCAGAGACTGTGGTCTCACAGCTCATGCACCCAGACGCACATTAGCGCACACACAGATCAAGCTCAGAGTCGAAAAAAAGGTTTTACTAGAAAGGCAACGATTTTTGGGTTTGAAAAGCAACAATCAGGATCGGTTGGAAAAACTCGGGCCATTTGTCAGAGGTCTTCTCGAACCGTGGAGGTTTTCTTTCCTCGGTGATTTGATGGCCGCTCATCTCCAGGCTCCTTCCTGCCATCTTTGCGTTCTGCTCCGGCGGTTTGCGCGTGTCTTACGTGCGAGTGCTTGTGAGTGTTTGTTACGTGCAGGGCCCCGGCATCCGAGCCATCGCTCGGTTTCCTGCCAGCGATGCTCATGAAGCAGCATCATTCTCCCACATTAAAGCGGCTCAGATTACAGCGCAGCGGAGAGGAAGAAAAACGAGGGTAGTGTCAGACACGCAGTATTTTTCCCCTCTCTCGCTCTTCACCACCCGGCCGGGCCTCAGGTGCTGAGTATTACATGGTGGAGCGGGTGGTCTTTTGACCATTTATCAACATGCATGGAGGCTGAAATGAAAGTCTTGGTGTAAATACAGTCAAAGCTTTACGCGACAGAATGGAGAAGCAACATAATATTGTTAACGGTAAGAATATGCAATGCAAACAAACCCAGTGTCAGCAGGGCAAGGGTCGATGTACCAAACAATTCCAAGTGGCAAATGAATGGCAGGTGTGTCTCTGGGTGTTCGTCCGACTCAGTCGCGGCCACGCCCACATTGCAAGACGTGGAAAAACAGGGTCAGAGAAGCTAAACACACCGAAGACCATGACATAGGTTTACGCAGCATTGACCAGGACACTCTTACACGTTGAAAATAAGGGGACAATGTGTAATAGAGGGATGGATGGACATGCACGGGAAGGGTGAATGACAGGTTGCCGGTCTAAATCCTTGCACAGATGAATGGACATCCACGAGACGCCCCTTGAGCAAGGCACTTGACCTCCAGCTGCTTCAGTAAAACTCCCTCACTTGAAAATGTGCACACAGTTGCCCCTGCTACTGGAAATGCTACCTATTACTGGTTTAACCAGCGGAAAAGAAGAGAGGGAGAGAGGAATGAGAGTTGGAAGAAAGAAGAACGGGGGGGGGGGCGGACATTTGAGATGTCTTTTCCTCCTAATTAAGTAAATGGAGAAAGACGAGGAGGCTGCCTTTAATCTTGGCTAATTGTCCATTTAGAGGCAACTGCCATAGTTTACCTGGTGGAATGTTTTTGTTAGTGTTACAGGAAGTGGGCGCACTCTGGGTGACCGGTGATTGGCTGTGACAGACGGAGCCTCAGTGGCGATTGGTGAGAATGATGAGGATTGAACATAAACCGCCCGAACTCTTCAGTCTCCTTCTCCTTCTTTCTTTCTCTATATGCAGTGTGGGTGTCAGATATTGTAATATTGTTTTCCTGCCCCTCGTTTCCAAGGTTCCAAAGTTTGCTTTTCACGACGGCGCTTGCTGACGAGAAACAAAAACTAACAGGCACACATTCGTTCCCAGTCTCTCACGCTGATTTACTCAACGAGGGTTTGATCCAGAGTTGTGGCTGTGCACGTCGGGGTCGATGTGTGTGTGTTGCTGCGCAGCACACTTGTTACCAGAACCACACACCCATGACAGAACTTCCTAATAATTAAACATGACTCAAACGTACAAACCGTTGCATGCAGTTGCACAGCAACGCTTGCAGGACCTGACACAAGCCGCACCGTACGACCGACTTCTAGCTTCTACTTTACTAATTGGTTCATCAATCTCACTTACCATCGGTCTTTCTAGTTGAAAATACTTTGTAAAGGGGAAAGCATGACAGTTTGTTGAGACGGCAGTGAATGAAAGCAGCTGCATCAGAGGTACCATCAGAGGGCTCCAGGGTGGAGCTGCACGGCGAGACCCACGCTGAGATTCACCAGTACTCGAAAAAAAGGGAGGAATTTTGCAGGAACCTATAAAAAGGCTGTTCTTAGTGGCTTGTGCACATTTGTGCTTGTGTGGGTGTTTGTGTTCCCACACCCCAGACAGAATGTGTGATTTGGTCCTGGGACATATTTAGATAAATACACACTGGAGATAGATAGAACTTAAGGAGAGCGAGAACTGAATGTATCCTGTAGAGACAGCCAGGGACAAGCTTATCATCAGTCATTGTTGTGCTTCTGCTTCTAAACTTTGCTTATATCGAACGGTGTGCTTTTAAATCTACTTTCTTTGTCTTGCTTTGAACTCTGTCCAAGTTCAGCTTAGTTATTTTTGTGTCTGTGTGCATAATAATCATCCTTTTATGCACGTATTCGCTCAAATATTCCATCTCATGCGTCAGTTCCAAACAAAAGCTGCTAACAAGAATAGCATGCTTAAGTAATGCTTGGTTCTCTCGCTGTGAGAGAAGCCGTTTAGGGTCAGAAGTTATAAAGTTTTGTTTTGCGTGTCTTAATATGTGAACGTGTGAGTAAAACGAGCAGCGGTGTTTCATTCGCAGGATGAATTCACCGGCCAGGCGGTCTTAAAGTTCACAGCAACAACACCTTCTCCTTTCATCTGCCTACTGTAAGAGCTAGCCAGCTCACTAGCTCGCTAAGACGCCGTAGGGCCAGAACCCATGAAATGTTCGTGGGAGGCTGGAGACCTGTAGATATATATATATTTTTTGTAATGGCGAAGAATTTTTATATGCTTGCACTGAAATAGCACAGAGGCTACATGTGGTAGTAATTTAGCCCTGCGAGTAAAGGTGCGATGTACGGGGTACATAGCCGCAGAGCTGCTAGCACACATGGCAAAAACTAATAGACTTTGCTTCCACTTGTTTACACCGAGGGAGGGGATTTGTTGAGGCAAATACCATGTATCCATGTGCGTATATGGTATTGGGATTTATCTGGAATGTCTTGTATTCCCTAAAATCTGTAATTAGGATGTGTGTGAGTATACAGTAAGCAGTGTGTGTTTCTGTCGGTCTTTCAAACATGCTAAATGCTTGAATATAGTGTTGTAATTTTTGTGCGTCTGCATATATCCTTGCATGTTTGCACGTGTATTTGCATCTGTTTGTACGTGTCTATTTAAATGCATGTCCGTCTGTCTGTCGGTACGTAGCATATTTAAGTTAGGCTAACTTGACGCAAGGCCAAATGTACTCAAATAGTCTTTTGTTTAATCACAATTTAGGTTTACATGAGAACGCTAATGGAAAGCAGACGGGGCTCCCTGGAAAATTTATGAGGAAGATGAGGATAGGGATGGAGAGGAAGAGATGAACGGAGAGGGGAGAAAATAAACCGGGATGCCAGTCAAGGCCGGGAGAAGGAGGGAGAGGAAAAGGGAAGGCTGGAGAACGTGAGGTTGTCGATACTCTAGACGGAATGGAAGATTTTAATGATTGTTGATTGTTTGTGTGTAAGCGATGACGGCTTGTGTTTCAGTAGTTGTATATACACACTGCTCACGCTGACACAAGTCAAGCCATTAAAGGCTCCCAGAATTACATTCATGTGCATAAGATGATGGAAAAGACAGTTTTTTCCTCTGAAATGCTTCGGGTTTATTGTGACTGGTGACGTTTTTATAGCGAAGCGCCAAACTGCTCGTTTAAAATCATTTTGTAACAATTTTTCCATGAAGCACAGTGAATTCTGTGATGGAAAGATGACGTGACTTGAACATTTGTCTGTCAAATTACCTATAATACCCTCAATTTCCCCTAAACTCAACAGGACGTTTGTCATTTTTTTTTGCTATTCTCTTCATAATGCTTGATGCCTTTTTAAAAGAGATATTGCAGTTTAATTTAATTTCCTGCTATTTCTCATATTCTCAAACACATTTCAAAATAAATCTCTCAAAGTGGCTAGGCAGAGGGAGGTTTGGGCCCAGTCCCAGTTTTCCCTCTTAGTCCTACCCCTCTGTTTCGTGTTTGTCCCATTTCTTTAGAGGATGCAGCCATCTCGCCCTCCATTCAGACGAAGTGTTTTCAGATGTAGACTCAAAACAGAGGAGAAGAACTGTAATGCTTTGATGATGAGCAAACCAGGGATCGAATGCGACGTTGAGCAGCGAATAAAGGATGGATGGAATTCCTCACAGTTAAAAACATTCTACCTGCTGCTGTACAGCTGTGGTGATGTCACCTAAGGGTGTCTGTCTTTAGTCTCCTCCTCAGTTCTTGGAAATCTCCAGGGGATTTACTGTAACGTGACGCGTCGTTTTAACGGACTTCCTCTTGGCCTCATATTCTGCATCCGTACGCTTATACTGACAAGTCCTGCGAAACTCCAAATGGTTGACATTTGCCTGAAACCCCCATGAATACTCTTGAACTATTGTATGTTGGGTAATTGTTTGTTTTCAACTGTATTGCTGCTGCAACCCTGCAGAACATAAACCTAGAATGGATGGTGTATCAGTTGGTTTTAGGATGCATCCTCCTCCTCCAATATTGACAATCCTATTTGATGATAATGTTTTCTATTACTAAAGTTTACTTTATTGAAGGTTTAGCATATAAAAGTCATTGGATGTGTGTGTGTGTGTCGTTGTGTGTAATAGTTTGGCTCTGTGGGAGGTCAACATAGTTACTGCTTTCATTGTTGACCTTTATTATGGCTACATAGTACATGGTTGGAACTGGCTAATGTCACACACATGGGCAGACACATGTAGGTGTCTAGAGACTCATACTGTGTGTGTGTGTGTGAGATGTCAGACTTGTGATTTATGCTGTTTAAGTAAAGTCTGATTGTTACAAATGAACTTAAACTGTTGATATTCCTTCACTGCGCGCTCACAACGACCCAGAAACACACTCTACATCACAAAAACACCACAATACACACATCTGCCCATGCACCGTGGAGACGCACAAACAAACAGGAGCCCGTTCTGTCGCCCTCCTCCTGTCCTCATCCATCTTTCCTCCATGCAAACACCTTCATGCTAACACCGGACCCTCATATGCGTCGCAACTGTTTGCAGAAACTAGTAGCCGTGATATTTCCTCCTGAACGTTTCCAGATTTCTCTCCCGGTGGGATGAAAATCTGGATAAAAACAGTATTAGACCTATGTAGATCTCAATCAGTCTAAATAAACCGAGGATGATGAAGACCTTACGTCGCATGCGGCGCCTCAGGCATGAATGAGTGAATAAACACAAGGAATATTCCAGAGCCGAGTCCGTCCTGAAGATAAAATCTCACCGACAATATGAAACGCTTTGAAATTTGAGTAAACTGCAACGTGTGATTGCATCAAAGTTTGTCTGTTTGGTGTAACATGCCAGCTGTGGCTGTGATGTCACATCTTCCATGTCTGACATCATCCGTGTGCCACTGCGGATGAGTCATCGGCAAAAATAACAAACTGAAGCTGCGGCGTGCAATATTGCAAAATCATGTCCATGTTGAGACTGAAAAATTTAAATAAACACTGTAACCATCAAAAAAACCTAAAAGTCCACCAGCTCAGACACGGCCTCTAGCTCGAAACTACATTCATTATTAAACCAGCTTGTCGATTTGGCTGGAAATCTGCTGGATTTCTTAACAGCTCAGATGTTGGGAGGAAAGAGCTGAAGAGTTCCAGATTTAAGCGGGAGATAATATATTGAGTTAAGGACATTTGATAAATGACTTCCAACAGGATTATTCTGAGACGAGAAACTCTTTAGCGCAGCGGCCAAAGATCCTCTTTGTCAGTCCGAGCCGAGGCGCCTGACGGCAAATGTTTTTACTTTGGAAACATCTCCGCGAACAGAGCCAGACATGAGCGTCAGAGGCGAACATTTTTCACGGTAATTATACCAAGTTATTAAATTAGACCGTTATTACGTGTACAATATTTCTGTACGCTGCACTTTAACCTCATAGACTGAGCTTGTGAGGAATAGCCCAGATTAAGTGTATGTAATAATGTCATCATTTGGCGCTCATGCCTTCAGCGGAGCTCCAGAGACGTTGTGAATCTATGTCTGCCAAAGGAGCACTGATGAGAGGCCGGGCAATCTGTGTTGGTTGTTTTCCTCCAATTAATCAACCTTCTCTTCTGCGCTTATAGTGGTGAAAGAATAGAGAACTTTGATTTTGAGAGGTCTTAAAAAAAAAAAAAAGCAGCTGCGTTCAGTGACGCTTTAGTTATCAATCAACGCAGACTCGACTATGAGAGCTGGAAAAAAACCCTCCAAGACCATCCTGCATTGAAACCTGCTTCGCCTTGGCGACGATTGCAGATAAAATGAAGATGAGACGGAGTTGGGAAGAGTTGGGTGGCTGGAAGAGGGGTGAGGAGAAGGAGCAGAGGGAGAGAGGGAGAGGGAGAGTCAGCCACATGAATGGGGTGAGAGGAGATTTGACCAGGCCTCCTCTAAATACAGGGCACCACAAAACCACTTTAAAACCTGTTTAGATATATTTATACATCACACACAAATTCTCTCTCTCCCTCTGTTTCTCTCGCTCTCGCTCGCTCTCCGTCAAACAGAAACACACACAAACACAAGAAGAGAAAACCCCAATTAACCCCTCGGCTTGAAGCTCCACCTGTTGAGCCCCAAACGGGACGCTTTGAACTCTAGAACAACATTTGCTTGGGTTGTATATACATTTAAATATATATATATATTTAGCCTGTGTTATTTTGGTGCAAAGCCTATCTACAAATGTCAGAAGTGGATTCCGGCTCGTTTCCCCTATGTTGTACGAAGAGCTGTTTATAGCTACATCTGCACCGATCCAAATAAAACAAACTATAGTGGAAGAAAAGGCTAATTTAGTCAAGGCAAATGAAAAGTGAGTGGGAACAAGGAGGCGGTTATTTTTAGCTATAGAATGATAATTAAAGATCTTAAAAAGCCCTGGAGTTAGAAACTTGAGTTGTTTATCTTGTTTGTGTTGACAATGTGTATACGTGTGTATATGTCACTGTGTGTGTGTGTGTGTGTGTGTTTGAGACATATAAGCTGATACTTTTGTGCTCCGGTGAACTAAACAAAAGAGGCAGGAATGTGCATATTGTTTGTGTTTTTGCCATGATAAAACTCCTCCTCCCGCCTCCTTTTGTTTCTGTTAGCGCTCCCTCTGCTTTCCTCGTGCGAGTGCATTTATTCGGGGTGTTTGCGGAGTAGGAGCATCTGCTTTTGCACTCTGAGGCGATTGCCAATGTGTAAAAGTTTGCGTAATGGCATGCCTTGAGTGAGTGTGTGTCAGAGCACTGCTGTAACCATCATCAGGAGCCAAGCGACGCTGCAGCTTCCAGTTCTTAGATGCTCCGTCGACGTGTCGTTCTGCTAGCAACGCCACCAATGTGTGCAGTTAAAAGAGTGGTAGAAGGAGTGATGCATGCATGAGCAAACAAGATGAAAGAGAAACGCACAAAGGCATTGTGTGCGTCTGCATTCGCACGAGTGCACTGCATTGTTCTCTGCGAACTTGTCGCTTTGAATTTTGGTCATTTTTACAAGTGCAGCGTCAGGCGTGTGGTGAAACACCCTGACCTCGTGTCGTGTGTGTCCCAACGCGCCTCCGATGGGTTTCTATTCCCGTCAGAGACAACAGGGCTGCAGCTCGACTTTACGATGCCACCACCGTCACCACAACGCCTCCAGTATAAAACAATGGAGCTGCTGCAATAGATTATGTGTGAATTGCTTTACTTTTATTCTGCTGCTGTTAAAATCGCTGCAGCTTGATGCCTTTTTATTCATTTATGCATCTCTAATTCGGACATTATTTGCCACAGAGCTGAAACTAAAGCTCCACACTGTAAGCTGTGCTCAGAGCTCATGATATAAACGGATCTCTCAGCTTCTTTTGTTTTTAAGCTATAATAATAGCATCTCCCTTTGGGTAATTGGTATGATTTCAGAAATACTACACTGCTATTGTGGAACGGAGGCGACATCCTTGTCGTTTCAACTTTAAATTTGTTGTGGAGATGTGAATGAATAAAGGAAGAAAGAAAATATGTGGCAGAAATAAAACATCCCAAACATGTTTTATTTTCAGGTCGGACTCGTGTTATTCTGTTTATTTTACAACCACTAGTTATTCATTATGCTTTGGATTAAATAGAAGCCGTTTAATGAACGCACTGCTTCATTAAATGGATTGATGCTCTAAACCTTGAACAGAAAAAATACGAATGATATGCACTTACTTCCCAAAAGAAGCTTTTAGCTAGGACTGTGTGCATTTATGCAAAAAAAAACATGAATGTGTTAAAGCTCTAGTTTAAAAGAAAATGACACTGACAGACAAACAAATGAATAAACTACTGGACTGGGAGTTTGATGCTGTGTTTTCATCACGTTCATTCTGGTTGCGGCGGATGTCGTTGGTCCTTGGCCCTGGAATCTGAAAAAGACAGGATCAGGGGGGGAGAGAGTAGAAAAACAAATCTGCCAGCAGGAGATGATGATTATAGCATAAAGGGGATGTTTGATGTGGGGAAAAGTTTGTCTCCGTCGCTGAACGTCAATAAACAGTTAGCTGCCGTTACCAACACTGACAAAACAGAAATAAACTGCGGAGGTACAGACGCATACCGAAGCAGGGGAGAGAGAAGGAAAAATAATCAGAACCGCAGCAAAGAGGAGGAGGGAAGACAAGACAGATAAGATGAAAGACATAACGGTGAGAGATGGAGGACATTCACATGAAGAACACAGACATTCTGTTTGCAGGGTTTTCAGTAATCCAATTTATCTTCTGATGCCAGGAAATGTTTCTTTGTCATGTTTTCCTACATTTGGAACTTTTTAAACACACAGTTCAGTGAAAAAGCAAACAGAGCAGGGGGAGCATATTCCTTGCCATGTAATTGTATTATATACAATGATAATTCCTTTCATCTCCACCATGTCACATGCACTTTGGATTCCTGCAGTATTTATCATGTGTGTATAATGTTCTTTTAGAGACCTGGTTGCACATGTACACAAAAGGCTGGCTTCCAGTTAGAGAAATCTAGCTGGGGGGGGGGGGGGGTCTGGTTTCTATAAAGCCTTACCTTGATTGTGAAAATCAGATTTCTTGTTTACATGACATTAAAGTAATCTGATCTGTTGGTACTTCAAGAAGTTTAGGTTATTCCATGTAAATGCAATAATAGATAAAGAGACGAAGCAAAAACAAGAAGAAAGCCTGCAGGAGAAAGCGCCAGAGCGGCTCTGGCGAGGCCCGGTAGCAAGTTCAGTGCGGTTCTGGTACGGGGTCAGCCAGCGGATGCCTAACGGTAGTTTGTTTAGATTTATTTATTCTACTTCTTGATGCTTTAGCTGCTCCGCTAAATAATTTCTCCGGATACATACGTATGTCCGTGCAAAGTTCACAACATGCTTCCCCTTCGTTTCTGACAATCATTAAATCACTTTGTGACTGCTTTACCATTTTTTTGAAGATGATAAACTATGATAATTCTGACATGTGCGTGCTGCAAACCGTTCAGGTGCTGCGCTCACAAATTAATTCCGCCTTTTTTCCTCCATCGAGCTCATGCAGAAAAACTATTTTTCCAAAATACCTTGGGGGGGGTGTAACTTTGGCACGGCGCGTTGCTGAGTTTATAGCGCAATGGTGGAAACCCTGCAGAGAGAGTGAGGCCTGCAGAAAGAGACACGAGAAAGTGTGCATGTAATGGCTTGAAAGACGCAGACCAGAACAAATAATCGGGTTGTCGATGGCGACGCTCGAGGAGGAGGAGGGAGGAAATTACAAAGTGAGGTTGTGAGCCGAAGACAAAGATCAAGAATCAAAGAGAGGGAGGGAGAGCAAATAAACGGAGGTACCGGTCAGTATCAGCGAGAGGCTAAAGCTAAATAAACGAACACAGGCGTCAAGTGGTGCCGAGCGCTACTGAACTCCACGCCACCCACTCCCTGCTGCCTATTTCACGTGGCGATGTCAGTGGCTGCCCCTCGGCTGGGCTTCTGCTGCCCAGCTGCGACTCTTTCTGCACTTCTCTGTGAACTGATTCGCATCAGAGTTTGTCCATCCAGAGAGATCTAGTAGCACTTCAAGAGAACGTGTGCAGCGCTCTAGCTTCAGGAAATCATTAACGTGCCAGTGATTGACCCCCCCCCCCCAAACGCATGCGAGTCCAGGAGTTTCCTCTTTTCACCCTCACTTTTCTCGAGGTATCGCTCGCACGCTTTCATTCCATCATCCAACGTCGCTGCGATTATTCTGCGATCGTCTGCTAGGAAATGAAACTGGCGATCAAACTGCTCGCACTGTCACAAGTTTATGGCACCGTTGGGGAAGCAGAATGATTTTGAGGAGAAAAAAAAAACTTGTCTGCCAGCAGACGGTGTCTGTTCTTTATAATGTGTCGGACACATTGCTGAGGAGCTGCTGGCTGACAAGAGCATGAACATGCCTACACACACACACACACACACACACAAGCATATAAACACATTTGTGCCACCTCGCTGACAAGGTGCTCACTGATCCTGCGGCCATGCATGCATGCATGCATGCACGCACGTGTGTGTGTGTGTGTGTGTGTGTGTGTGTGTGTGTGCCAGTGCCAGCCACAGACCCGTCAGACATGTGTCTACTTCCCTTCTAGATTGCATACGAAGCCGATGACATCACCTCATAAACGTCAAAAACAAAGCGTCAAACAAATAATCCCAAAGATGTCCCTCATTTAAAGTCAAATAAGAGTCGGATCAGTCTCTGCAATACATTTGATGCTTGATCTCGACTGTCAGTAATTGGTGTCATGCACCATTTGGTTGTGCTTTGTGAACTCCGACCTCGGTGTCCATCGACTTCCTCTTCACCCCTCCTTTGTCTCTCACTCTCTGGCATATTTGACATTTCTTCCATATTTCATCCGACAGAAAAGAGTCACACGGACATGTGGCTCTCGTTACAGGCCTTTGTAGTGTTATTAACATGAAAGAATGCGCGCAAGAACACAAACGCAGACATGGGATAATATCCTCATCGGGGAATCTGCAGTGCATGCGGCCGCCTTCATGAAAGGCACCGTTGTGGGGAATTTACTGTATTGCTTTATGTGGGAACATGTGTGTCTTATTTCCTCTTTACTGAGCAAGGAGCACAACGGAGTAAAGTTCGATGTGGAGAACATTTGGAAAAGAACGTAGTACAACTACTGGTGGCCTAAACGTTACAGGATCTCTGTATGGGCCGATCTGGGAGAATCCATACCAGTTGTGAAAGCTTGAATAAGAAAACTGCTGATTTTATCTGTTTGACGACAATCAGAGGACAGAGAATCAAGAGGCGTCACTGACATCACAATCAGGCAGACGCAAAGGACTGTGGGAAGTGTAGAGGCGGGTAGAATTTAACAGTGTGGGCTCCAGGAGATGCCCGAGATTAGTGTGTGTTTTTATGTGTGCATACATCATTGTAGTTTGTGTGCAGCCTGCGTGTGTCCTTGCTTTTGTGTGTGTGTGTGTGTGTGTGTGTGTGTGATGACGAGCAATAATGTCATGAATAGCAAACATTCCTGAGAATGTTCTGATTTTAATTAACGAGAGAAAAGACAGGACTGAGTGGCAAATGGCTGGATGCACGGAGGGAATAGAGGAATGAGGGTGAGACGAGAGCAAGTCAATAATCGACATCGATGTAAATCACGCCCGACTCATTGGTTTCGTATTGTCTTGTTTTTCCCGTCCTGTCTTCACCTCTGCTCTTTGTCTCGTCAAACATTCGTTGCCAGAAGCTGAAATCCTTGAGCGGCGCCTCCTACACACTGTGTGTCCTGACAGTTCACATGTGTTCTGAAGTAACATCACCTTGGAACCGGCTGTATTGTCATGTGGAAACATAGACGCTAACACATCCTTTATTTCACCACACAATCAGGAACATTTTCCCTCTTACCTCCACCATGATCATTTCTATGAGTTGCAGGGCTTTGAAATGAGATTTGTGGCGCTCAAAACGCAAAATCTTTGGGTTTGTCTCACCCATTAAAATACGACCAGGTTACAGATCCTCCACACAGAACGTCTCTGGACTGGAGATCATTATCCTCAGGCTGAATAAGATTTGCATCCCCTGCATCTGCTCATCCAGACGACCCTGCTCGTGACACTGTGGTATGGAGACGTCAGTGATTTCCTCCTATTTCCATATGGAAGTGTTTTTTTCCATAATTTCCTGAGGAATGGCATGCAATTAGATTAAACTACAAGCGATTAAAATACAAAATGCAGCTCATCTTTTGCATCCCCGGAGCAAATAAACTCAGAAATAAATGCCATTTTAAGCTTAAATACAGAAATGTTAAACACTTTAAGATGATCACCATTCCGTTTGTTTGGCCTCTGAAATGTGCCTTAAGTTGTCCTGTTAGTCCTGCTTTGTGTTTGAAGTGTGGCGCTAACTGCAGGGACAAACTCGTGGGATTTATTGAAATTGTTCTCTTTGCGGTCTGAAACACCAAATGGGCAATAAAAGGAGCATCTCTCTCTTCCGCTCTCGTAATCCCTCTCCTTCCCTTCTCTTTGTAGTGCTTTAAGCCACTTCCACTGCTCACACACGCTGTAGACACATTATGTACGAGCATTCAGACGCGCTATTAATCACCAGTCTAACTCCGGAGGTCGGTGGAGTAATAATAGTAGTTTTTGGTGGCGCTTCGCGGATAAATAGATTGTTCTAAAATGCCCGGAAAAGGCCGTGAGATGAAAGATCCCTGGACGAGCCACACTAATGAAATCTGCTGAGTGAAAACTGAACTGGGAGGAAGAAGCCCGTACCTGAAAACACACACACACACACACACCTGACTGCAGTGCTTAGGGAGTTCTCTGCTGTTTTCAATGGGTCAGTGAACAGCAGCCATCCAAATAGAAGTACCAGCTTCCTGTTCCCTCTGTGTGGGGGATACTTCTAAGTTAGCAGTTAGCGGTACAGCTACTCATTAACCCTGATTGAAATGCATAGTTAGCAACCAGCCTTATTAGCCTAAGCACAACCCAGCAGTGGAAACGGTTACCCTGACGACTATTGGAACAGCGTCATCCTTTTTGTTTGTGTGTACTTTATGACAAACAGCCATGATCACAACAAATCAGGCTGCGGTAAGATGTTAGCATGCTTGACAGCTTGTTTTTATTTTATGATTCTTCTCGTGTATTTTTAAAATGTCGGGTTTCACCACTAATTGTTCCGTAATAAAGAGTCTCTTCATCCCCCCAACCCCATTTTACTCAGTGAAACTATGATTAGAGTTTAAAAGAGGTTCCTAAACAGGTTAACTGATGTTTGTGTTCTGGACTGTAGCTTTTGGAGGTTTAGGCCATCCTTAAATGGGTCGGTGCGGATGTGCTGTCGTGTTTGTTTAGGACTACAGCTCTATCCAGACTGATTTTCCAGAACCGGAGCTCCATCTTCAAAGCGAGACGTCTCGGATTCCGTTTCTTGGTAGGCGTCTTTTGTGAGATGAGTTCTTCAGATTAAATTCTTTCTCTATCCATTCCGGAAAAGGTCAGAACAATAACCTCGTCATTCCCGTACCTCCCAGAACACTGGGAAGTCTCAAGTTTGAATCGGCCTCCCGTCATCGCACGGAGAAGCTCGATCGACCTGCAAAAAAAGCGTCCAAAAACTTGATGTTCTCCAAAATTGGTTGTAGTGTGCGGGGTCTAAGGTCAAGTGTAGGCAGCAGTGCAGACGCCAGGAAGATAACATATGACTCCCATGATGCCTTGCTGTCAGTGCAGACCCAAAAAGCCATTAACTTGTGTTGGCCTTTGTGCTGAGGTTAGAAGCATGTGTGCTTCGGAAGCCGTTGTTGTTCCTGCATGTTGTTTAAGTGCTCTGCCAGACCCATCAGGCTGTTTGTCGGTGCACACTAATGTCCACCTGGGTCCCTGAAAGAAAAAGCAGAGACGAGGGTCGTTGCATAATTCCTGAACCCTGTCCTCACCTACGTTCAGACCTCGTTCCTTGTTTCTGCCCTTGCCTCGTGCTTCATTTTCCTTTGACTGCTTAATAGCTCACATTTCCAGTGAACTTCTAGATAAGGTCATCCACTTAGTTTTATTCAAAATAATGCCTGGTTCAGCCACACGCCTTTCCTTTCTCATTTTGAAACAAGACCCAGAGCTGCGTCTCTTTACCTTTCCTCCTTTCTCTCTTTTCGTACACTCGTCACACGGAGAAACTCATTTTGCCTCACATTTGTTTTCAATCTAAAGCGTCAGCTGACTTTTTCCACTCTGCAGACCTTTAATAAAAATAATTAACCTACGTGCCGGAATACACCGCAAGAGAATATCGCTCAGCCTGTTTTCTGTCTCTGCCCGCGCTCTCCCTTTCTCGCTGTGACAGTCTATTCCCTGAATGCCCCTCGCTTCCTTTCAGTTCAGCAACTAATCGCTTTTTCAAACAACTTCTGCATCTTTTAAAAGCAGAAAGCAAGAAGAAAGACTGAATGGAGTGTGGATGTTTTGGCGATGCTGAAGGAAATTTAGTTGTTTGTAAAAGTGAATCTTCACCTCCTCGTCTTTCTCTTTCTCCATCTGAGCCCTCAGCACTAACTGTGAGGATTTCCCGATCTTCCTCTCTCGTCTTCCCTTCATCTCTTCATCATTTGTTCGAGGGTGTAATAGATGACACGTTGAGATGTGTCGACATCCGCCCGTCCATCCGTCCGTCCGTATTTGCTGCAGGCATGCACTAGAACACGTTGGCTTTCAGCTGCGGTCGGCTTTAAATCCAGTCTCTCCGTCTCTGGTTGGTCGTCCGTGGAGCGGATCCAGTTTGCATCATGGTGACGACATCGAGTGACTTGTGGCTTCTCTCGCCACGGTTTCAAGCGGAGACCAGTTCCTGTTCCCAAATCTCCAGCTGAGAGTCTGAGCTCGTTGACATGACGGATGCAAAAGCTGCTGTACGCCCGAAGAGGCTCCAGGTCAGACATATCATTAATTACCCTCCAGTCGTTCCCGCCTGTCCGAGCAGCATTTCTAGCATCTGCACATGCTCACGTTTGCCCCCCTCAGCACCCGTCTGTCTGTTTATTTGTCGGAGTTTGCATTCTAGTCTATTTTCTGTGCATCTGTGGACGCGCGTTTGTGCGTCTGCATCCTCGCATGTGGTGTCTGCATGTATTTAAAGCCGCGCGGAGCCTTTCTATTAGTTTTTCGCTCTGGTTTAATCCTGTCAGCAGAGATTAATTTGTCATTTCTTCAAGTCATTTAAAACCGTTAGAGAGAAATGAGCACTTTTCCTTGTGGTTGACCAGTACATTAACAGCACAGCGGGAGACTCTCAGCCCCTTCTAACAGGACGCGTCTGCTAAGCTCATTGGCGGCGAGCAGCATTAGCATATGCATGGAGCTGATTGAGTAATAAACCAGACATGGGATCCGCTGTCAGAAACCTGCTCTTGGTTGGATTTTATTTCAACTTGCTTCAACATTTTTCCTGGGGTCACGCTGGACAACTTTCACTCATCGTTGGGATTCCTTCAAAATGAAAAGAGCTGAAAGTCAAGAATGTGAAGCCGAAAAGATGAATAAATAGATTTGGTTGTCAATCGGTCCTGAGTCCTGCTGGGTGTGGGTGTGGCTTCAGATACAAGCAGGGGGGGGTTACACGACGTTTAGACAATAGTCTTTTGCACAACGTTTAAGGGAAGACAGCCACAGTAAACAAGCTGGACCAAGGAGACCTACTGTCGGCCAAGCGCTATCAAAAGCCTTTTTGTTTTCCGCTGCAGTGGAGCCACCAGGTCGTTAGAACAATGACACTAGAATAATGTTGTTAGAACAATGTCGTTAGAACAATGACGGAAGGGTTTTTGATCCTTACATGTGAAAAAATCTAATAGTTTTTATCGGCTGTCTTTGTATGTAGACTTATTAAAGTTGCTACAACTGAGGAAGAGGAATCTTTTCTCCGTGATTACTTCTTCCAGCGTGTTCCAAGCTCAGGTATATATGTATACATATATATATATATGTATATATGTATATGACAAGCTGTTTGGCCAAGCTAAAGCGTTTCCACCTCCGTGATCTGGTGTCTTATGTTACAGTTTCCATGCAGGGCTTCATTCAGGTAAATTCAATAAAGGAAGCAGACTGATGAATTGTCCCTCAGGGGCACCCGTATCTGTCCGACCGGCGCGGGAGGGTCGCAGTATTATAGAAGAAGGGAAAGAGGGTTAGAAACCTCTGCAGTGATGAAGTCTGTATTAAGTTTGCAATGAGGCCATGAAAGTTAATGTGCACGTGTGTGTGTGTGTGTGTGTATGTGCTTGTGTTGCCAGGATGTTCATGAGGTATTGTTTATGACTGAGGAATGAGAATTGAACAAAGCAAGAGAATAATACTGTTTGCATCGGTGTGTATGTGCCTTTGTGTGTGTGTGTGTGTGTGTGTGTGTGTTTTCTGGCAGTCCCAACACTGGACCAGATGTAGAGAGTTTTCTGTCTGCCTCTCTCCCTCTCTCTCTCTCCTTTCTCTGTAATCACAGTTTTACTTTAGCTGGAAATAGGCAGGTTGGGAAATACACAAAACACACACACACACACACACACACAAATACACAGTTTTTGACCTGAGCCTCTGGCTTTTTAACCTCCCACACTCGTACAAACGGCACACACAGGACATGCACGCACACACACACACTCTATACGCGGGAATACACACCGGGTCGGGCTCATCATACGCTTACCCTGCTACTCACCCATGATCAGGACGAGACACACACTCACACAGACCCAAACCACATGGAGAGTACAGAGACGAGCCGCTCGCCCGCAGCTTCCTCTTTTTACTGTATGTCAAACTGAAATGACACACACACACACACACACACACACACACACACACACGCCACCGCCGCCACCAACTGGAATTTGGTGAAAAAAAAGGAGTAATTATGCATCTAAGTTTTCATCGTCTGGATATGAGACGCTGCATTTCCTCGCAGCGGATGCCATTCTTTACAGGAACTTTATTTTCAGACGGACCTGACGGCAGCGAAAGACCTTCAGCCAAAAAGCACACATTTAAACGAAGAAATACAAAACGTGGGGGCAGAAGAGTATCTGCTTTCATGGCTGGGATACATAAATGAACTGAAAATGACCCTTTCTCATCGTTGCGACAGTATTTAGCGGCCATATTTCATTACATGCTGTTGTTGGGAGCGATTCTACATGACGAACCAGGTATGTCGTCTGTTCTTCGAAGCCAAACTAAGTGAGTCACCGCCGCAAAAGTAGTTGCAAACTCAACCTTTTCAGAGATGGAGAACTTTTTCTCTGACTACGTTCATTAAACAGCGAGCCCAAACGCCAATTAAATCAACTCCGTTTTCCACTTAACCGCACGGCAAACAAAGTCGGGCCGTTACAAGCTGTCTGTTCTGTTTGGTACCTGAACATAATTGTGCACATAAAGGCCTCTGACTCCTCTAATCATCGTGGCTGGAGCTGCGTGTCCCGCTTGTGTTCTGTGAAGGCCCGTCTCTGACATCAGACTTAATTGCATGTTGCCGGGCCTCTTTTTGCTGCTATTTTTCCAAGTTAAATGATCAAATATGTCAAAGTGAACTCTGACAATTTCCGCGTTTGTTCATTTTGGCCAGTGGGCTCCTGGGAAAATGCTCCTTTGCTTTCCCTCTAAAAGCTCCTCTTGGACGTATGTCCCTGCTTATCTGTCCGTCTCCCGGTCAGCCTCCCGACAAATGTTTGTTCAGTTTGTTCAGTTTGTTTAAAAGCTCTCGGTCTTTTGCTCACTGTCCACTTCATTGAGCCTGGAGGGCCTCTATACGTCTGTGTACACACACTCCTTTTCGTTTAACTCGTCCTTTGTGCTTTATTTCTGTCTTTCACACCCTCCAAACCTGCATCCCTCCATCATATATGGAGCTTTACCAGTAGTCGCAGAGTTGCAGAAAGCAGTCAAACAGTATCTGATCGTTTCTTGATGTTTGTGTTTAATACGGTCAGAAACAGGCGTCAATTCGAAAGTGTGCACAGCGTGCACGCCAATTTGTTTGATTGTGAATTCATTTTAAGCGATTTTTCACACTGTAAATGTCACCAAAACAACATTGGTGTCATTGTGCAATGTTAGTTAGAATTTCTATCTCGGATCATGTTGTTTATATCCACAATACAAGCATGACGATGTTTTTATTTGACTTTAAAAAAAAATTCAAACCCAAAAACACACTTTCTTCCACTTTCAATTTTATTTTATTCTCATGCTTAGATGTATTTTAGTTGATGAATGTATTATTATTAAATAATAAATACACCATAGGAAGCAGAATATATTGCTGTGTGTGTAGGGGGGGGGGGGGACTGTATCTGCCTGCCCCTGAGTGAATGGCTCCCCTCTGCAAGCATCTCTAGACACTGACGACAACACGACTGCTAAACGAGTGGGAAAGCGCAGTACCTCTCTTCTCTTCTCTGTCCTTCGTCTTTTCTCTCGGCGTCCCATTCTCTCCGTCTCTGTTTGGTTTTCAGCAGAAGTCCTGCAAGCTGCCGCCAACTCTGTTTGAGTTCCCCCAACCTTTAATGAGCAGCGAGGGAAGTCGCTTTCTTTTCTACTCACTGGTTCCTAATCGTGCCTTACTTTTTCATTACCTCTTTTGCCCCCCCCCCCCCATTTCTATTGTCTCCTCCTCTCCCTTCCATGTTATGGGTGCCATCTGAAACCTCGCTATATTTACCAGCTTAGTTTCCTAATCCCAGTACAAACTACCATCACTAATGACTTTCTCACAGGTTGCACTCTGGGTGGCTTAAAGGAAATAAGAAAGATGGAAAGAAGGGAAATAGAAAGACAAATAATGAAAGAAAGTGAGAAAGAAAGAAGAGAAAGGAATGGAAGAGGAGACGGCTGGTAATTCCTCAGCTATGCACAGAACAGGTAGACGAAAAAGAGAGGGCGAGCAACAGGTAGTTGGAGCCCAGTCACGCATGTCCCAAAATAGTGTGTGTGTGTGTGTGTGTGTGTCACCCCATGACCTCAGGTGCCCTGCAGGTGTGTGCCTCTGCATAACAGAGGCCAGGAACTCATAGACTGGGAAATCCTCATCAACTGCATTCCATACTGGTTTAGCTGGGGGAGGGAGCATAGCGGACAAAGACGCGGTTTGTAAAAGACAGACGGAAGGTTCAAGCGAAAGAACAAAAGACATTCTCGTGCACTAAACAGACGCATTTCCTGACATGTTTTGGAGGATTTCTGAACCGCTGAACTTCTCCGCGGGTGTTTTGCGCCTGCGCTGAATAACAGAAGATGTTTTCTAGTTTTCCTTCTGAATGAACGGTGACTGATGCACGTCCTGCAGGTTTATTCCCATCATGCACTTAGAACGGGCGATGGAGGCGCAAAACAAGTGTTCTCCTATAGGGAGAGAGGGAGAAAATAAGGAAGGGGTGAGAAGAAAACAAAGGAGGCAACAGATGGTAGGTTTTAAATGCGTACAGGAACTTCAATGGAGAGAAATAGAATCTGGGTATGAAGAGAAGAAAGATGAGAACTTTGACCTTTAATGTCTCAATCAGCACTTTTATTTTTTAGATTTTATTCTTTCCTTCCTCCCTTCCTCCCTTCCTTCCTTCCTTCCAGCAATGCCAATCATGTCGCCCTTTCAAACCTCTCCCACTGTCTGTCTCTGAGTCTCATATGCATCAAGCTATCGAGGGAATTTCATGCAAAAGAATGAAGCGTTCCACAGAACAAACTTCAATTAAATGGGGAGGGGAGCACAAATATTATATATTAAAGGCAAATGTCACACAAGTGCTGGTAGTATAAATAAAAGCTAACTAATGCCATTGCTATAATTAGCTATATTCCCCTGTGTTTGTGCTTATTGTGTGTCGCCGTGCAAAGACCTTGGCCCAAACCTCTGTTGTTGTTCTGTTCATGGAATTGTTTCCATTTTTCCTCTTTGGAAAAAAAACCAACCATCAGCATTTGCATAAAAATCACAAACCAATGAGGGCATTGGATAACTGTCTCATCGTTTCCCGCTGTGTTTCCGTCTCTGCTGCTCAGTTTGTGGTGGTTCTGTTCATCATTCTTCTCTCGTTTGTTCTTTCTTGATGTTACGAAAACCAACTTGATCATTCTGGAGATGTTAAGTTGCTGAGCCAAACAGTGGTGCTCGTGTGAATGCTGTGGACGGGATTCTTTCAGTGATTTGGAGGAGGAATGTGCTTTCTCGTGTGTGTGTTGTGACTCCTAATCTAGTCACAACCGGAGCTCCTGGGTGTGAAGATGAATGTCTCAGCACCTTAATACTCTACACAGGAAGACATTACTCAGTCAATACCTGCTCGTTTATTAAATAAATCCTTATTAACACTGTTTATATTTGTGTTACGTTTTACTGCAGATGTAAAACCGTCAACTATACTGGCATAACATGAAAAACTAATTCACTATTTGACACGTGAACAAATCCTCCTCGTTCGTTTGTCGTCGGTAGATATGATATGACTGCCCCCCCCCCCCAGATTCAAAAACAACTATCACTATCCAAAATGCTCAATATTTCATCACAGCCCTTTCACTGAGAGTACAATTAATGTTAAGGAAGTGTTTTTCAGTCCTGCGTTCAGTTCACTGTTTAATATTAACACCACAACCTGAACCATTTCTTCCCCGTCTGTCCGGCTCTAATCCATAATTCATTCATTTTCTCTCCTCCTGTCTCGAACCTTTTCATTCACACTCACTTCTTTTTGTCGATCCGTGTCGTTTTCCCAGCGCGTTTGTCTTTATATGTTGCAGGCCCAATAAAATAGTGTGTGCATATAGATGGCTCATTATCCCTTAACTACCACCCCCCCCCATGCGGTGGCTGATGTATAGGAAGTAGATAAAGGCATTACTAAATCAATCCCGCCGGGACTTCATTTAACCTGCCTGGTAAACGTACATCTCAATCAGTTTAGTTATGGGATGTGTGTGGAATAGTCCTGAGGGGCTTGTCCTCAGTAGGTGTTAAGGGGACGGACTCTCAACCCGTCTCTGAACTAATGACCTCCCATTCATGAGCTCAGTTTTTTTAACCTTCAGATCACCTCTGACAGCTTTGACAGCCGGGAAATAAATGTTTAACCATGAAGGGGAATAATGGTGTGTATTACAAGATTCCATGATGAGGTGATGAAACTGGCAGGAGGCCAATGGTGTCAATGTCTCTCACCTCTCGCCTCCCTGTTTCGCTGCAGTACTCCCTTTCTCACACACACACACACACACACACACACACACACACGCTTCTACATGCTCACCTAACTCCACTGACAGCCTTTCTCCAGTTCAATTAGTAATGATTTGTTGCGCTCCAATCCCGGACCGTCGAGATCTCACCTTCGGTTGAATGGCGATTTTTGACAGCCAATAGGGAAACAGATTTCAAATGAGCTGTTGTGGAAATCTTCTAGAGGGGAATTATTCAGAAGTTGATGATCTGTGGTCGTGAGCTTTGGGTCATGACCAAAAGGACACGATCTCGGATGCAAGCGGTCGGAACGAGTTTCCTCCGCACGGTGGCTGGCAGCACCATTAGAGAGAGGGGGAGGAGCTTGGAGAGAGCCGAGAGACATAGTCTGTGTCTGGGGCAAGGGAAGTCTGGAAATCCCTGCTGAGACTGTTGCCTCCGCAACTCAGCCCCAAAAGATGGATGATGGATGATGGATGATGGATGGATGATGGATGATGGAGAGGTTATGGAGAAACATTGTAGATTACAAGAGCTGCAACTTGTCTTGAACTTCTGGAAAGAGTGGAGTCCAGATTCCCAAATGAATTCTGGTTTTCAAATAACGGTAAGTAAAGGTAATGGATTTTTATTATATAAACCTGGAGCACGTAACTGTAACAAACAAAATTGATATTTTTTTCACTCTGGGAAATATTCCCTTTCCTCCCCGATGAGTTAATGAGTTTGAATGACGCTGAGAAATCAAACATGAATTGCAGGTCCGGATGGCGCTGGGCGTAAAACAGTGTAAGAACGTTCTAGTAAGATGAAAGCAAGTCCGGTGATGTTGGCTCAATGCGTGCGATCGACTCCGACAAGCAACAGCTCGGTAAGCTTTGAGCTTGATTTGTAATTGAATTCAAAACACACACACACACCTTAACCCTTAGAGGCCTGCTGATGAAGGTGATCCTTAGCTTCATTAAATCTTTTGCGCAGACCACACGCACTTTTGCGCCACCCCTCGTTTGCTGCTGACCTGATGAGTTTGACCTCTCCATACCTTGCTGCCCCGGGCCGTTCCACCAATCACGGCCCAGAGCGAGATTCCTCTGCCAGGTGGACGTTTGAACTCTTTAATGAAAGCTTGACGGAGTTCATTTATGACCGGCTGATTGATCCCCAGAGCTTTTGGAGTGGACGTGGTCTTTCTATTTTAATTAAAAGGATTGTTCTAACAATTCATAATGTGGAAGCTTTCATGAAGAGAAACCCTTGGTGGAAATAAATCTACAGTTTCCTAACTGAACAACGTGTCCTTTATCTTCCTATCTGGGGGCGGTCCTTGAACGCTACTTCAGGCCAGACATGAAAGCTTCTCGCAGCAAAGCCCTGCAGCGTTGTTATTATATTTTATTATCCTGCGTCCTTTGCTCCATTTAATCCTCGTGACAGCTCGGGGAAAGCGCCTGTCTGTGTTTGCGTTGTCCTCGGTTGTGAAAACCTGCAATCGCGACACAAACCAGCAACGGAACAATCGTCGAGTCGCGTATACGACTGATGTTTTCCCCACGCTTTCGGGTTCTGCTCTCTCGCTGTTTGAAATGGAAGCGTTGTATTTGTCATCTTGACTCAGCGCTTCACACCCCGCCAGCCTCCAGCAACACATGCAGCAGTGTGTGGCGGAAACAAACAGTGGAAAGGAAGAAACGACGCTCATTTAAAATGAACAGAGCACAACATCGGCGTTCCCCCGAGAGCCGCGGCCGCTTTCGTTCACAGGAGCCACTTGTAGCATCATTTTGTCCAACAAGTGGATTTAATACCGGTCTGAATGACTTGACCTCGCCGCAGTGGCACAAAGCCTCCTTAGATTAGTGGAAGACACACACACACACACACGCACCAGCACACACACAAAGGCAGGCTCGGCACACAAAGGCAATTCAGATCAAGGTATTTAAAGGAAGAGGAAATGTCAGTCAGCAGGGGGATTTAGGGACTCTCTCACCAAGATAAAACGCTCTCCTCTTTCTTGCCCCCCTTAATCACATCTCTTCATCACTCCGTCGCATATTTGTGTCTCTCCTGTGATATCCTCCGATCGCTTTTTTCCTCTCTTCCTCCAACATTTCCTCCTCCTCGGCTCTTCTCGTTTCTCTTATCTAAACGTCTAGGCTTCCTTTCTCAAACACTTCCCTCCCTCTCTCCACTGCTCCCGGTCCTGTCACCTCTTTCCTGCCTTTCTTTTTGCCAGATTTACCCCCCCCCCCCCCCCCATCCCTCAGCGCCACACTGTTGATGTTGGCCCCGACTCATTTCTGTTGCATGGCCTGTCAACGGATGACAAATGAGTCGGCGTCGAGTGTCGCAGCACGGAGCGTGGCACTACATCTTCCTTTTCCGAGGCAAGCGTTCTGAATATCACGCCGCTGTTTGAAAGCCGGGTTCGAGCCGACGGAGATGCTGGTGGAATGTTTAACTGTAGCACCCTTCTGAGCTAGTTAGCATAAAATTGAGATTAAATTTGCTGTAAATCAGGAAGAGGCTTGACTCTCTTGTTCATGTCTTGGGCTCTCATTGATCACAGCTCGATTGCACATTGCAGATATTCCTCTTCACCGTGGCGCTGCTAAAGGGCTCGTCTTCGGACTGTCTGCAAACGTTCTTAATGTTTGAGGGAATTTACAAGAGACTTATTTAAAAAAGGGAAACTTTTAAGCATCACAGGATCTTAATGCATCGCCCAACCTTTTCACTTGTGCGCATTGGACTTTTGAACGTGAAGAACTGTGCGGCATCGCCGGCAGGACGGCGTCTCCAGTGTTTGTACAGTGTGCCATCATTCTGAGGAGTGTGTTGCGCACGTTGTCGCCACAATTCAGCGCGCTGTGAGTGTGAACCTCCGCAGGGCGCGATGAAGACATCACCTCCTGTGCACCGACAAGCGGTTAAACAGACACCCACTGATGTTAAAAGCATCTGTGATCAATATTTGAACCGGCCCCAAGCTTTCCCGTCTTACTGCTGCTGCCAGCGGGGTGGAGGTCCGTCTGCTGCGCCCTCATTATCAGGGTGGGGGGGGGGGGGGGGGGGGGGGGGGGTCAGCTGATTAATGGTGTTAAACATGCAATATGCCAATAAATCCTGTCGTTCACGTTCTCCTACCATTCTCTAATTTCCATCCTCTGCTGCTGCTCACTCTCTCTTTACGTAGTGATGAATGGGTTGACCTTTGAACCCGATGTTATGATCCCTCAGGTTCAGGGAAAGGAGGAAGGCTGGAGGGAGGGAGGACAGGAAGATTTGGAAGAGAGATGAGGCCAATTGATAAGGTCATCTGACGTGGTAGTGACACTTTTGGGGAGTGGAATTCTTCACACACACACACACACACGTACATGCACGAGCCTACACACCCATGTGGATGTGCAGAGATCAACAGGTAGGCCTCTTTAACGGCCTGAACAGACGTCGCCGTGGGACACCCGGCCCGTCTGGTATGTTTCACCCCTGTCATGTTACTCTCCGGCCTCGCGTCCCGTCCTCCTGCGCTGCTGTGCATCTCTTTTCTTTCATTTTTACTCTGCTTTTCTTTCCCCTCCTTCAACTCCTGAGGGTTTGCACCTGTTTGGCATGTTGGATATGTAAAACTTCAACGCTCACGCGCACACAGTGCTGGTCCTCCTTCCTCCCTCCATGTGCGCTAATTTATTCCTTCATTATAGCGAAGCCTTCCTTTCATCTGTGTCTTAAAGGGATCAATGACAATGATTTGAAAACAAATCCCGGGAGTTTTGAGTAAATGTAAAAAAAAAAAAAAAATGCTAGCAGAATAGAATCATAGTACAATGCACTAAAATGAGCTGCAGGATCCACAACTGCACTGCACTTTAACTGCATTCAAATGACGGCCGTGATGTGAGGGGGCTCTAAAAGGCTTCAGCGTTCCCTCATCAGTGTCTCCACTGATAAAGACGCCAGGGCAGTGATGGAGAGAATGAAAGAGTCGCTCTATTGTGTGTTTAATTAAAAGGGTTGAACTTGTGGCAGCATCCTTAATCACTGCACACACACACACACACGTGCACGGACACACGCGCACACAGACTAAGACCAGATCGCTGAATAATTCACACTCAACGAATTAGATCACAAGTTCTTACTCACTCTTACTTACTGTTTGTAATCATGACTAAAAAGAATTCTGCACCATGACTGGTAGTTAACAGGAATGTATGTGTATGTGTGTATTTTATACTCATTCGGAATGTGTGCGTGTGTGTGAGAGACAGGGAGGTCTGACAGTCCTGAAAACCTCGTTGTAATACGCACTTCATTCATCTTTTCTTCTTTTTAATATTTCACTCTCCCTAACGCTCTCTGTCTCTCTCTCTCTCTCTCTCTCTCTCACTCACTGCATTGAAGTACCAGTCATCTGGAATCAAGTATTTCATTTTCAGCTCTTTTAACTTTTAACTTTCATTTTCAAACCATAAGAAGGAAACGACGAGACGCATGAAAGAGAGCGATGGTGAATAAAAAGGTGTGCTGTGGGTGTCTTCTCTCCTCCCGTCTTCCAGTCTCTCACGATGGAAACCTTATTTGCGTGTAAACAGCAGTAACACATATTTAAATAAAGTGACTCAGCCCGTGAATTAATCTCATATAAATATTAATATTCAGGCAGGCTGCACAAAGAGATGATAGAAATGTCATCTGTTCATACATTGGATATAGTTCATCTGTAACCTTCTACGTTTTACTTTTACTTTGAGTAAATGAGTTACCGTACTTGTACTTTTCTGTACTTATGCTTGAGTACAGAATGTGTCACACACACTCACACACACACCAATTTGTCGAAGCTTTTATTGCGTTTGATGACAAAGGTTGCTGGATGTGAATAATGGTCTCTCTCAGCTGCTCTGCACTCGTCCGTCTATCTCCCCCTCTATCTCTCTCTCTCCCTCTCTCTCTCTCTGTGCATGGTTTTAGTTTTCATCTCCCCTATCCCGTGTCCTTGGGGGCATGCTAACTGCAAACTTCTTGCGTGCGGTCCGTTTTAAAACAGTCAGTGTTTACAAGAGTGTGAAACATTTTCTTCCCGTCTGAGCAAAAGGAATCGATTTTCCGTAATGCGGCAATGCAAGCCAAAAAGAAGAGAGAGAAAATCCCCGATAAAGAGAGAGCTGAACTCTGTGAGGTCTTCAGTATTAGTTCCACTAACCTGACTGGTTGTGAAACAAGCCAGCGCTCTGATCTGACATCTCTATGGGGAATACGCTTTTTCTTTTTTTTAATCTCTCTTCCCTTCGCCCTCCTTTCTTCTTTTTCTCTCATTTTTTCCCCCTCCTCCTCTGAAAATGCAGAAATACCTCATGAATGTGTATCAGAAAATGAGAAACACATGGGCTCTGTGGAGAAAGCCGTCGCCTCGCCTCAGAATGCAAATGTTGGCTTTAGGCTGTAACACACACTCGGGGTCTTACAGTCGCCCACATGCGGTACGCAGCACACGCACGTGTGTGTGCAGTCCATGGCATGTAACGTGCACCGATCTGCTCCCTGCATGTACTCCACTGCACAAAGTACTGCATCAAACACAGATGAGCATTTGCACAAAAACTTGTACAAAGACACGCACATGTGGTGACGGCATGCGTTATAGACCTATAATGTGTGCAAGAATAGGGTTGAGGTGCTAATATATGTGTCGTGTTCTAACATACGTATCACCTTAACACCCGAGGAGCCCATTAAGTAACTGTAGCAAGGTGTGTGTGTGTGTGTGTGTGTGTGTGTGTGTGTGTGTGTGTGTGTGTGTGTGTGTGCGTGTGTGCGTGTGTGCGTGTGTGCGTGTGTGCGTGTGTGCGTGTGTGCGTGTGTGCGTGTGTGCGTGTGTGCGTGTGTGCGTGTGTGCGTGTGTGCGTGTGTGCGTGTGTGCGTGCGTGCGTGCGTGCAAAGACCACCCAAACTTGTTTGGTTTCTTTCTTAATTCTAACCATGTAAGGTGACACCCCGGCTGCTTTAATTGACTTCCAGTTTGGACTGAAGCCTTCAGCGCCCCCAGACGGGGGTGGGGGCGGCGGCAGTGAGCCATCCTCGCTGCTCTGGGTGAATGTACATGAAAATTTATCGTTACTTTCTTTCTTTTTTAAATCCTTCCCTGCAATATAATTCTTAAGTATACAGTCACTCTCAGGAAGTTCGAGTCGGGTAAATTAAAAAAAAAACCTTGAGGTTTAAAAAAAAAAGGTTTGGTAGAAAAGTCTGAATGAAATTCTCAGCTGCAGTGGTGACCTTTGACCTTGTGGCTGATCACAGACCTGCAGCGCCTTTATCTTGTCTTCCCTCGAGCAAAACACTGACCTGAGTTCAGAGGCTCACGCTTGAACATTTCCATTTTACAAGACAGGCAAATCCATGGATTTGACAACAGCACCGCCGTTTTGGTTCGGAGTGATGTCATCATCCATGAAGAAGGATTAAATCACAAACACACGGTGTCATCATGTTGGGTTCAATAAATAATTAATGTACTACAGACATGTATTTTTTCCCGAAGCATTCCATTGTGCATCTTGTGCAGTAAAAATATATTTTTTCCTGGGAGCTGTAAAAGTACAAATGTAAATAAATCAAATGCCCAATTTAAGAACAAAAGGAAATCATTCATCACTAAATGTATTTATTATACTATAATCATTATAGTATAATGGATCATCACACCTGCAATTGTACAAATTAACATTCATATAAACAAATGAAAATTATATTATAAATAAAAAGAGGTGTTGTTTTGTAACACGAGGGGCTCTAAGCGTTACTTCACTGGGGGCTTACCGGCATGTTTGACAATTACCCCCCCCCGACAAACACACACACACACACACAAACAGGAAGACACACACAGAGCGTGTCTGGGCGGGGAGCAGATGGAAGCTGGCTTTGATTGCTCTGTTGATCTCTGACCTCAAGGTGAAAAGGCACAGGAGGGTTCAGCAACACAAACGCACACTCACATAAACACATGTACACAAACCCGCGAGCATTTTCAAGATAGTCTAGCCAGTGTGTGTGTGTGTGTGTGTGTGTGTGTGTGTGTTGCGGTTCCTCAGGTCACATCCCACCACACGGAGGTTAGGATCACTACCAGCTGGATTCACTTTGATCTGTGTGTGTGTGTGTGTGTGTGTGTGAGAGAGAGAGAGAGAGAGAGAGAGCTTCTCACCTGTCACAAACTATCATTGGCCAGTTAAGACAGTTAAAGCTAATTAAAGGTTAGCGTGAGATAATGGTCCCATGTTTTACACTGCTGAGCTTTGCTGTAGGATTAGCATATGTTTAGCATCTCATGAATGTTGAATCTCATAAATATGGTGCAGTCAGTTTTAATAAGGCGACATAGAAGCAATGCCGATTGAGGAAAAACGTTCATTTTGACGAGTGTTTACAAATGTCAGAACTTGTTTGGAATTTGGGTTGTGATGATCTTGTAATGATGATGAAAAAAAAGGGTGGGGGGCAGAATTTAATTCTTCTATCTGCTCCTTTCTAATCATGAAATGTTCTTGACAGTATGTGTAAGGTGTAATGTTGTGCATTTTCATGAAAATAATAAATAAATAAGATTTGGATAAATCATGAAGACATAAAATGTATCCGCGCAATTCTGGTTTAAACGTGTTGGCGTTGCGTTCACGTGATGTGTGCAGACGGGGGACGGGGGTTAAACATGCGACCCCGGGGGGCGTTGGCGCCGCGTGCATCACGCCTTTATTTGGAACTATATCCTGGTGATTGGCGACGTGATTACGTTTCTGCTGAGAAACTCTCCCTGTTCTCTGTCATTAGTGTCATTTCACTAATGTCTGACTGAAGACGCCCAGAGGAGAGAACTATTAAAACACAGCGGAGCAGTGTTAATCGTCCTCTCTCTCTCTCCCTTCACTCCGTCAGTTACTCTCGCCCTCTCGCTCGTTTTCTAATACTTTGCTTTTGTTCATACCGGTACTTTGCTTTTTTTCCTCCTCTGCCTCTAATGAGTCTTATTACCAGATGCTATCGAGCGTTCCACAACACGCCACCCTCCCACCGCCACTCCCTAATGGTTCACTTATTAGGGATTATATTATGATTTAGAGACGGGCAGGCGAGGGGGGGTGGACATGCGGCCCTTTGTGAACAGGTATCTCCACCATATAGCTTCATAAATCACAGCGCCGTCATTTTTATTCGTCTGACCATCAGAAACGTGTGTTATTCCAACAAAAACACCTCTGACTGTAGTTGTGTGTGTGTGTGTGTGTGTGCGTGTTTTTAAATCCTAAGATATTGTAAATATCTCCTGTATCTTTCTTCTTTTCTTATTTCTTCGGCTATATGTGTGTCCCTGGATGGGCCTTAGCAGATATGCTACATGTGTGTGTCTGCGAGAGGAAGGTGTGTGGCAGACCGGAGAACCTTTGATGACACATGCAGACACACACACACACACACACAGAGCGCAGGCAGCTGCGCTCCAGATGTTCCCCCCCCGGAATCACGTCTGAATCCCATTTGTTGTCTTTGCGTCCGACGCCGCTGACCGTCGGCCCTGTTGGCCTCTCAGGCTCCGCCGCTGATCGATCAATACGATGGAGACGCACAACGCAGCACAACGGTGGATTCAGAATCGCCCACCTGTGCTGTGACGTTAGCCTATAAATGATCTGAAGCCTGGTGGAGTTCAGTATTTATTGAAGTTCGTCTCCAAAGCTGCAGATGGTAACGGACAGTGATGTCACCGCCTACAAAAAAAAACAAAATGGTGAGATGACCCTGTGAGGTTTTCTTGTAAATACTCACAGTTGTGTTGAAGTTGCGTTACCTCCGGGCCCAACAATCGCTTTTACATTTGCCCACCTGCATCATTTATAATTACAGACTGCTGAATCATCACAGACGGGTCTGTATTTTTTAATGATCCAGTTCTACTTTGTCAACATTTACTCTTAATCGCGTCTGTTTTGTAAAGTCAGTTCAGGTCGCCTTTTAAAGGTCAGATTACCTGCCGAACCCGAAATCTCCGTCTGTCCTCCTCCTGATTTCCTGTCTCCATCCAGCAGATTGAGCTGTGTGTAATCCGAAACCCATCTGTTTTGCGTTGCCAGTTAGAAAGCGATGCGTTCCAAATGAAGCCGCTTGACGCTCTGACTAACTTGACGCATCGAGCGCATTGACTGCGACGGGACGGCCCGGCGTGGACACGCTGTGGCAGCGGTTAGAAAAAGCCTTCCAGGCTGGATTAGAGCGTGTTTCACGCTGCATCGCATGCTACCAGAAAGGATAAACAAACGCCACGTGACGACCGCGATGACAGTTTTAATCACGGATACAGTCATGTTGGAAAATATCAGCGGACACAAACGCCAAACGTAAACGCTGCGGTCATTTGTAAAACGCCAAATCGCTTTCTGCACGTCACAATTGCCTCCGCCGAGAGTCGGGAGAGCTCACGTCATCACCCGTGTTCGATAGGATGTCTGTTTTTGGTTTTTGGTTTTATTTACGAGACGTCTCACAAGTTGTGGACAGACTTCGATGAAATCGGAGTGAATTGAACTGACTTCCATCCGTCCATTTTCTTGTAGAGCCGCTTTTATCCTCCTTGCGGGTCACGCTTGTTGCTGCAGCACCGGGGTGAGAAGCGGGGTACACCCCGGACGTGTCGCCAGCGCCTCACGGGGCCCACACGTGGGCAGACAGCCACTCACGCACACATTCATACACTTCTGTCAAGTGTCACCAATTTCCCGAGGTCAAGCCAGCGTCCATATTTATTTGATAATTTAATGGATAAATTTCTTTCATGACAGAAGAAAGAAACTCCTTTAGATCTTTCTTCTTCTTTTGTCTCCCCGAGCAAACGTTCAAATCCTTCTCTTCCTTGTCTGAGCTGCAAGCGCTCGCAAACCTCCTTCACCTTTTGCGCTTTATCGCTCAATATTTCTTGGTCTCCCTTTCTCCTTACCCCAACTCTCTCCCCGGGTCGGGTCTGGCAGCGATCACGCACGCCGATGCGCTTTAAAACCACCAGAACTAATGCGGCGCAGAGGAAAATGATGCAGACGGAGAGCGAAAGAGACGCAGAAAGACTCGACGGCAGGGAGTTAATAACGGACAGGCCGGGAGAAAGTGGGATGCGGGGAGAGATGAGAGAGAGAGAGCAGGCGGGCGTCGCTCGAAGGTAGAGGCGTGTTTGCGTTGTCATTGGCCGTCGGGCTCTGATTTGATGGAATATAGACAACAGATGGAACTGTATTTCAAACTACCATCCTGCCATTGATAAAAAAAAAATGACTCCCCATTATCTCAATCCATCCATCCCCTCATCCATCCAGCTGTTCCCCGGCTTGATCCTTTTAGCCCTTATCCCCATATTTCCTTCCCCCCCTTTGTGTCTCCCTCCTCCATTTTTAATATCTTGCTGTTTCCGATTAAAATAGTTGTGATTAAACGGCGAGACCTGACTTTCCTTGGCTTACAGCAAAGATAATAGAAGCGGGCGATGACTAGCAGATGTTGACGGCGATGGGGAAGACGTAGAAAGAGAGAGAGTGAGAGTGAGAGAGAGCGAGAGACCAAAGGGTGGGGAAAGGAGAGGGAAGGCAAAGGTGAAAGGAAAGGGTTTGAACCAGGAAATCAAAGCAGGGGCTGGTGAAAGATGTCGCCGCCCAATCGCGCCACCTTGACGTGGAAAGACTTTGACTGTTGGAAATCTTTACTTGTGTTGGCTAATGGAATGACAGCTCTTCATTATCTTCGTCATTCTGCGCTCGCCCTATCGCGTCCTCAACTCTGTCTGTTTTCTTTCAAATTTGAATTTGATTCAGTTCCGCACCGCTGGCGCAGAATCAGAGAGCGACGTCACGAAGATCAACATCTCCCAGTTCTGTGTATGATATCGCTCTATTTGTCTCTTGTTTTTCTCATTTGCTGCATTCCTCCCCGCTCTGTCATGCTTTTCCTTTTCTCCCATGCGCCGCCGCCGCTTCGCTCGTCTCCTCTCTACCTGACCTATGTGTGTGTGTGTGTGTGTGTGCACGTGCGTGTAGTAGCGTGTTTGTGTGTATAAACATGTAAAAATATTAACATGTTACCACGCTCCCCTTGCTGTTGTTCGTTGACAGTGATTAGTAGCAGGTGTTGACTCTGGGTTCAAACACACACACATACACACGCGCACACACACACACACACACACACACACACACACACACGTGAATGATAGGTGTGATTTATGGGGCTGGGACCCGTGGGCTGCAGGAACAACACCGTCTCGCTCTCGGTAGATAACATGTGAGACACGCGCAGGTACAAGCGTTTGCTCAAACACGTGTAGGCTCACACACACACACACGTGCGCGCGCACGCACGGTGGATTCTTGTCTGACATGGCTGGCTCCTTTCAACCCAGAGGTGAGATCAGACGTTAAGGATGTAGCGATGAAAACGCTCCTCCTGGAAACTGCCGTGATTCATCTTCGGAATGAGACGCAGCAGCGCTTTTGCATCTCCGGCCCGTTGAAGCACCTGAAAAAGCATTCTGGATCTGAGCGGACATGTTTTCACGTCATATTTTATATTGTTTGTAGGCGAGACACAGAACGTTGTTGTAAAGTTCTCGCCAGATTCAAGGAGGAGGTCTAGTGGGGGGGGGGGGAAACTGCACTGGAAATGTAGCGAACGCGAGCATGAGGGTTCCTGTCGCAGGTTGTTCTGCAGTGCAGCCGTACATCAGGCATCGATTGGGATTATACAATTTGACACGCAGGCTCGGTTCAGCGGAATTGCACGACAATATAATTATTCGGATGTCGCTCGGGGAGGTTGGGAAATCTGTGAAAGTTTATTTGTGCCACTCCACAGACTGCCTGTCCCAAAACATCCCTCCGGATGTTCCGACTATTTGTGGTTAGCACATTGGTTAAAGTTTCTGGGGAAAAAAGTGATTCAGATTTCTTTTAGATTCCATCCACTGCTCTCTCTGTGTTCGAGTAGGAGGTGGAGGAGATGCAGAAAGTGATGAATTCAGCCTGAAACATACTTGTTTGGAATTGAACCACATCGCATTTGCATCTTGACCCGCTGCACCAGCTGCCGCATGACTCACGACTTCCAAGATATATATTATCTAAAAGAGGATTGCAAGGATTTGCAGGGAGACGTTTCAGAACACGGGTCACAGGATTGGAGTTTTTTGAGTCTGAACAAATGGCTTTTCTACTTAACTACACACAGATTCTCACCTATAGTCTGAAACGCTGCAACATAAACATGAAATGTTTTGCATGCCTGTACATTTTGATATCTGCACTAATGAGCAGATGGACTCATCTGTCCACAATACAACACACAGCTAGCTCTTCCCTTCCCCGCTAATGCTAATGTCAATCAAACATCTAGATTCGCCCTATTCATCGGCCTTGTTGTCATCAAAGACAATTAGCAAAAAAAGATTAGATTTGAAGAAGGTGTTCTATGAAATAGGGAAATATTAAAATAAATAAAAATACTTCCCGTGCTCGAGCTTATTGTGGGAGTGAGAATAAAGTGAACTACCAGCTAAGGCGGACGCAGCGTGAGCGAGAACAACGTAGTCATGACACTACCTGAAGTGTTTTGTGAGCTGCTGTTTGGGCTCTTTGTGTTTGATTAAGAACGCGACATTTATTCAAGCTAATTTGTGTTTCCGAGTTTGTCTGATTGGAACTGAAAGAGGGATGCAAAGAGAAAGAAAGAAGCCCACAAAGGGACAACTCTCAGGGAGTTCCAGTCTACCAAGCTACAGACAGACCATTAGCACTACTGTCAGCACTAATTACTCCCCATAGGCGTCACACTTTTCTCTCCATATCTTTGTCCCAACGTTCATCACGCCATTCTGCTCAGTATGGCTTTTTATTTTTGGTATTTTTCTCTGTCTCTGTCTTTGTTGCCTGCTGTCTCTGTTTATCTGTAGCTCTCTGCAGGATCCAGGAAATGGTCATTTATTTTCCGCTTGCATTTATTTTCTTCCTCCTCTTCCTCATTATCCAAATGTCATTTTGCTGTTATTTTATCATTCCACTGAGTGCACTTTGTTCCTTGTCTCGAGCGATGTTCTGCACCGACTTCAGCCAAATGTATTTTTAATGAATTTGATTAAAAAGAAAAATAAGATTATATAATTACTGAATTACTGATTCTCTCACACACACCCTGTTATTTTTACAGGGTGAATTGTATAAATAGCTCTATTCTTTTTGTTGATGGCGCTGCAGAAATGGACGTGCATGAATGTTTGAAAGTGTCATTCATGGACGGATGTGTTCACATTACAGGCAGATACAGGTCACAGGTAATTCCAAATGTGAGCTGTTACTATAACCAACTCTGACGTGAGTAGACGATCCTAATTGAACGTGATGCTAACGTGTGTGTGGCCCGAGTCGCACCTTCATTCAGCTCACATCTGCCAAGAATTTATTTTTTCCCTCTTTCGCCTCTTGTGGCTCTTTGCACTTTCTCCAATCCCATTAAGATGAAAATACCTTGAAAGGATAATAAACAAAAGAAAGTCGGAAAGAAAGTTGTGGATAAAGGCGGGGGGGGGTTTAACAATTAGCGAGTGTAATGAGGCGGGCGGTTTGTTTGGAGCTAAAGTGAGCGGGGCTTTATGGGCGGTTGCTGTTCGGCTATGTGGGATTGGCATCACGGTGGATGGAAAAGACGACTTTGAAGTTTGTTGAGCGAGGAAAAGTAAAGAAAGTCGTAGAAGCGATCAGCGGGATTACAGATTGTGTAGGAAGATGGCGCAATGAGATGAAGGGAAGGGCAAACGAGAGGAAAATGACCTTGAAGTAATAATGGGCAGAGATTTGTAAATTCGTGCAAGACATTCGTGTCGAGGTAGTTGAATCGTAACGACAAATAAATATCAAAATCTCCCAGGGCAACAGGATATTCCTGTCATAATTTAGCATTGAGTCCTCGTAGGGTTTATGAATAAGAAGATAGACCTTTAAAAATAAAGGGAAGCGAGAAAAGCAGGAGGTAATAAGCATTATTCTTACCATCTATTTGGAATATTCACATTTCTGTTTGGTCTTCTGAATCCATGGTAACTTACACTCTGGATTTTACGAGAAAAGAATAATGATGAAAATGAGAGTAATAAGATTTTAGCGTGAATGTGCTGTTGCAAGATTGGCATTTTGGAAACCTATACAAATGGGTTTTATAGCTCAAATGCGGTGTAAACCTAAAATAGGATTAACACCACTTTAATGTGACAATTTAGCCAATTTTGTATGAAAATAAAATTGCATGACATAATAAAGCAATTTGGAAAAGTTAGACGCTAAGGGCTTCGGCTGCATGCTAACGTTTTGTTGCTGCAGTTCTTCACATTTTATTTCTCGTTCTTTCACATTTGAAAGACGGCATTAGTTTAAATCTTCCCGTCGGTGGAGCGACGTTTCATCTCAACCTGGAAATAGTCTGTAAAACGATTTGTGGTTTTAGAATGCTGCCTAAAGTAATTTTAGGAAGCGTCCCTTCCCTTTACCGATTGTGTTGTGTTTTGCAGCAGAGCGTATTCAATCGAAATTCTCAATGAACGGCGTCAGCAGAATTTGACCCCCCTGTCTGACCACTACATGTTGGAATGAGAGGTAAATCAATCAGGTTTAGCTTTTCCAGATTGATAGTCCTACAGTGGGAGGTGGAAGCACACACACACACACACACACACTCACGACCGCAGACAGACACACACACCTACACGTAGTTAATCATGTGTGTCAAGGTCCGGTGGGGGAGGAAGTAAATTCTGGAATGCCAGTTGGACTCTGTCATCTGTGTGTGTGTCTGAAACCTTTGCCTCGTCCGTCCAAGAGCAGCGCAGGTTCTACTCAGGATTATCCCCGCGAGTATCTCGCACACACACGCACACGCACACACACACACACACACACACACACAGGCAGACATTTGCTGACTCTTCTGTTCCCGCTGTGGGTCGTCCACCAAAGCGCCCGTCAGCCCTTAAGCCCGCCTCCAGCTGTCACAAGCTTCCTGTCCGTTTCCTGATTCCTGTCAGATGCAACAGAGAGGCCTTCTTCATCCGGCGGTGCCCCCTTCATTCATCACCATTACCCTTCACTCTAATAGCAGCTTCCTGATAAAATGCTTTTTTCTTTTTTAAACCTGTGGTGTCTTTTATCATGAAGCCGCTGATACACGCCGGCTGTGCAGGGATGTGTGTGCGTGTGCGTGTGTGTGTGTGTGTGCGTGCGCACGTTGAGACAAGCCAGTGTCCCCAGTTTAGCCAGTAATATTTAATTGGTGTAATTAACCTGTTACCATGATAATTAACCTGGGCAACAGCTCTGTCTATATTATAATGACAAACAGATGGCACGGCTGCAGCCAACACTGATGAACACACACCGTCACACATAGACGCACATGACAGCTACCTGCTCACACACACAACCTGCATGCCATGGTGTCTGCACAAAGACATCTTTTTTTCTTTTCCGCTCTCGCGTCTCGCAGCAGCAGGCTGAAGATGTCGAGGCGGAGTGTCGGTTTGTTTCTCCGGGGAGGCACCTGATCCTGGTAACAAAAAGAAAATGGTGACAATAAGAGCAATTTAATATGGATTATTACAACTATCTTCACAATATTGTAAATATGTTGGTAATCGTGGCTTTAAATGAGAAAGTCCCTTGTGGAATCCATCATTAATTGTGCGAGGATTTCCAGTGTCACCGTCGCCGTCGGTTCTCTGTGTTTTTATCCCGCTGACAAACACCATGAAGTTTTCCAGTGGGAACAATGGAAGCAAATGATTCTCGACTGCATTGTCAGATGGCGTAATCAGCGAAACATGACAAGGGGGGGCTTTGATTTGATTACTTCCTGGTGTTTCTGCCAATCGGGACATATTTCTGCCGCCATCATAGCGTCTGATACGATCAGCAAAAGTCCCCGTCTCAGAAAGAGAGAGTTATTTTAATGCGTTATGAAAGGAAAGCTTGAAAGATATGAGGCTGAAAAAGAAAGACGAGACAAAATATGGCGCTGAAGAAGAAAGGGAGGGTTATCTTGATGAAAGACAGAGCCCCATTAGTTTCCCAATGGCATTCAGTGTGTGTGCGTGCATGTTAGGTAGGTGTGTATGTGGTGAAGGTGTTGAGTACGTTGGATGGCTGTTGAAATAGTGAGGAGGGGGTAACACCAGCTCCCTCCTCTCACCCCTACCACGGAGGTCCAATCGGGTTCCACGCTGACAAAGAACAGGACTCGGTCGGCTTCTTACCCAAGGTGCATGCATCCTTACGAAGACGCCGGGTGAGGCATCTTCTTGATCTTGATCTCAAAACTTGGCCGGAGGAATTAAGTGAGTTCAACATGTTATGCTAATGTATCTGTAAAGCCAGACGTTTGTGGGGGGGGGGGGGGGGGTCGCCTTGAAGGAGGTGAGGTGGTGATGCAATGATGGATACATACGCTGTGGAGTCCAGGCGTCAGAGAAAACAGTGAGGCATGATGGGAAACAGATACACGCAGTCGTCCTGGTTGTCAAGGTGACAGAGTGTTCATGTTTGTGCTAAATGCATGTGTGTGTACCTGCATGCACCTGTAGCTGTGTCTGTTTTAATCGGCTCACTCCTGCTGAATCCGTCTTTCCTCCCCCTCTTTTCCGTCCGTCTTTGGCGGCGAAGCCGAGAACCGGCGTGCTTCCAACTCCTTTTTTTCTATTGCCATTATCTTGAGGTAAACAAGCCATTATCACAGAAGAACAAATGGCTGTTTCCACTTATTATCGCAGGAATGACATTCTGGCACACTGCGAAGCCAGCATGGCGTCCGGACGACTGCTGCGACTGATTTCACCTGAAAATGTCATCGTTACCGATCGACGCTCTCGCCATAACTTCAAACTCCCGACCCTGTTTGCTCTCAGCGTTCCGGTGTCGACAAAAGCTACTTTGAGAAATCTATTCCTCGTTTTCTCAAGAAAATGAAATAAATGAAAGAGTTGTCAGAAGGCAGACAAGCCGATGTCTAGATTTATTTTCAGGTTGGGTATTCTGAAAACTGTAACGACTCCCTCATGAACACAAGAGCTCTAAACTCTTGACTTGACCACTTAAACACTTCATCTTCTGACACCGGATCCTCACAAACACATCGAACCCCGTGGGATTGATGGGCGGGTGCAGGTCTATCGGATGAAAACACGGCTGTGCTTCACCCTGGTCTCCACCAGGTGGTGTTGTGCTTTAGTGTTTCCAGCCTCTTTCTAGTGGGGTACAGGTGGGTCAGCAGTCAGGTTGTTTTAGCCTTGCTTTTTAGCTCACAGCCCGGCGGATTGAAAGCTATCAATGCATGAAGGCGCTTCTCCTGCAGAACCGCTGCAATCAATCACCTTCACTTTAAATGGACTCCAGGCTAAACTAAACTGTGAACAGATGCAGAGGCTTTAATGCCGGTCTGTTCGGTAAGCCTGTTTAGAAAACCACACGAGCCGCTCTGCCTTGTTTTTCTGTATTTTTTATTTTTTGTGTGTGTTGCACATCTGTCGGATTTTTTCTTTAATTGCCGAACTACGGTCCGATATACTCGATGCCTCATCGTGTAATCAGCACGTAAATGATGTCTGAGATTTAGCATTCATGCCGTCCTTTTCCTCTGAAGGTATTTTGGTTTGTGTGTTTATCTGGATGAAATCATATTTATCAAAGGTTCGGATATTTAATATCTTGCAGGCCGATGCTCCAAACGCCGCCTTTCTTTTCCAATCTCAACAATCTCAGTGAACATGCATTGAAATGCTAGACAGCATATGTGGTTGTAATGTAATTTTTTTCTTTTCTTTCAAACTCATTTCTGCAGCATATCATTCTCTGAAAGCGGGGCGGCCTCTGCTCCTCATCCCGAACCTCAATCTGTGTCTATTTTACTTAATCCAAATCTAATTTGTTGGGCATATTTACTGGGCAAATTTTCCCATATGTTTAAAAAAAAAAGAAAGAAAGAAAAAGCGCACGCACAATGTTAAGACATCTTTGTTTAAACAAGGATTTGTCTAATCTGGGTTCTCTCACCGCAAAGATCAGATGGAATTTTTATGGGGGGGGGGGGAAGAAAAAAAGAAAGTACGTTGTATCGCCAAAAGAGTTCAAACTGCAATAGTGACTGGTGGAATGGAAGACGAACAGATGGACAAATGTGATAGCTTCCCCACACTACTAATAAAAAAGAAAGAAAGGAAATGAGACACAGAAAGAGAGAAATGGCATAAAAGATAAAAGGGGAAATAAAAAGACAAAAGGCGAAGAGCCGGGGATTTCCAGTGAAGTTGACGTGGATTCCTGCAGTCTGTAAGGAATCTGAAATGAAGTTGGAATGATTGGGCCAACATGACCCGTGCTCGAATGCTGGCAGGAGAAAAAGGCATCACGCTGATTTTTTATTTCAATCTTAAAGTGGCTCGAGTTTATTTTTCATTATTTTGTCTTTCTTTTTTCTGGTTTGTATTCCCCTTATCACATCACATCACATCACAACAAAAATATTCCTAGGGTGGGAGGACCGGATCTACTTCCATCACAAAATGACAAAATGTATAGCTTGAGGTTATAAAAAAAAGATGAATCCAAGAGATACAAACATTAAAAACAACAGCAACGGCATCTGTGTGGATCATGAGTCATGCTGCAGTTTGAAATAAAAACAGCTGTTTAATGCGACATTTTATTCTACGCACTGAAATTTAGAGGCATCGCATCACAGTTCCTTGAATTTACTGCAGAGAAGGGTTAAGTAGTCCCTGGAAATAAGAAGCTGGCATTCCCAGAAAAAAAAAAAGTATTTCTTTGAATTAGTTTCATAAACCTCAGTAAGTAAGTTACATTGCCCGGCAATAAAAACCTTAAACTGAAGCTGTGTGATCAAAATGAAGTGAGGCACGGTGTCTTTCATGGACTATTAAAGAGGCAGTGCAGTTCTACGCATTTTCTGAAAGAAATGCACAAAGAAATCAATTAAAGGAGGACATGCAATCCAAAACTGCCAATGCTTCAAATTGTCCATGATGTGATAAAACAGTTGAAGCACAAAATGCTTTATCCTGCATACATTTCTATGAATGGATTATCGTGTTGGAGGATCATTATTCGAGCTCTGCTAGATCGCCACATGTTTCCTGTCTGCCTCCTCCCCTCTGCTCATTTGCTCTGGCTTGTCTGCAGTAAACTCTGTTTGTCAGTTTAAACCACTCCACACTTGTTCTGTGTTACGGTGAGGAGATGTGTGTGTATTCAAGTCTCAAACTGGCAACGTCCACGATTGTAAATACACGGATCTTCTCTTTTTTTTTTCTCCCCTCCTCCAAATTCTTTCCTCTATCTTTTCCTGCATCAGCTCCCATCCCATTCCAACAGCTTAATAAAGTCTAGCCTTTGTCATTTCATGCTTGGTTCAGCAGGTCCTCCTTTCCGTTTCCCTGTTCTGCTCGGTTTCCAAAATGACTAGTTTTGAGTTTGGATGCGGCATGACGGCACGATGCCCCAAGTTTATGAAAAGCATCAGGGATCAATTTAATGCATCTGGCATTCATATTAGGGTTATCCTGTTTTCTGATGTGTTACACCCAATGAACACACATCGTTCACAGCTGAAAGCTCACAAAGAGAAAAAATAGGGATGACGATGAACTTCGCCAACATTTCTGATGTCATGCAAGCATTAGGGTGGTACAGTGGCGTAGTGGTTAGCGCTGTCACCTCACAGCAAGAGGGTACGGCGTTCGAATCCTATCTGTGCAGACTTTGTATGCAATTTAGGTGAACTGTTAGTGTCGCCCGTAGTGTGAGTGTGTTTGTGTGAGTGGTTGTCTGTCTCTGTGTGGCGCCGTGATGTGCTGGCGACGCGTCCGAGGTGTACCCCGCCTCTCGCCCATACCAAAGCGGAAGGAGTAAATGAACCCTCGGTTATTTAGGAAAGGGGTGACGTGGGGTATTTGGGAATTGATTTAAACGTAATAGTCTCAGCATCATAACGAGTGTCTTCATTAAAGTGTGGCGGTTTTTAACTTCAGAATGCATTTCGTGTGGACTCGGCACCGTTGTCTCTCTGGGATTGCCACAGCTGAAGTCGCTCACAAACATCTCTGACCGAGTTTGAACTTTTACACATCGTAAAGTCGATGCGAGCGAATGCCATGGCAGGCCAAGTAGGGCGCCGCAAATAACCCCACATAGAGACGGGGGGGGCGACGCATGGCAGACAGACAGACAGACAGACGTGTGGGCAGAGAGAGGGAGAAAGAGCCGGACCTGCGAATGCAGCCTGGAGATGAGACGCAGGGGTCCGGGAAGCAGGACTTGTGTTTCTGTCATGAATATAATACATTCAAGAGGACTCAACACAATGAGACAATTCCTAGAGCGCCACTCGGAGCATTTCTTCCTCTTCTCCCATCCGGCATTCACTTAAGAAGACAAGGCCCAGTGTTTGGGACTCGTCCTGACGTGTCCTCTGCTGAACCGGTGCGTGTCATCTTAATTGACACGCACCTCTTCTCTTCTGCATCAGCACGACGAGATACTCCAGCTCAGCGGCGGCGGCAAGCAAAGAAACCTGTTGTGTTCATCGGGGCGTGCACGTCGCTGCGTGTCCATCCTGGGCGTAGACAGGTGTACAGACAGCTAATTAATTCTGCGGATTAAGAGGGATGATGATTGGTTTTAATTAGGCTCTTCCTCCATGCCTCATTTCTCTCTTTTTCTGTGTGTGTGTGTGTTAAGTTGAGGTCTGGCGTGGTCCCAGTGGGACGAGTGTAGCTGGATCAAAACGTAGGTGTGCTCATCCAGACGTGTCGTCTCCCGGTTAATGTGGGCCGCTCTGTTAGCGAGCTCTTGGAGTTTTCGCTAACAAGCTTCACGCATCTGTCTGTGATGACACGCAAACGTCTCTGCTTGTTGTTTGAGCGTTGAGGGGAATTAGATGCACTCAAACAAAGAGACGGGGATCTGACGTTTCCTCCTGCATGGCAACGCCTCAGGATCCCCAAGATGGAAGGAGGGATGGATGGTTAATAGAAAACAAATCTATCAATTGAATAATTCTTTGCTTATTTATTTTTCAAATTTAAATTTCTGTCCAGATATTTGCCAACAAGAAGACTGCCTCCACATCGTGAAGTAATTACCAGCGCTAAACCTAGTTGTTCATCCTACCTTTGGAATTATCATATTACATATTAAATTCGATTTCATTGTGTGTGTCCGCAGATGATGATTCATAAAAGTATTTCATTTCATTTCACATGCTTCTTAATTTTAATCTGTTGATTGATCTTTTTTTTTTTTACAAGGTTACATGCTGCAGTTATACTCCGTACACTATTACATAATGAGCACCGACACGCGCACGGATTCTTCACTGAGAGAAAGGAAAAGAGATTTAAAAAAAAGCAGCAGTGTGAAAGTGTGTGTACGTCGGTGTGGAAGTGTGTGTTTGCTGTTGGCCGACAGTATTTTAGCTGGAGATAGAGAGGCTGATGGCATCTTCTCGAGGTCAGCCAAGTCTGATTCCTTGTTACTTCTTTTTTCATGGTGTGTGTGTGTGTGTGTGTGTGTTTGAACCTTTCTTGGCACCAGCTGTGTAACAGTGGGTGGTTTTATCTGTTCTCTCTTTCTCTCTGCACTTCTTTAATCCTTTCATTGAATTATTTCCTTCCTTTTTTAAACATCTTTTTTTCATTGTTTACAACTATTTTATTGTTTACAACATGTTTACATCCTCTGATCTACCATTGTTTTTCCGTTTGTCTCCGTTTGTCTGGCAGCATCCATCTCCCACCACCTCTTTTAATGGGTGTCATCTGCTAGAGTAATAGCCAGGGCTCAATGTGCCACAGCAGTAATTTAACATTGTCACACACACACACACGCACGCACATGCACACACACACACACACACACGATGATGGATTACCCTGCAGACAGTTTCAGAAGCGCTAGAATGGTCCAGCATGGATATGACAGTCATAAATTACAGTGTGTGTTTGTGTGTTTGTGTGATGCGTGTGTGAAGGAGAAGTGACCACCCCAAATCCAGCACGCTGTTAGCGGAGGAGGAGGAGCTCAGAGAAGTGTGTATTTTCTCTTTAAACTGGTTTCACAACTGTTCAGCTGTTCAGACTTTGCGTTTCAAGACTCGAGCCGTGTTTCCATCACGTGTTAGCAGCTCTGCACGGCTCGACTCGACTTGGTTTTTGTCTCATTGAATCTGGTTGTCATAGCAATGCCTGACTTCATCCTCAAGCTGATGCACACTGTTCATCCAGGCTGTGTGGGAAGGCATGGATTTGGGCTGTGCAGGATGCTCACAAACGACACGGTCAGGAAGAGCTCTGACCAATCAGAACGCTGCGTTCTGCGTCTTCACATCTGCTTTTAGCAACTGCTCAGCTTTCTTGGAACTGCAACCGAGGCTAAACCAATAAAGTGGATGCCTGGACTTTCATCAGAGCCGGTACCACCCAGTAGAAACACAATTGTAGTGACTCCTCTCCATACGTAACGAACAACGATGGCAGATCGAACGTTGATTATTCAGTCAGAATGGATGGATTCCTGCAACCTGATGTCTGGATAATGTGGTGAACTGAGAAGTTGGACGACAAACAATAACAAAAATGCATTTTTCACACTTTCTGATTGACATGTGGTCTTTGCAACACAAAACGACAGAGGAAGGTGCCCGCATTCATTATTTTCGCTGACTTGGCCGGATGATTGATGCAGGGCTGCGTCTGAGTTTACCCTCAGCCGGGCTCGCAGGAATGGAAGCGTTACGGTTGTACCGTACGTAGGTGGTCGCAAACACTGAGAAACACGCAGAAAGACAGAGACATCTGAAGCGCGCCGGGTCATTAACGGCGTGCACACATGCAGTCTGGACTTGAAAGCAGTGGCACAGTGGAAAAGACTGGTTTTATTTTTCTTTCAACACCTGGCGGGGGAAATGAGCGAGAGACAGTGGAGAGAAAGAGGGACGGAAAACGGCTGTCCAGTGACTTTTTGGGTGCCCACGTGTTGATGCCTTTGTACCATGCAGCGTTTATCATCCATGCACAACTTTGGCGCCGCCTTCTCCTACGGAGATTGGCAAGGCATGAGTCGCTCGCACTCACATGCATCCTACAGACAGGGCTGCTGAGGCGGTGCGCCTTGGCCCATATTTGTTATAGATGGGAGTATTTGTGAGCATAAATGTGCTGTTTTTTTGTGTATGTGAGTTTGTGTGAATGTGTGTATCTGTGACTGAGAGTTTCCAAAAGGTCTTTGACACTCGACTGACAGTTGAGGAAGATGGATGGGTTCCAGAAACCAGACAGCAGGGGATCTGAAAAGGTCCGTTGATTGCGTGTATTTGTGTATCTGCTTGTGCTTGCATGTGTGTGTGTGTGTGTGTTTGGAATGGCGGGGGGGACACCTGCTGGCTGATAGACGTTCTGTCTTTCAGGTTTTGGCAAGCAGAGAGGAGACGTCCATATGTGTGTCATAGATTTACCCTTCAAATATGAACCGTAGATCCTGAGGACCGGAGAGCCAGGATGGCTTCCAAATATCACTCGTCACCACCATCAGCTGGTCACACAATCTGTGTTACGTTTTCAAAAAGCACTCACCACAGAGACAGACTTCTTGCTTTGAGACATTTTTGATCCTATGATGTCTTTGGTCTTCACTGATGATCATAGAACATGAGCGAGATTCAACTCGACTCACGATTTGAGCCACAGCAGTTATGAATGACGACTTATCATCCAATAAATAATTAGCAAGCAGCGTGTGTTTGCAGCGTGTTTATCGTGCACTGCAGACCCAAATCAAAAACATCTCTTGGTGAAGTTTGAGGACTTGAACGATGGAGACACGAAGCATTTGAGTTTTATCAAAAGAGAAGTCAAATGCGTGTTTGTGCGTTTCTATTTTATATCATTCTAAATACAACCAGCTGCAATGGAGACAATTAGCAGAAACACAGTGCAGATCAAAAGTCCACCTAAAAATCTGGATTTAATTTTGGACTAAACTAATTTGAGACCTTTCAGCTGCCAGAAAGATTCAAGCTGATCCCCGATCCTTCATCAAGCCTGTCAAATCGTTTTGCATAGATATGAGATGTTAAAATGTTTCCAACAATTTGGCACAGATTCAACAACGTGATAAAAGTTCAGCTGATTGGGACAATAAACAAAGCATGGAGTTATTCATGAGGGCAAATTACTTCAAGTTGTACAGGAATATGAGGCCACGATTGTTGTGCCATAATGCGATGCCAAGCCTCTGGAAGGCATCGCCCTGCACTGACAGTGGCAGCCATTGTTAAAGTCCCAGTTTATGGCATTTTGGATCGATGATGATCTGCCGGTTCTGCGCCAGATGGTTTTGTCTTAAGTATTGCGCAACACCAAGGGAACATATTTAAAACATCACTTCATGTCAAACAAAACCAACGTAACATCAAATAGCTGGGAAAAATGAAGCAAAACCCCGACTGTGTCTCAGCGAGGAACGGAACGTGGAACGGAATGTGGAACACCTACCGGGGCTCCGTCTGAGCCTTCGTTCCCACTTCAGCCAGTAGAAACAGGGCTTTGGTTGAACCTTTTATGCCTTCGACACGACGGCGGGGCAGGTGAGCATCTTGCCCTGTGGTGTAAGTCTAGCATGTGGATGGGATTTACGTTGCACATGTGGGACGTGTTGCCATTTTGTATCGCTGGATTAAAAGGTTCGCTAACGTATTGCGTGACAGACCAGCAGATGAGAGAAGCCGTTAGCCTCAGATTGATGAGATAGAGGCTCTCATAAGAATAGACTAGTATAGAATAGAATACAAAGCCTTTATTGTCATTGCATAGTGGATATACTGTACAACGAGAGATACACTGTCACAGAGGTGCAGTATAAATGAGGCTAATGGGATTATATCAAGGATGTTCACCTCAGAACAGCAGATGATATATAAATACTGTAAGAAATCACCCTTTTATCCTGATTGTCTATTTATAGGGCCACTGTGGTAAGTGGCCCTATCCGATGGAATGTCCAAAAAAAAAAACAGGGACTGGATGAGCAGAAGCTGGACTGGAAATGACTCGTACACAATGTCAGGGAGTGTTTAGCCGTTCGCCTCCTTCACCTGACTTAGTGTGAAGTAAGCGGAGCGAGACGCTGATGGGTAAAGACAGCAACAACGCGGAACACATGGGAAACCCGATTTCATATCATTATCAGGCCTCAACCACAAGAAAGACGTTGCTTTGGTTTTGTCTTAGTCGCTGTCTCTCCGTAATATGGAAACGCGTAACTCTCAGGCAGCAGACACGCACGGTGGTCTCCGTGGCGGTGAGACGAGAGATCAGCGTCAACGCTGGAGTACATCTTGGAGCCATTGGCTGGCTACCATTTAGAGACCCCCAGATGCGAGGGTACCCCGTAGAATTACACGCACAAAAAAGGCACAGATACACACTTAAGGCATTGCAGATCAGAAGTTCACATCAAACAAAAGCGCCAGCGAGATGCAAAGGCAGCGCCAAAGAAAGAAAAATGGTGAACGAGGCGAGGGCCAGATGAAAAGGAAATGATAGATGTGGTGGGGGGGGGGGGGGGGGGGTCGGGGTTAAAAATGAAAAGGGTCAGGTCCTGTCGTCTCCATGCCTAAATTGCCCCGAGACTTCACCTGTAGATGAAAGACCTGTAGCTTCATACCGTCATCCGGACACATGCTCGCTTCCATCCCGGCATTCTCACACGTACAAACTGATCCGCATGCGCTCCTTCTTGACACGTACGTCCGTGCACACGCATCACGGCGCCGTGCGCACGCACCACGCCGCCATCCGAAGCGCTTCTCCCCCGCCATATTATGACTTCCATATGTGGAGCGACTGCTGGCTGTGAAAACTACTGTGCTTCACCTCCAATCTGTGCGACTCCATATGGGTCTCCACCGAGGTGTCAGGACCAAAGTACCACACGCCGTAACCTGACCTATGTCTCACAGGCGTAATTCATACACGGCAGGCGCCCGGGCGGAGCCACGTGAGAGGCAGCGGCAAACGGGTGAAGCCATTCAGTATAGCAGAGAGCGGCAGTAAAGCGTAAACCGCAGCGACTCTCTTCAAGGTTACCCACAATGATTTGCACATCTTGTATGTGTTCTAATCTCACCTTTGCTACATGCAAACAAACGCATTCATACTTGTTTTTAAAATGGCGCCGACAGTTGAACACGTTCCGTCTCAAGTGGATGCTTTGACAGCATCTTTCAGTCCATGGATTTACTGGTTTTTAACATGCATGCTTATTATTGTGGCGCCGGTTGAATGGCCAAGGCTTGAGGCGATTAGCGGTTAGCGCTTAGCGGCCACTGCACTAAGTGTGAAGCCCAATGCAGCATCGTAAAATCATCCGAAATGTGTTTATTTGTCATTAAAATTTGGTTAAATTAAACTTTATCCTTTTGTAGTTTAGTACACTTCCATGGTAATGCATGCGCAATTTATTTCTTTGGTACATTTGGACATAAAAAGGTATTTCAGCTCTGCACTGAGATCACCGTGGCAACCTGCCTTTAGTCCAAGTTTAAAAGACCCTGGGAACCAAAAGACCGCCAGCGCCTTGCACTCGTATCAGATACACGTGCATCTGAAGGAGAGGGAGCCAGAGAGGGGAACGACAAAGCTCTAAACAAATATATCTGGGGAGGCTGCATGGAAGCCGCATAGATCAGACAACACGTATGGAACAAAAAAAGGCATGAAGAGGGAGAACAGAAGCGTGTTATTAAAATGTCTCCATCCACGCATGGCCTGCTTCGCTTGGATCTGACTGTAATCACTTAATTAGCTTATTCTCTCATGTGAAGTCATAACAACAACCTTATCCATCCGCAGTCCCGTTAACTTCAGGAATAGAATGACGGAATTGCGCAAACAGTTTATGGAATAAAAAAGGGGAAATTGTGGGTATTTTGCATCTTTTTTTATGTATTTATACGCTGCCTCTGAGGCCCCCACCCCCACCGTCAGACCTCAGTGCTGCCTCAAACTGGAACCAGATTTCTGGGTGGCTGGGAGGTGGTGGATGTTTCTCTGAGACCTGAAGGGAAAAACTGGATGAAGAAAGCAGAGATGTCATGGTTCTAAGGTTGGCGGGACAGAAACCTATCGGGGGTCCATAAAGTTGACTGACAGATGGCAAGCTTTATAGTCTCCCTCCTACAGTCAGTCTGAGTCGCATGAACTAATGCAAGAAAAGAAAATGTTTTCAGATGTTGAAGGGTTCAATCTTCACATCTCCAAGCCCTAAGTTAGTCTATTATTATTGGGTATTAGCATTTAAGTGTGTTTGATAATTGAAAAGTACTGCAGCCCTCCAGACTTTTTTTTTACTTGAATTTTACCAAGTATACGTTTTGGGGTTGTTATTAGCCATAAAACTTGATACTGAAGTCTTTGAGCCACGACCTGATTAAAATATACTTTTTACTTTGCCATGAGTAGAAAGCTCAAATCCATAAAATACAGCACAGAGAACTAAACGCATACACAGCCAAAGAGGAAAGAATATTTTTACATATTCTCATAATAAATGTCATAAATGGGCACAAATAAATAAAAACAATTCTGCCTCCCAAGAAATCTTTATCGAGATGGCTCACTGTAAAATGCAGATTTTCCTTTTTTTCTTTTTTGTATTACAATTTTTATTTCAACCTCAATTTGTCACAAGAACGTAAATAAAAAAAGCTTTTTTTATTAATTGCAACATAACCTTTTCAAAATGATTTCAAGAAGATGAACGAGACTATTTGGAAACCATTCAGAGGAAGGAAGCGTTTGAAAGATGGACAACTTGAGGTTCTTTCCTGGAGGGATGATGTTTCTGTGTGAAGGCTTAAGTGAAACTGTGGGCTCTGACATCAGCGAGCTCTTCTGTGGTTTAAGTGGAAACATTAAGGGAGACAAAGACTGTAAATCGCCTCTCCTTTTGTCAGCAGTGATGAGATATCCTTTCTCTCCGTGCGTTTTGGCTCTCTTTTTTTGTTTTCTGTCTTTTTTCATTCTCTTGTCTTTGACTGCTTTTCTACTGTAACTGTTTTAAGTGAATGCAAAAGTCAATTCCCGTTTCATTTATGAGAAATGTCAGGTTATCAACAATCTGTCATTGATTAATGTAGCGCAGCAAAGGCACAGGTCACCGGGTTCGATAACGCTCGTGCAGAAGGCTTCAAATGCTGCGTCGTGAAAGCAATTTTAGATTGTCGCCAGGAATACTTTTTTGTCAACGGTGAAATTAAAATACTTTTGTTCTCCTCCTCCGACGAGTAAGAAATATGTGGACAAGGGAAAGGACAAATTCTCCCAGCAATAAGCGCTCATCGCCTCATATATCAGATACTTTTTTAAGACAGTTATGAGAGGTTTTTGTACACAGTCAGTGAAAAACGGACCATTTCGTATTCAAAAGAATATTCTTAAATGTTGTTGTATAGGTTCATTGTGTCTTGTTTGTAGCAGTAGAAGCGCAAAGGTGCGCGTGTGTGCGCGCGCATGTGTGTGTGTGTGTGTGTGTGTGAGTGCATCTCTTGCTAAGCCTGTGTGTGTGTTGCCTTTGGATCAGACAGTGTGTGTGTGTTGGCTGATGTTGGGATGAAATGAGCCGTTTTAAAGAGCTAGGTTTACTGTACTCTTACTGTAACTCTGTCTCACACACACACACACACTCACACACACCACACTTTTCAGACATCAAATTATTTCTGAAGACTTTGTGATTTTACAGGAACAGGGCCGTTGTATTTACTCTTTGCTTGTCACGCTACCGGTTCTCTACGTGGCGCCTTCCAGACTTATAAAAGAACAAAATCAACATTTACAAAATGAAAGACTTCCGCAGGTCACAATAAAGTAGGTTTCCCAGGCTTTGTCTAAATCCCAGTCGACTTGTAATATGGAAGGACACCTTTAAGAAAAACATATATATATTTTTAAATTCAGCTACAACTAAAACAGGAAAGTGATTTCTATAAAGACGATAAAACGCTGATAAAAGATTGTCTGTGCTGAATCTGAAAGACAAAAGTCGAAGTCAATCAGATGAATGTGCCGTTCGTTCATTCGGTTTAATCATCTTTAGCATCTCATTTTAAACAGTCTTCTCCTCATCAGCGGCTTGAGGCCTTTTGACCTTGCTATAATCTAACACATTCTCAAGGTGAAATCCAATCCGTGGCCACCGACCTTGAACCGTTTTAGCCTTGGCTTGAATATTCCCTCTCTCCTTGTCGTTCTTTAAGTGTCTGCTGGCTGCGGGCCTCAGATACACGGACTTAGCGGCCACACATGCTCTCAAATGTGCACGTGCACACACACGTGCATGAGAAGGGGTTGACGTCAGCAGATAATGCAGCACATTGTACCTGCTTATAATGTAAATGGTTCCTATGTCCTCCCAGGTAATCACACTCGATGCGCTTGGTGGAGGTCGGCCATTCATTTTCCTGGAACGTACACTGTTACCTTCCGGCATCCTCCGTTCTCTCCGTTCATAAATATGAACTCCTTGTTACTTCCCTTTCTATTTATTCATCACTTCATCTCTTTCTCCCATCTTTCGCCTGCTTCTTCTTTCCTACCTCTGTCCCCTTTCTCTCCCTAACCCCACAACCCCGCCTTCTTCCCTTCCCTTCCCAAGGGGCTTCCTCTGCTCCGCCCGGCGCCCCTGCGCGTTTCAATATGCTTCTCAGTGTGACATGCATCATAAATCAAGCGAACCATGTGATGCCACGATGGCCCTGGCCACCTCAGGCAGAGGTTGGTCACCCTGGATTCCTCACACAGCGTTGGTGTGTGTGTGTGTCAGATTGCCATCTCAGCACAGAGCGCAGTGGGACTCATACGAGCAGTGCAGCAGTTTGTCATTGCGGTAAATTACCTCTGTCTGTCTAATGCTGCGCCGGTCCACTTAACCCTCCTAACCTCCCTGTAAGTGACACCGGGTCTTTAATCGCCCCCCGGAGGACACTCCGTGGATCGCGCCGCTCAGAAAGAAGTCGTATATCTGCAATGCGAGGAAATTAATTTTCCACCAAAATGGTTGCACCCACGCAAACCTGTGGCGTCCCCCTCGGCGGTGCTTGACGCTCAGGTGAGCCGACACCTCGCCACCCGGCGTCCACCAGCGTCATCCAGTGGATCGCTCGTCGTCCAAAACTGCACAGTCGCCTTCAGGACAAGCAATCAAACGCTCTGCCGTTTGACACAAAATAATATTTGGGGAATTACGTGTTTAGAAAACTGTTTTTTTATTGAACCCTCTACATAAAGTACACCAACTCACAGGGTCCACTTAACCTACTCAAACATGCCATTTGGCAGCAATTAACATTTCGATGGGGCGATTTGTCGCATCATTTTGTGTGTGTGTGTGTGTGTTTTTCTTCCTTTCTCCTGTCATCCTGCATTTTCTCGAGCAGCCAAACCGGAGGGGATCTGCCCATTTCTCTCGGTCACTCCCTCTTTGTGCACTCATCTTTCATTTCTCTACCAGCCCACAGAGACTTGTCACACTGATTGCATATTTCATTAGTGTTTGTAGGACCGATTGCGCAGCATGCGGCTTAATGCTTTTAGCCCCTCATGGAGGGGAACGTCTAACATTTACAATCATGGGTGGGGGGGGGGGGGGGGGTGTCGCTGTCAGTGTGAATGACTTCATTTCCTGTCTTTACTTTCTGCCAATGAAAGGCACAGAGAGCATCAGCAGGCCAAACAACGACACGCACGCACGCACACACACACACACACACACACACACACATACACACACACAGAAAGGTGGTGCGGGTAGCGATGGGGTTTCCTCTCTTTGGTGTACCGCTGCACACATGAAAGACAGTGCGGTGTGTGTATGTGTGTGTTCACAGGAAATGACATCCTGTTCCACATGTTTCACACTCGCTGACTTGATTGAAGGAGTGATAATAAACTTAGTTCAGCGAACACTTCCTGGAAATACCCAGCAGTCTGCACGTCTACATTAGGTTAGACATCAAAGCTTTGACAAGATGTCACTGAATGGACGTATATTTTGATTTTATTGACTCTAATATAATATTTATTCCTAAAATCTTAGGTTTTTTTCTTTCTGTCATGCATTGTATTACTTGCACACGCACACACACACACACACACACACACACATCATGCCACAGCTTCGATGATGTGATGCCACGTGCTTCCAAGGGAACAGGGCGAGACATCCAAAAAGATTGTTGCATAAACTTTTCGTGGCACGACGTCAGCTCTCGACAATCATTTGCCTCGGCAATCTTCTAATCGTTGTCTGCTGTTGTGTTTGTTGTGGTCGTCGTCATGGCGACGCCGGACTGCCCAATGAGAAGGACAGGAAGAGGAGACGTGATGAAAATGACGGCATGCCGAGACGGCCTTACGCACACGCAGCTTGACATCGGTGTTCGCCGTCGCCTCTCATGTGCTCCTCTGGTTTGGATTTACTTTTCCGTATGTAAAGCAAATTAGTTTCTGTTCACCAGTTGTCACATAATATATCAGAACAGAACAACATGTGCTTTTTGTAGCAACCGGAATGACGCGACAGTCATTCAATCTGGTTCCAGTCGTCCTTTTAGCACACAGTGTCGTACACTTAGGTTTCGGCAGCAGCAACAGTTTGATTGGAAAACCTCAACGGTGATTGATCAATGCCACAATAATGTCATGACGTGGTGCGTCGTACTGCGATGTGGACGACCTCCGGAAATGTAGGTGGAGGAATGAATGGATGGACGGATGAGAAATGGAATAAAGGTGGGCAAAACACGGAGAAAGGGATGTCATGATAGGGATGAGTGGAGCAAGGGATACAGAGGTAAAAGCACCGATAAGCCTGTAACGGAGGATAAGAAGATGAAATCTGAGCAGCGGGAGATGGGGGAGGGGTTGAGGGGGGGGGTCAGACAGAGGTGTGGAAGAAGGGATGAAAAAGGAACAGAGGATCCGAGTCTCCCGCTGAGATGTAATTTCCAGCCGTCTGATAATGCTGCTCTTCTTCGGCCCTAATCTCTATACAGAGGAAATGAGAACACACACACACACACACACACACACCCTCTTGAGCATCTCTGCAAACACACACATTGATCTATTGTATTATTTCTTTGAGGCACATGTTTGAAGTACAAACAAATACATCTGCATTGTATGTTTCACACGCACACACACACACACACACACACACACACACAATTCCCTGGTGGGAGCCTATTAGATTCTCGACGTCACGGGGTGAGCAGAGGATAATGTTTCGCAGATCCCTTTAGTCTCTGTCTTTCTTCTTCCTCTAGAGAGAAGGGAGACAGTTACACTGACAAACACAAGGTGAAGGAAGAACAACTGAGAGGACACACAACAGGTGTGTGTCTATGGGGTGGGGGGGCGCAGACACCCCTTCTCTTCGTCTGTCTCTTCCCTCCGTGCCAACTCTGCTTAATGAACAACGTGTCGGTTTGAATCCTGTCCAACAATGACAAATTTGGAGCGCATTTAACGAGGAAATTATGTCGTGCAGCGTCTGAATTGTTTTCAGGCTAATGAAACATGTAATATAAATGACTACAGCTTTCAATGCAAGGACGCAAGCTATGCTAACTCTTTCACCCTTTGTAATGTTCCAATTGCAATTCAGCTCTGCAGGCGGGGCTCACCTGTAGAGGAGGCCTACCTGCCGAGTGGGGCTTCAGCCCCCCCCCCATCCAGCAGCTCTCCTCCCGGCCTGTTCGGTTCTATTTTTATCCAATAGCTGTGAGTGATCTGCAAAAACGTGTTTGTTGCTATCTGGCCTGTCTTGTTCCGTAGCCGTCCTCCTGACCCGATCTCCTCCCTCGTCTGCGTTCCCTCAGCTGTAACAGTCAACACTAATGGCTGTTTGATTGCGGCGACACGCCTGCGACCCGAGTGAGGAAGGCAAGTTGCGGCCGCTTGTACTGAAGCTGCACGTGACCTCGCGAGGACACGAGCCGCTGCAGAATTTCACTGTAATTTGCCGTAATTGACCGAGCTGCAGTGTCGTGTTGCATCTGTGTTTTCTTTTCTCCCAAACGCAAGACGTTCTGACCCGGTGTCGCAGCTCGCCGCTGCTTAGCGTTGTCCTGCCGTCATTTATTGGGACCGAAGAGTTTTCCTTTTGTCTTGAGGACCTTGTTAAAATGTTTTCATGGGAATCAATGTCTTTTTTTTACAGCAGTTGACTGTGAAAGGGGCAATTTTGGATTCGGTGTTAAATCGAATGCACCCAAGTCGACATTTCTCTGAGGTAAAGTGCCTGAAGCTAACGCACTAATGCTCTGCTATAATACACTCTGTGCTGTATGTTTTTGGACCTCTTAGCTAATTGTTGTGTGTTGATGCCGTAGCTTAGATACGATAACTTGCAGAAATGGGGCCCTGTTTACTCTCAAGGTAATGGAGTTGCCATGCGGCGCTGCTCTGTTTGTGTTCATCATAGAAGATTGTTGAGGTTTTGGGTGCAGTCTCACAGCGTCTGGATTTCAAACCCATGGAGGAGTTTACCGCTGTGGCTCGAGGTTCCGTTTCAAACTGGAGATTGTGTTTCTAAACTGAACTGATCAGAGACACATGAGTCATAAAAAGGAGTTCAATAAGGTACGACACCGTGCAACGCAATAAACTGTGACAGGCTTGCGATGCTTTCCGCGGAGCAGAGGGGGCCACCTCGCCCAGAGTTCACTTTGTTTTCACCGTTTCAGTATCGTGAGATTTGCATGAAGAGCTTTTGAATCTGGTTGAATGCATATAGGGACTGCACGGCACAGTGGCGCAGTGGGTAGCGCTGTTTCCTCACAGTAAGAGGGTCCTCGCATCCACCGTAGAACTGTTTGCCTGCGTGTGAGTGAATTAGATTTCTTATTGAAGATGCTCCGTTTGAACTCCTTTATCTAAGCTTGGAAGATGCACCAATGACAAAGCAGCCATTAAATATATAAAATAATGCCTATATCTATCTAGATGCAGTATATTTGTGTCCCATCGTCTCGCTGTGATGCGGTTTTTTGGCATTTTGTTGAGGTTAAGCTATAAAGTTGTGAAATTAGCACTGGCTGCGATTTATCCTGGGAAACATGAACAGTCCGTAACAATTCCTGCTCAATGGCTGCCTGCTGCAGAGGATGAGGACGTTTGAGCAGCAGCGAGGTTAGTGTGTCTGTTTGCGTGTGCGTGATGTATGTAGTGTGTGCAGACAGAACCCCACATGATTGCAACACGCTCTGATTCTGCTGTCCTGGCCCCCGATGCCCCCCAGCCCAGGCGGTTCTTCTAATGTGCACACACTTCACATTTTAACCTTCCATTCCTCCTCTCATCTTGTCCTTGAACTTTTTCTTTCTTTCTCTCTCTCTGCATTCTTGTTTCCGTTCCTGTTTCATCAGCGTTATTAGCATCTTATTCCTTTCCTCGTCGCGTCTTTTTCTTTCCTCTTCTCTTCCTCATTCCTTCACCTTGTCTTTGTTTGCACCCTCCTTTCAACCTTGTCTTGTTGGTTCTGAATTTCTTCCTTTTCTTTCTTCCCATGCTCCTCCCTGTCTTCTATCATCTCTGCTCATACTCTCTTCATCTTCTCTTCCTGCCCTCCATTCATCCCTATGTTTGCAACCTTCATTTCTGCCATCGCTGCCCTTCCCATTCTTCATTTTCTTTCCCACCTACTCCTGCCCCTCCTCCATCAGCCCCCCCCCCCCCCCAGTCCACGCCCCCCCCCCCCCCCCCTCCATTAGCAGATTAGATTTAGTCCCATAATGTCGCCGGGCACCGTGATTTTACCGGCTCTCATTACCCCTAAATCATCTTTTCCTCTTTCTCTCTCCCAACTATAATATGCAAGCACACACTTCTGCACTCACAAACACTCACTCACACACACTCCATATGCCATAGGAAGCCCAGACCTGCACACCGTAAAGCCCCTAAATTAGCAGCGGCGCCGGTGATTTGTGATGCAGTGTGATTGGGTGGGTGGAAAAGCTGGTTCAATTTCTTTCTGTCCGCTTCCATCCTTTCTTCCTCTACATATATTTCAGCGGGATATGAATAATTTCAATATCACGACTTTTGAGGTGGACTTTATTTCCTTGCATACAAGGAGGAGGAGGTGTTGGAGGAGAATTTATTGGAATGGCTGAATGGGGAATTACAATATTTGAAGGACAGGGTGCATCTTGGGGTTTTTTGGGGGGGTAAAGTAACTGATTGGAAGGGGGCGAAAGAGAGGAAAGAACAGAGAGTTGGCTGAATGTATTCCTGCATGCCAGGGAAGGCGTAGCCATTAGCGCCGGCTGTTCATCATGCGCCAGTGTCTTATCATTTATTACGGCAGTGAGGCAAGTTCAGCTGTAGTTTCATTTTATGTGACAAAACTGCTGATCATCGCGTCTGTTTCAATCACGACCCGAGCGCTTCAAGCACATTTTATTCTACATGCTGCACCGAGCCACATATCAAACACCAGCATGCAAAGACAACACGCGAGGTGTGAGCGGAGCGGCCCCGGAGTATCGGATTCAGGCAAAGTAAATACAAAATTCTGATTTCCATCCTTGAATTACCTTAGGTCACTGTAAAACTGCTCTGTTTTTGGCTTTCTTGTGCACAATCATTGTTTGGACACGTTTAGATTAATATCACAATGTGGTTATGAATCCTTTTTTATACTATTTAACGAAAACTGAGCAAAACACTTGAATTATTGGTTGAATAAACTAAAGGAAAAGCAGAATTTAGGATATTTCCCACCTGTCCCTGGTTGGAAACTGCATCCTTCAGTCTGCTCATCAGTTCATGAATCACTGTTGCATATTAATATTTGTCAGAAAATACCTGGCTTTAAAACCTAATTCACCTTTATATCCTTCTCTTTTTATTTCCTGCATTACCAGCAAAATGAACTAATCCCATTTCCCCCTCTGGCCTGATTTTCCTTGAACCACAGACAAAGTCTGCTGCGGAGCAACAATAGAATCTGCGGCATTTGGATCCACTTAATCTGATTTTAGTGGGCACTGCTGCTCTTACGGTACACCCTGCAGCATGCATGCACAGAAGAGGATGGAAGAGTGATCATCGCATTTAGCCCGTCTCTACAACAGTATGGATTTAGTCGCGCAAACTAACACAGATCCCTCTCTTACAGTTAGCCTTGACATTAGCCACTCGCTGTTTCTAACTGGATCATGGGGCTTACTAAAACGATTAGGGCCTGGAGACGGCATAGCAACCACACACACACACACACACTGAAGCAAGCCCTCAGGCTAAGACAGAAGCCAGTAGCCATTGTGGAAGACAGTCTGTCAGAGGAATTAGCCCACTGCTGCACAGGAAGGGAGGATGACAGACCGCTCTGTTAGCCTTCACAATCACTTTATTTCACCAAATAAACTCCGACAGAGACGCGTCCATTCACGATGCGCTCAGGGAAACGCAGGTTGAAAGTGATTTTCACACAGAAATTAATTAAGAAGGCAATGGCTTTTTACATTTTGAAATATTCTTTAAAAAAAAAATTACTGGACAGTATTTTATGTGCAGAGTTGAAAATCAAATCACTCCAAGAGGCAGTTTATATATCGAGCTATGAAATCTAAGTCTTTTGTCTTTTATTTCCTAAAGGGTTTCGCAAATAAATATGTATAACATGATGTGAATTTGCCTTACAGGAAAACCACTGCTAAAAACGTTTGAAGACACAAAGAGAAAAATATTATTAAAGTTGTGGTAAGATTACCGCGTGCCCTTGATCCACAACATCACAGCCTAAAACAGCTTCCAAGCTTTATGTCTTTCTATCATGGCTTCGTTATGTTCAGGGCAACATCAGGCTGTGATTTAATTTTTACTAACTAATTCACTCACATTTGCCTGCATCTCATCCTTAGTTGTGTTTGTCTCTTAGCATCCTGAAAAGACGCAACCTGCCACGGAGACAACAAAGGTGGCTGTGTGTCCCTCCTCTCTCTCTCTCTCTCTCTCTCTGCTTCTACCTCACACACATCTTTCGCTGCCACACAATGCAAATGAACAAACATCTGCTCACTCTCTCTATCGGCGGCACCATTAAGACACCTGCTCGGTTGTGTTCTGTTTCTGTGCTAAAAGTTAATTGGCCCAGCAGCAGAATGGCCTGCGGTAACCCTGGCAACGCTGACCTGCTGAGAGATGTCGAGCGTGTACACACTCGCAACGTAGATGAAGATACGCACGCCGGCCTCCGAGACACACACCCTGAGTGAAGATGTGGTGCTGCGTGTTCAATATGGACACACACATATAGTAGTGCATATTCAGTTGCACACACACACACACACTTCTTCATTCCATCTGTTGATTTGTAGTGCGTTGTTTATGGTTCCTGAGTTGCTCCCGTGATGCTAATAAAAGCTAAACACCACAGTCAGCTTTTTTTTTAACCCCTCCTCATCTATTCTTCTCTCCATACCTCCATCCAGACTTCACTAAAACCTACCTGTCTTTTTTTCCTGTCCTTCCTTCCATCCTTCTCAACTCCCCTGCTGTGTGTCCATCTCCTCTGTCACCAGGCAGCATCCCATCTCCTCACCTCATCACGTCGTGCAATGAAGGATCATCATCTTAAGACGGGACTCGTGACTTTTGAAATCACACTCTGCACACAATATTTTATTTTGTACAGATTGATGCGCAGATTAACCGGGTCTGACTCCAAATCAGAGGTTTAGAGCCAAATCTCAAATAGCCTCACGCTGGTTGATCAATTTCTCATAGAATTTAGTTGAGGATCTTTGACTCTTCTCTAAATGAGAATACCCATGCAGTCAAAATCCTCCTTTTGCGTAATTCTTCAAATCCGCTTGTCACAGAGGCTCATTCGTCGAGAGGGTTGATCTTTCTGAAGCATCAATTACGTCTTTACGTCTGAAATCTTTTTTACCTGTACGGCTGAATCTCAAATCCTTTGACCCACTGGGATTTTGCAGCACACAAATAACAGGTAAATCTTTACCGCTATGGGCCGTCAGCCAAACCCGCATTAATCACGCAACATGACTGCAGTCATGCTTTAAAAGATTAGGCTGACATTACTTCCTGTTAACAGAACAGAGCACATTTCTTTATTCCTTTGATTTGCTTTTCTGGATTTTCATGCCTTACTTTTAATTGAAGGATTACTGCCCCCCACCCCAGGAGCCGAGAGAATCCCCCTCCCCCAGAATGTTGTGGATTATAAAAACAGCACTTCATTAAAATATAAAAAATTAAGCCGCTAAACAGCTGTTGACAGTAATGGACATAGTTAGCTTTTTCCGTCACTGAATTTATCACGGTTAACAACGGTTTGATTTCATACTGAATTTCTCATCTTATTATAGATGCAGACTAATAGTTTAGTATCCGGTGTGATTCATAGTAATTGAAAAAAAACACCCTCTATATTAAATCTTTTCCTTTTTTTTTCTTTTTATTAAATCTGTTCCAAAGGAGAAACAACAAAATAAAATCCACCCGTTTTTCCGTTTATCACTCTGTAAATTGTTCCTATTTTTCCCCGTCTGCCCGTTAATCCGCCCTCCCCTCCAGCCATCTATGTCTTGTCTCTGTGTCCGTTCTAATGTCTGTTGATCCTTAGCTGCTGAAGTTTTATTAGCTCCATAAATGTCCCTAAGAGCCTGCAATATCGCTTAGCCGAAGCACTACAAGGAGAGCAGGAACTAACAAGAGGGGAAAAAACAGAAAGTGGGGCGGAGTAGTAATATCGCTTAGTCCCGCGGATGGCGGTTCAAATAAGAAGATATAGTCAAACAAAATGGCATCGGGGACATTAAAGTGAATTAGTCTGTTACAAATGACCACGTGTAGGCCCCGCTGCCTTAACCCCTCCAACTATCTCTTTTTTTCTCTGATGGTAACTCATCTAAATTTGTTGGACGTCTTTCGGGCGCGGGGCCAGAAAAGCTTTTATATCCATAAAGGCCTATGGATCACAGAGAATTGCATTAAGCTGTCCAATTTAATTACAGTATTGACAAAACATAATAGATACTTGCAAGCCTTTACGGAGAGCGATGGGCAGAGGAGGGGAAAGAGCACAAGTGAACGAGCGAGTGGGAGAGGACGAAAAGTGCAGACAATGTCCATTTATAACGCTGATGCAGTGTATGAAATGGGGGAGGCGTTTGAAGAATGTGTGTGTGTGTGTGTGTGTGTGTGTGGTCTGTCTCTAACAGAGGATTCGCAAAGGCCCATGAGAGAATTCAAGAACACTTAGTTTGATTTTGATGCTACGGCTCCCCGATGGCTGATTCACTCAAATCCACACAAAACACCCACACAGTGGGTCCAACGGTGAATCTACACACGTCTAACACCATGTGATGCAGAAACACACACCTGTATGTTCACAGGTACAATAACACACACACACACAACGGAAAAGGTTGCACACACCCGTTTAGCTTAGTGTAATGGAGCGAGTTAGAAGAGTGGATGTCCTCTCCGGCCCCGCCCCTGCCGGTCCGGGCCGCCGTCCTCCCGTCTGCCATGATCAATAGCGGGGCGCAATATTTTTATTCATAAAGTGCACGCTTAATTAAATCAAAGACATCAGAGGGTCTTTCGGGGGGGGGGGGGGGGGGGGGCGGTAGCGGGATGCATGGCTAAGCAAGGGCACAGAGTCAAAAGACTGATGAAGAATTACAAGGACGGGATGGAGAGAGGCAAAACGAAAGGCCGCTCCGTGTGACCGCAATAGTACGGCAAGACACAGAGGACAAACCGTCAGGGAGTGTGTGCAGTTTTTTAAAGAATTGCTTCAAAAGTGCAGAGAGAGGAAAGAACTTGTACATTTTGGCAATGAGGGGAAAAAATACATGAAAACATTTATTCAAGATTATAAAAAAAAAAAGAAAAGAAAATTGCTTCGGGACCAAAAGCAATGACAAAATGTTGAATACAAATTGTTTAAAGATGTCCTACTGTCTGCAGTCGGCTGCCAGCGTGTTGGATAATGCATCCTCCGGTTTGTTGGCACAAGCGGGAATCACTCGAGTCGAGAGACTCTGTTGCCAAGATGTGTGGACCCAGGTTGGAATGGGAAGGCTCCCTCTGTGAATGCATGGAGCGCTGCCGGGGCTGCATGTCTGCAGCAGTTCCATAAACGCAGCATTTATAGTCTGTGTGTTTTCCAAGGAGAAATGAAAGTAATTGCTGCGAGATCCTTTTCGACTTGTCCAATAAAATAACCGTTAGTGCATCGTATGAAAAGATGTATTTCCTTTCAGATTCCACAGTGCAGCGGACCTCCCTGTTTCCTGCTTCGATGTCGTGTCGTGATCTACACATGCATATCGATTATTAATGCATGCCTAAACTCACTTTGTGGTGACCGGACAAACTTTATGTGGAAGTTTAACTGCATATAACGAGTGTTGCTGCATTTGCACTGGAAATGCTTTCAAACAATTGAATATTCCATCTTTAAAATAAACTTAAAATGGTATAAAGGACACTTTAATTCGTCCAATTGTTACAGGATAGTGAATTACGTCTCCAGGACAATACCTGCTGCACGACTTTGGTCTCACCCGCCAGTAGGATGCCTTAAAAAACAGGGAATATGAGCTAGCCATGGTCGATATTTATGACTCGGCTTTATGGAACAATATTAAATGCAGTTACAACCCCCAGGGGAGGAAAAAAGAGACAGACACCAAGACAGAATGTGAGATAGTGGGAGGAGTGGAAGAATAAAAAGAGACGGAGAAGAGGAAGACAGACGGGGACGCGAGGTTTGACTCAACCGTTCGAAGTTTCTCAGGTTTCAGAAAAGACACTGCGCCGCCTCCATCTTCCTTTCCTCCTCTCCCGAGATTGTCCTTCCGTTGCTGTCCTCTCGCTTTCGTCACTCCCCACTGAGCTTACTTGAGGGTCTTCTCTCTTTCTTTCTTCCATTGCAGTCATTGCTCTTTTAATTTAAAGGACACGCGCGCACAAAGGTGAATTCCGCACCTCCCTGCCGCACAAGTTCAACACACCCCTGTCATCTCTGTGTGAGACCTCATGATGCCGTGTGATTAGAATCAAACCGGACTGGTCCCCCCCCTCCTCTGCTTGTGGGTCACGGCCCAGACTCGTGTCCGGATGAGCCCGGTGAAAGGTTGTGTGCACATGTGTCATGTTTGAGTGTGGCATTCTGAGGTTTGTGTGAACGGTGGCCGCCAGTGTGAGAAAGGAGCATTTCTTTAGCATGTTCACTGCTTTTCAGTGTTTGTAACCATAAATGTGTGCAATAAAGGGTTAATAGTAATATCCAACGTGGCCAATGGGGTTTGGGGGAGTGTTATTATTGCATGAATAATGGAACTTAATATGAAGGAGGTGATGGCTTGGAGCAAACCCTGCCCCGATCCGCCGCCGCCGCCGCCGCATTCCTAATCCAAAGCGGATCTTGCTGGCATCCTCAATCCTTCCAGACTTCCAGGGGCCGCACGCAGACCCCATGCCCAGAATGGGGCGGCCTTGGCTTGGGAAGCTCTAACAGAGGCTGGGGGGGGGGGGGGGGGGGCATGATGTAATAGATGGGGGGGCTTGTCCCTCCTCTTCTGTTGCGACATTATGCTCTTTTCTTCTTCCTGTCCTTCTTTGCGCTCTTCTTCATTTCATCCCTCTTCTGTATGGATGCTAAACTCGGCAACAGTGGAGGACCAAAGAGACAGAATCTGGTTAAAACTGGTGCGCTCGCCATCCAGCTGCCGAGCGCATCCCTGCCTGCGCCCGTGTGTGTATTTTTGGGTTTGTGTTGTTTAATCTATCAACGTGTCCTTTTCAAGGATCGCGGTCCAATCTCCTTTTGGTGATAGCCTTTACTCAAAGGTCGGCGTGTGTGAGTCACAGAGATGAGACCACAGCGACTGCTTATATGAAGAATAAACGCTCTGGATGTCGACTGTGTTCAAATATTAAATTAAATGACAGAAGGTTATTTTTCCAGTAACTCAAATCTGATCAAATTTGTGCCAGAAGACTCTTATTGAATGTGAAAGTCTCTGAAAGTCTTTGTCTCGCTTTGTCCTCTATGAAGATTTTTGAAAATGAAACATGTAAATCTGTTGTTGCTGCTAGGCCACTCCCACTCAAGGTCAAGGTTTTTTAGGATTAAGCTTTTTTGACTTAACTAACTACAAACACATTTTAGGGATGGCATCAACATCCGGTTGAAATACGTCCGTATATAGTTTCTCATATAAAAACATTAATGAGGGCTCCGTATTTTGTTTACACCTCCCCAAATGTCAACTAAGCAAACAAAAATAAGATAAAGCTGAACGCAGCTTGGGCATGAAAAACATATGGAGTCTTAAAGCTCGACAGAGTCCCCGTAATGTATCTTATTTTATGTATTCGGCTTTCCTTTTACTTACAGAAATAATGGACAAGTATCATGTCGGGTAAACAAAACAATAAAATATTTGTTTGCCAACTGGAACTTTAAGAAAAAACACAACTTTTTAATGTTTCCATTGTTAGTTTCTGCCTTTTTCTCAGCCACAGACGACAGGATGACCTTAAAGCGATGTAAATCATAACTATAAACAAAACCTCAATCCCAATTTCTCTTTTTAACTCGAGTGCCCCTCGCTTTTTGACTTGCCCCTCATGACAGAGTTATTAGGGGCAGTGGTTGAAACGTCTGTCTAGGAAATGGGACGCCAACGGTCACATCACCAGTTGAGACGTTGCGTCAAGATAAGCAGTTTGGGAACGGGTTTCTCGGATCGGATTAGATGCCTGGCGTCCCTTGGGAACATGAGCGTATTAATAAAGTTTTATACAAACCTGCTGTTCCTACCATTATCAGCTATCGGCTGTAATGACACATGGGATCCGGCCAAAATAGATGGATGGATATGCAGATGTATGGAACGAGAGATAATTGGCGTTACCAGAGAAGGAGGCATGTTGGGAAGGGAGTTTGCACTCTGTCTGTTTCCTATTTGCCCCGTCAGCGTTCAGAAACATCCCACCCACCGCCAGAAAGTGTCAAACTAAAACACCAAGTGTAAACAGGCAAATATTTCCTCGCTGTGTTGCATATTCAAATATCACAAAACCATTCCTAGCTGTCAAAGGTTTGTCTTTTCCCCCTGCTTCCTTTCCATGAGCGCTGAGCAAAAATTACACATTAAAGCGCGTATTTCCCTTGCCCAGAAGTATACAGACCCAGACGCACTTTCTCCATCAAGCCTGGGGTGAGAAAATTCAGAGCTGGAACAGAAACATCCAAAAAGATGAAACCTAGTTAGCTGCGCAAATGTGTCTCTGAGCAGAGAGCCAATTAGCATTCAGAGCCCCGATGAAAGTCGGCTCTGGAATAACAATGTGTGTGTCCGTAAATTAGCGTGTGCAGTAATGTGTGATTGTCTTGTGTTAAATCTAAATCTAAAGTATTTCATAGCTGTGCGACACAAAGATGCTAAGAATACGATTGGAGCAAAGTCACCTTTGTGTGTGTGTGTCAAGGTCAAATAGAGAAGTGCAGGCAGAAGTCTCTGCGTGTGTGTTGACAGTCTGACACACACGGTTGTGTATTTGTGCGCTGCTGCTGATTGGCTTTGTTAGCACACGTGTGTGTTATGGATGTATGTCCAGAGTAAACGTTTATTTTCCCAGAGGGGAACTTTGTCTCGGGGGGGGGGGGGGGGGACATCGATTTGCCTGAAAGACATAAACAACCTTAAAGAGACAAAACTGAATATCGGTCGACGCCCCGTGCCTCTCGTTCCCGCTTTGTCATTACGTTTGTCTTCCCGATACGCAATAGAGTTCCGGACGATGTGTTGTGTCACATCAGGAGTAATTTAGCTCGCATCGGTATTCGTTAGAGAGGAATAAAAAGAAAAAGTACTTCATCGCGGTTCATGTAAGAAGAAAACAAACCCTTGTTGGTGTTTAAACCGGTGCGTAGATTTGAGTGCTTCCTCCGTCTGCATGTCGGAAGGGCTGTACATTAAAAGCACAAGAAACACACACACACACAGGCTGAGTTCTTTTATTCAGATTACCTCTCTGCACACACTCGATCACACACACACACACACACACACACAAACATTGCATGGCACACACACTTCAAGCTGGGCCAGGCGTATTTCTGATAGTTCCTTTTGTCTTTGAAGCTCTTCGGGCCAAATTGTTCCAATGATGATAAATGTCATGTCATTATTTCCCTCCTTTGTCTGTCTCTTCTGCCTGTGTCTTTGTAGTGTGTGTGTGTGTGTGTGTGTGTGTGTGTAGACCAAATCTTTGTGGTTTTGTTTATCATTTGATTTCATATATCTTTGAGTGCTTTAAATAATTAAAGTAAGGTCATCTCTCTCTCCCTCCCTCCAGAGACCTCAGCGAAAACCAGATTCAGGCGGTTCCCAGGAAAGCTTTCCGAGGAATCACAAGTGTCAAGAACCTGTAAGCACAAACGCGCCTCTCTTTTCCTTCTTTCTCCACCAGCACCATTTTTTTTATGGTGAATTGAATTTCTATTTTTATTGCACAATCAAGTTTATCCCATTTTTAATGCAGTCGAAGGTATTACGAGTGTCCTCTACGAAACCCTAATCTAGTAGCTTTAATTGAAAACCTGGTTGATGAATGTTCTCTGATCCTACGACGCCTTTAACGTGAATATTTCCGTTTCGTGAAATAAAGTAGCAACGTAAATGTTGAGTTGCTGATCTAAATATTTAATGAGTGGGCTTGTCAGCCTGCATTTTCAATGACCTTATATTCAAATACCCATTTTCCATTACTTTGCATCCTGCTTTTCTCGTCTTCTTCTTCTCCTTTTCCTCCCATCTTTTCCTGTCCATAGAGGTTTTGTCGTCATGACGAGTGCTCAATAACGCCGTGTCATTTATTCATGACATCCTAATCACCAATAGTGTGATCAATGCAGGCGCCCGATCAATGCTCCTCATCAATAACGACTGATCAATCTGAGCTGATGCTGCATAGGGAACTAACAACCAGACAGACACTGGGGCGTAAACAATGTCCTCAAGGCAATAGAATAGAATAGAATAGATTAGACATGTCTTATCAGTCATGACTGACATTACACAGGAAAGAAATGGAGAATCGTAATGCCTGCAGGAGGCACAAAGATAATAAGCCATCCTTCTGGAAGCTCTTCCAGCCTAATTCAAAAGTCAAGCTGTTTTTTTTTTTTTACTAAAAAAGAAGAACGGGAGGAAGACGCAAACTACAATGAGTGTGATCTCATCCAGATTGTCTTTTGTGGTGATTTCATTGCAATTTGAACAAATAATAATCAGCGCTCTTCTTTTTGCTTGAACTCCATGCAAACGAAACAAAGTAAAAAGTTCACCAAAAAAAATGATTTCAACTCAGAAGGTAGTGAGTCATGGTTGTAATCACCGTGGCAACGATGGGTCACATCCGACCGCGTGTCATGTTTGTGGCGCGGTAGATAAAGATGAATCAGCATCCGTTTCCTCCTGCAATACGATGAAAGCTCCGAAATGGTCCGGAGATCGAGGCTCTGCCGGCGTTATTCTCTGAGCTGCTGTTTTCGTACCACTTCCAATAACGAACTGTAAAAGACTGCGGTCCTGCCAGCCGGCCAGTCTGCTGGTGACCATGTGACATCATCACAAACGCCGTAGCGGCTTCCAAGCTAAGCTTGTGGTTCGATTGTTTCCTCGACTACATGAAGTGTTTTCTTTGTAAAGCTGACAGGAGCTGCTCATTAACATCCGGCCCCGCTGGTCGAGTTTTTGGAGCCGTGTTGCCGTTCAGTTTGCAGTTCTCCATGGTGATTTTTGGGCTCATCTCGCACCCCCTCTCTCTGCGTACATCAGGCGGTATTTTCTCAACGCCGAAGTATGACCTCAGGAACTTTTTGACCATCGGTGAACTCACTCGAAATTCTGCTCTTGAGTTTGGGTTGGCGCCGTCGTTGCAATATTTCACCCACAAGTGAAAACACTGCTTAGCAACGGGTTCTCGCAGAGATGATTTCGACTGCTTGAATTTATTCCCAGTTCTTCCCGATAATCATCATTAACCCTTGAGCGCTCAACATTTATGCATTTGTGTTAAAATGTGCACAAACAGATTCAGTCATTTGACTTTCTTTCATTTCGTCCTTGTTGGTTTTCTTCTCTTTTCCGGTTTGATAGACTTTCTGCTCCCTGTCCTCCTTTCGCTCCTCCATCACCTTCTCTTTCATCTGTCACATCTTCAAGCTGCATCATCCCTATCAACAGTTTCACTTTCCTCGTCTACTTTTGCTTCTTGTGTACTGTCATCTGTCTTATTTTTTTCCCCCCGTTTCTCCTTTCTGGTCTTCCTCACTCTTTTCTTCAAATCCTCTTTCATTGATTTTATTTTGCTCTGTAACCACCCCACCCTCCTTTAAGTTCTCTCTCTTTTCTTACGATTCCTGTCTTTCTTTCTCTCCTTTTTTGACCTCCCTCCATCCATCCCTTCTTCCATTAGACAAGGTGACTCCAGCAGTAAAAGGCTCCAATCGTCCATTATACCACAGACGGAAAAAAGCGTCATGACATTCTGTCCCTGGTGGACACAGCATTGATTTTCTCATATGTCTCTCTCTCTCTTTCTCTTCCTTGATCTTATTCTGTCTCCCTTACTGTCTCGTTGCCTCCCTCACTCATACTCAATATATGTCTCTCGCCCTTTCTGTTCGTCTGAGAGCAGAGTCTCTATATCGGTCTTGTTCCCTTTCATCCTGTGGCTAGCGTAGCGTCACCAATCATTGCACTTCTTACACACACACACACACACACACACAAACTCAGTGACCCTGCTAACACCCTGCTATCAGGTTAGCTACTTTGCTGAACCTGCAAATTCGGCCTCAAACCCTGCATCTGTCCCATAGGTGTGTGCATGTAGACTCATCTCATAATTTCATCCCATCTCATCTTATCTCATCTAATCATTTCATCTTATCTCATCAGCTTATCTCATTTTGTTTCATCTTTTCTCATCTCATCATTTCATCTCATTTTATCTCATCATCTCATCTCATCTTGTTTCATCTTTTCTTATCTCATCATTTCATTTCATCTTATCTCATCATCTTATCTCATCTCATCTTATCTCATCTCATCATTTCATTTGATCTCATCTTGGTTCAGATAATTTTATCTCATAATCTTATCTCATCTCATGCAGTAGGGATCGTGGCTGGTTGAAACAGGCTGCCCCTGTGTTTCTGACTAATCCATGTCAGATCACTTGAATCGAGCGTGAAATACATAAAGTTGCTGGTACCAGCATCAAGCTAGTTTTCTGCCCCTCCCCCACCGCAGCCTATAATTCACTTTATGGTATGGTCAGCACCAAATTTTGTTTCTTTAATTAACCTAATTGTTACTACAGTTTTTAACCGCTGAAGTCAAGATGGGAGTTTTTAAAGCCAAATACGTTTTAAGCCTATCAATCTGGACAACTCTTAAATTATATTAGTGGAGTTTCACTGCTGCAAGCCTTCCTCCGTGACTAACAGCCGCTAGCGCTCCAGCAAAGACGCAGCATGCTAATGAAATAAAACCTTCAAAAACGATGCAGCACTGCTTCGTTCAGCCTCCGCTAATTAGTTAGGGTGAGAATTTATATATATGTCTGCATATATAACTGTACAAACACACTGTTTTTCTTTCAGGAGTTACAAAGTCCTTGTATAAACAGATCTGATCACATTCAGTTCAATTAAAAGTTTGTTCATTTCCCAAAAATAACACGTGCAGAAAAGTTTACATCATCACCTAAAAGTGCCAGAAAATGAATTGAACGCAAAAACACCTCCATGAGAATTGAACCCACGTCATCTGCGAGGAGCTACTACAGCCTTGCCCTGTCAGTAGGGATAAAGTTGCAGCCGATTGGTGCGTATTCAGACATAAAACATGAGCTACTCCCTGAATACCATTTAAAATGAAGTACTTTTTTCCCTTCAGACCCATAAAGGTTACGTCCCAGCGTTCAGGTAGGTGAAAAGGCTTCTGGCTTCCATTGAGGAAGCAACAATAAAATAAATGCGATCATCCACAGATCGTTGTGACGGCTAAATCACAGCGTACAGTATGTGAGTCTCTGACGCTCGGGGGCCTCTGTGGTGGGATTACCGATGGGAATGGGCGCATCAGATAAGGTGCAGCTGTTCCGGGTGGCCTCGGATTGCACCTCAGTGCCCACACAGGCGGATCTTTATCTTATCGAGCCTTTGTGTTCTTATTTTGTTCCTGTTCTCCAACCGCCTACCGTCTCCCTCTCTTTCCTCCTTTTTATTATGATGAAATTGAATTAATTTGCCCCCTCTGGCTCCACCTGTTCTCAACCGCTACGGCCTCACCGTACATTCAGGTAGTTCCGAAGAAAGTTATATGTCATTTTTGCAAACAATATAACCGCACAGTATTTCAGTTTAAGAATGAAAAAGAGGCGGCCCCATGGCTTTCCTTCTATAACTCTCTCCTTCCTGTCATCCTCTCCTTTCTCTTCCCCCCCTCGTAAAACGCCTCCACACTCCATGCTTCACGACCCACAATGCAGTGCAGGATGGCTGTTTGTTTGAATTATGACTACAGCGCCTAAGAGAGAGGGGGTGAGAACACCGTGTCGGCACAAACACATGCAGAAGTTCCCGACCTGCTCTGCTGTGAGTTCCTCTCGTTGCAGATGCTTGTCTCCGGTTGTTGTTTTAAAACCACAATTACAATAATGCTCGACTATCTCAACACCGATGCTCAACAATTATTAATGAAAGGCGAACATCTGTAAACAAAGGTGACACCAGGTGACATGTGAGGAATAAATCCGGGAGATGATGGAGGAACAGTGCTTATACCCCCCATCATCGTCTTTAAACGACAGGATGGGGCTCATTATATAAAGGTCATGACCAACTGAGTCAGGAGGGAGAAAATGTAAATGCGCTCCATATGAATCTTCACATAACCCGAACCCAATCCCCAGATGCAAATTGGTGGGATTTGCAATTCTGTTTTGATGTAAGATTCACTTAAGCGAACATCGAGGGGAAACGCGCTGCTCAGATTGTGTCGGTTCAGATTCACGAGGACAGACACTTATTCTGCGTGTGGGATTGGAGAGGGTTGCAGGGCAAATCCTCTGACATTAGGCAAATGAGCGCCTGTCTATTTTTACTCTTCCTTTATCTTCTAATCCTTTTAATTTCAAGTAAGGTTTAGAGCTATTTAGAATTGTATTTAAATAAACAACCAGAATGAAGACTTTGATGGAAAGCTGTCCTTGGCAGCTTGAACTAATGTCGCTCTGAAACACAATCAGACAGTTGTGGGCTCATAATTATGTGAAAAACGCAGGGCCTTCCTGTACTATTGCATCCACTAAAAGCAAAGCACCATTTGCAAGTAAAAGTCTGCCTTTTATTCCCCAAATTGTCCATTATTTAGTGCATGCAGGGCCGGCCAGGCGGGCACGCTTCCAGCCACCCTGCATTAATCGGACGTCGACTGTACCGCAGGTTTTTTACAGCGTGCGATTTCCAAGAATCGACGGTATTAATCAACATCACAGCGGCGCCTGCTTTGCAAACATGCTGATGTCATGACATGATTCCATAAAGAGTGGTGAAGAGAGATTTTTAATGTTGCAGAATGCTAAGGGCTAGAGGAGGCCCTCCATTCGTCAGGTATTCCCATCACATCCATCCTTAATCCACGTATCTGCCACTCTCCACTCCGTGCTCTGCAGGCTTTCGTGTTTTCTTTCCGTCCGTGTTTTCTCAGGTCTTGACTATTTGTCTTTCTTATCTCCATCCTCCTTATCCTTTACCTCTCTCTCTTTTACTCTTTGCTTTCTTCTCTCAAACAATCTGTGATTTTTGTTTCTCATTTTTTTTAACCACGCGGCGTCTCGCTGTATTTCTCCTCGCTGGTTTTCCTTTCACATCGTTACTCACTTACGTTGGAATAGTTCTGTCTAAACATGAATTAGCGTCGGCAGCAAGGTGACAATTTTTACCCCGCAGATGAAGCACGCAAGAAGGTAGAGGATATTGTGCAGATCTTTGTGGCATGACTTTAAAAATCTCGAATGCAACACATTTTTGTTCAGATTTCCTGGAGTAAGTAGAGAGGAAGAGATCACACAAGTATTTGTTATTGTACTCAAGACAACACAACTCCACTATCTTTGAAGAAGTAGTCATTTCAACCAAACCACAGCCTTTCCCTGAACCGGACACTCTTCTTTTATTTCGTAATCGTAACCATTTTATAAATCATATTTACATTTTAGCAGCGATGACGTGAAGGTTTAAAAGTCAATAATGTCAGTTTTCTTGCGACATGAACATTTTGTTCCCATCTTAAATTAAATCGAGACAAGCAAGACTTTATAAATTCTGTTTTTTGTGTCGTTCACCTTCCAACGTGCCGCTTTCCACCAAATCATACAAAGAGGTCTATCGAAGCGATAAATAGAGATGCAGCCCATCAGCGCTTATACGCCCAATATTTATTACATGTGCAGCCCTTGTTAGTTAGCGTGACGTTCCTTTCTGGACACAAATGAGCTCCGTCTGGCAAATTGAATCTTTTTTTAATGATTTTTTGTCAGAATGTCTGTGTTTATTTTGAAATAATCAGTATTTTGCGCTGAATAGAACCCCTGCTATCCCATCTTGCTTCCTCTGTCCTTTCATAAATTACTTAGTCCATAGTGGTTGCTCCCTGATAGATTAATTGAGCAGCGTGTGTGTGTGTGTGTGTGTCTGCTTCCTTGTGCTCCAGATGATAGCAGAGGGAAGCAATGAATCAGTCTGCCGATAAGTCTTATGATAGACATGATTAAACACAACAACTAATTATATGGAAGGAAATTAAATTCTGCCCCCCCCGGTTATATCCCCTGTAACAAACATCCCTAGATCTGAAATCATAAAAGCCCCCCCCCCCCCCCCCCCCCCCCCACACACACACACACAGGCAAGAAAGGGCTATATCCCCACGCATGCACATGGGGCACGCCCTCGTTACAGAACGACACCTATCGAGTCTCGACTAATCGGGCCGCTTGGTGAACAAAGCCGTCGTGCCGCGGATGAGGATGGATCACGGAGTACAACGTCAATCCAGCAGACATTCACAAACACATGAAAATCACAGATGTGACATTTTTGGGAGCGTAGGGATCATCTGTTCTTAAAATGATGGAGATGACAGTTCCACACTGACGTGATGGGAATCTCCCATCCTCACATGGAGGTAAAGAAATGGTGGAGTCTAATCAGCAGAGGTGTGGAGAAGAAAGATAGAAAGACTTTCTGGAGATGACAGGATGCAGAACATGGCATCCGACCCACCAGACATTTGGGATTGTTTTGGGGAATCACCAGCTAACCTTTCACATCCACTTCCAGCATTTCTTTTTTTATCCACGCTTCCTACAAGACTTTCTAGCGATAGCTTTTGTAGGGAAGTTTCACCGTTAAGGGAAAAAGTCAGTGAAAATTGGACAGCTCTGCCATGTGGTTGAGGTTTCGGATAGTTTTGAGGATTGGATCTGTCGGTACCTGGATGAATCAGAAGACACTCCCTTCAGCAGACCTCCTGATTCTCCAGAACAGGCTCACCCTAGCCGTACACTGAATGCTTAACGCTACAGGAAGCGCTGTAGTACGAAGGCGTCAATGCCTTTTACATTGCTGTTAGTCTCCATATGGCTGATCAGGCTGGATGCCAGTTTGCCTTCATAACATAAGCCTCTTAATTACATCAAGCACAAACATGGTGCAGCCATATGGTGGTGTGATCCCCAGAATCACTGTGTTTGGAGTCGGTTGTTAAACAGATGCTCACGTTCACACATTCTCTTCTTCCAATAAGTAGCAAAAAAAAAAAAAAAGGAAGAATAAATGTAAATTGTAGCTTTTAAAGAAATGCATCCATATTTAGTGCTGCTGTGATCCTAGCAGCCGTGTTAAGTTAATCAACTCAGACGTATCTGCCCGTCAAAAATAAGACGCCCTTATCTCTAAACAGTTTCAATGATCGCTGTCGTGCACATTGTTGCTGCCGCACGGAAATTCCCTGACGAGTATCCTGATCAAACAAGTGCAGTAATCTGATTTTGTGCAAAGTCTGTAAATGTAAATGTCGTGCAGCTCATGCCGGTGCCAACTGGCTTCCTGAGCATTTTCTGTTGTCAATTTCTTTTTTCTTTCTCTGAAGTGAAGCAATGATGGATGCGCTATAGTTAGTTATAGGATGGAGTTTGAGAAGAGAAAAGGTGAATTGGATTCAAAGACAAGAGGCGCCGGAGAGAGTAAAAAAAATGGATTATGAAGGAATGAAGACGTGGAACGAACAAGAAAAATGGAGAACACGGATGCTCGGAAACGAGTCAGACAAAAAGGGATTAGGGATGGAAAGAGGCAATGATGAGATGGGATGGGGAAGGGGATGAGACTCTGGATGTTAAAGATGCTTTTTGGTGTCTGTGTGACACCATAAATGCCAATCATCTAGTTAAAAATCTTCTACATATCCATCCTTCCCTTGCCTTTCCATTCATCTGCTCCTCCGCATACTGAGTAGAATGGATGGTGGGATGAGTAGGAGGAGAGGAAGGACGAGAAAGGAGAAGTGAGTTTCCTGGGGTTGTTGGGTTCGTGGATGGACGGTGGCGGGGAGGGAGGGCTGAATAGAGACCCGAGCAAATTAAAGTAAAAGCAACGGCTGATGATGGAGAACAGGGTGCATCTGGGGGCCCGGGGAACGGAGGCGGGAGGGAGGGGGGAGAAAGTAGGGAGTGGGTGAGGGGGGGGAAAGGGGAAGAGAGGCAGAGTCGTGACTTTAGGTTGATTTACAGAGGCTTTCCTTTTAATAAAATTGTTTCAGTGACAGAGCCGGTAAAGGCCCTTAATGGATTGGCTGGGCTAATGTAATGAAATTACTCCCTCTTTCACTACATGGGGGGGGGGGGGGGGGTAAAAGAACACATGGGGGAGGAGAGGAAAGGAAGAGGAGGAGGAGTGGAAGAAGAGAAAATGCAATTAATATTTACAGAACAGACAAGCAGGGTGGGCTTTAGAAGCTCTCTCCCTCTCTTCTTCACTGCGCCTACCTCTCTCGCCTCACTCTCTTCCGGTGGCCAGTGCGCACTGGGCATGCAGCAGGGGAGGGAGGTGATAGGCTGACGCCGGACAGGCCACTTCAGCATACCGGTCTCCTCTCTGGCATTCTCCTCTTCCTCTCTTCCTCTCTTCCTCTCTTCCTCTCCTCAGGGCTGGCCTGACCAGCACCGAGGTGAGAGACTTAACCTTAGCTCACGCGCTATCGTCTGGACCGGGTAGCCTTAGAGGGTGGAGGTGTGTGTGTGTGTGTGGGGGGGGGGTCTGGGAGTCAGGGCAGTGTCTCCTATCTACTACCTTAAAGCCCACTTACTATGGGATCACCTCACACACACACACACGCACACACTCATTCAGGGAACCTGTCTTTTGTTAGTCCCTCCCCCAGCTGAGCCGACCATGCATACTTGCGCCTGACTCTCACCCATCTCTCGCTCTCTCTCTCTCTCTCTTATCTGTGGGTGTGTGTCTTCCCGTGTGTGCGTGGCTGCAGGCAACTGGACAGCAACCACATCAGCTGCATCGAAGATGGAGCTTTCAGAGCGCTGCGCGATCTGGAGATCCTGTAAGTAGAGAAAGAAAGAAAAAAACCGCTCCTCCATCTCTTTCTCCTCTTCCTCCTGCTCTCCTCCTCTCCTCCACTCCACATGCTGTCATGTGTCGTCCGCGGAGCAGGGACCCGTCCTGCGCTCTCCTCCTGTCTGCATCAGGTGATGCAGACACTTGTTCTTCTCCCGTCCTCTCGTCTCTTCCACGTCCTCCCTCGTTCTTTCCCCTTCTATCTACTTTTTCATCCTGTCTCTTTTCTTTGCCCATCTTCACACGGGTGTAGCTTTAACTTGAATGTGGTTTTGTTACAGAAAATGCAGTTCTTTGCATGACATCTGTCATTTGAGACGTCCCTGTGTTATATGTGTGTGCGAGGATTTCCTGGAAAGAGGAAGCGTGTTCATTCGCCGCTAAATCTGTTGCCCTTGACTTATAACGCACGGGAAAACAGGCTCACAGAAGAGTGAGAAAAACTACGCAACAACCACCTGCGGTTTCTCTGCACCATCTGTGCTGCTGCATGTGCGTGTTTCCCTGAGCATACGGCTGTACGCCGATGCTCTCGTGCGTTTGCCTCCAGCTGCCTATGTGATCGAGTGTGCATATGTGTGTGAGCGTGCGTGCGTGCGTGCGTGCGTGTGTGATCTGTCCACATTTCTAGAGCCGGCCGTTTGTCAGGATGTTCGAGACGTACAGCCGCCGTCGAGGAGGTGCCTACCTTCTCTGCACTTTTATGCTTTGGTGCAGATGTGTGTCGTTATATGTCAATAAGTGTGTCTACGTGTGTGTGTGTGTGTGTGTGTGTGTGTGCATGTATTCATGCACAGAGGCAGATGTTGCTTCTCTCTGTGTTTGTGCCAACATATAGAAAAGAATGTGCAATACTGAAGTGGGAAAAGTTAACAAATAGGGCTCCTTCCTTTGTTAGACGTGTGCAGCTTTGCTGGCAGCACATCGGGCGGAAGAAGAGATATCATCACTGAATTTGTCATTAGAGCGTTTGTTTCCGAAGGCAGAAATAAAGACAGAGGCTGCTGATGAAATCCAACAATGAGAGCAGGAAGGAGGAGGAGCACATGATTGAAAAGAACAAGAGCAGAAAATGAGACGGCTGACAGGACTGTCCCGACCCGTCGTCTGTAACACGCCGCGCAGGGCTGGATGCCGATCTTAAATAGCTAATCCCCAAGAGGAAAGGGGTGAAATCCGCAGGGGGAAGCAAGAGCCGATTTGTAATTTGAAGAGTAACAGGAGGTGCTTGAGAATGCTTTGTGGCAGCAGCACGTCTCCCTATCAGTTATGTATGAAGCCTTAAAACTCCAGCAGTGCTTCTGGTTGGGATTTGACCCATTGTCGCATAATGATGTACTTCATCAAGCTACATTACAGGAGGCACGTAATTAAAACTGGAGACCGTTATGTAAAATCCTTCAAATATTAACCCAATATGTTTATATTTAAAATAAAAAACAGACCGTTTGCAAAAAACATCATCCCAATGTCTCCGTGGGAAATAGAGACCAGAGGGAAGAGGTTCAACAGAGGGCTGGAAAATCAGCATCACAGTTGTCATCATTATTTGAAAGGTTCACCATGATTAATGATTATTTATATTCTGTTTCTACACCGCCTGTTAATTCTTCTTCAAGGTGTGGCCTGTAAAAAATAAATGTGCCTTTTAAATACTGTAAAGAAAAGCAAACAATTTGTCAACGTTTGATGTTTGCATGAGCTTGGGTTTATTTTAATTACAACCAAAAACGTAGAATTTTACGATCTTTGAATAATTCACCCTGCCGTGGCTTCCTTTCCAGGCTTAATGTCCTCTCTCCAAACTCTGGTTTTATGCTTCTTTCCCTGCCCTTTTTTATATTTTCTTTTTCTCAGTGCACAATGGAAGTGATGGGGGGGGGGGGGGGCAGATGGAGGCGGATCAGCAGTGCAAGATACAACATATTAGCAATTCATAAGACTCTGACAGCTGAGTACTCTGCAGGATTTACAATTCATTGTAAATACGCAGCGGCTCACATTCACATCAGACAGCGTGACAGCGCACAGTATATTCACTGAATGTTGACGTTTTAATAAAGGTGCGTGTGTGTGTGTGCGCTCGCGCGTGTGCATTTAAGTATTTGTGCATGTGAGCGAAGGGCATGAATGACAGCATGCCATTCTAGAGTGATCTTTATTGTATCCATCTTAACACACAAACACTCCTGCAGAGGCTTATGCATATTTTTCCATATTCCCACACACACACACACACACACACACGCACGCACACGCAGCGCCATCTCCCCAGTGCCTGAGGTTAACTTCTTGACCGTAGCATGAAATGCAGTGATAGAGATAACCCCCTGGAGGTCATGTGACTGCACCAGGTAGGTGTGTATTTTTGTGTGTGTGTGTGTGTGTGTGTGTTTGAAGCTTCATTGCAATCTTGTTTTTTCCTCTCATATCGAACTCTGTGAATCATTTCCGGGTTTTATGGCTGAGGTTGAAATGACTGAGCTGAGGTCGAAGGGCGGGTTCTTCCAGAAACGATTAGCTGATTAATCCATTAGTTAATCAATAGTTATCAGGCGGTATTGCTGTTAATGAAATGAGTCTCGCTTCAGTAGGGGAGTCTCCGCTTTCTTCTATTTTATATTATTGAAAGAGGATTTGTTGTGTGAGATTTTTTTTACCATTGGTAAACACAACAGCCATGCCGTTGCCATGGCATTTTGGAAGAATCATAATTGCACTTTTGTTTCGGGTGAGAGATCTCCACGTTAAAAGAATAAAAATAAATGCATGAAACGATGATAATAAACAGGAAGTTGTGACGGGGAGAAGGAATTGTTGAAATGGTTCCATGTTTTTTGGTTATTTCTTCATCTATCTGTGTGTGTCTTTGTTACACATTTTTTGTGTGGCGTTTTCAAAAGTGATCAATAATACACAATGAAGCTCACGCTGATGATCAGTCACTGATGTTAAAGTCTGTGTGAGAGACTTGTGTGTCTGTATGTGTGCTGCAGCCATTTGTGTGTGTGTGTATGCAACAACTAGCGGAGGAGCCGCACGTGCGCACGCGCGTCGCTAATGACTCTGCACATGAACGAATCTAGTCATTTAAATCAGCTTTTTATCCGAGTCGCTTTGTGTCTCACTGGAGCAGCATCGACGTGTCGAACGCTCCAGTTTAGGACGACGGGCTCATTTTAGAAATTGCTGAATGGATTTCAGTTTGTTTCTTTCATTGCTCTTGTTGCAACTGTTGAAATAAATAAATAAACCAGACGACATGAAAGGATTTACACCCTTTTGTTACACAGAATTCAAAATGATGTGCATTGATTAGAAGTGTTATCATTATTTCCTTTTTTTTATTGCAAATCGATGCTAGATTTTCACATTTTAATTTACTTTTTTTCATCAGCAGGAATAAAAACAGCATTTATAATACTGAGGCGCCCCTTAGAGCTCTTTTGAACGTCGGAACATAAAGCGTCACCAAGAAGTACATCAAATAAAATATGTATCAGTCACACTGGAGCGGAACCGGCCCACGGCCTTCTCTGGGGTGAACGAATACTGGCTCAAAGAAGTCGTTTATATTTTCTGAGAGATTAACACCCGTCAAAAATGTCTGAGCTGCTGTTTCTTTATGTTCCGGAGTAAGAGTTGCTCTCATTGAGCCGCTTTATAGGAAGAAAGATGGATTGGACTGAACACCATTTTACTCGGTATTTCCCTTGATATCCTCTTCTCTTTAGTCATACTTCCTTCCATCTGTGCTGTCTCTTCCAAGGCTGCCAGGATGAAGGTGGTGGATCGGGGTTGTAAAATAAGGGCGCTGTACGCCTTTGATTTATTTAGACACAAAAGGGCTGCAATTACATTCCCTCTCTCTTGTTTTCTTTTTCTTTTGTTTTTTGCCGGACGAGACAAGAGAGAGTTGCAGTTGGGATGGGGAGTGTTCTCAAAAAGGGAGGGGGGGGGGGATAAAGGAGTGGCGCATCCGTGTCAGGAAAGCAGCCAGTTTCTCTGACATAATTTATTAATCTGCTGGTGAACCTGACGAGGAGGTGGGGAAGACGCCAGCCAAGGAAGAGATGGAGAGGAGAGGCAGGACATACAAAGATGTATGTGGAGACAAGAAAAGATAAAAGGGAGGCGCCCAGAGGAAGACGAAGAGGAGAGACACCTGGAAGATGGAGGGAAAGTTAGAACGGATACAAGATCAGGCAAATCAAGAGGATCGGGCCGTATTGGGGAGAAAGATGCATCGGAAAAAAGAGACAAGAAAGAGGAAATGGATGTAGGACTGAAAGGTGTCGAAGACATCGGGGAGCAGTGAGAGATGAAACCAGGGGAAACAACAAAGATGATGGAGCAGAGATTGAAAGGATGAGAGGGAGCCGTATTAATTATTGATGGAACAAGTGTCTGACTGACTGTCTCAATTTGGCCCTTCGTTGGTTCCAGATCAGCGACGGCGATCAGATCGACGTTTCTCAAAGTAAGGACCTCATCTGACGCTCGCTAATGTGGCCGATGCAGAAATGAGAACCCCGTGTCTTAAACTTTTAAAAGGAAAGTTCATTCCATAAGAATAGATTCAGTGTATTGATGTAACATTTGGCTGATTTGATCCCGGATGACGTGCATAAACGAGCTGAATCCCACACACAGATGCACCTAAATAGAATTCCCTACTTCTGTCTTCCACTATTAGCCTTTACCGATCAGACCCCCCCCCCCCTACTGCCACTCTCACAAGATAATGCATTGACATTCCTGACTGTCTTTGCCCTACCTGTCCTCAGGCTGGCCTCCATTGGAACAGAAGCAGAAAGCATTGTTTCTGGGTTCTTACCTCGTAGTCAGTTTGCCACTCATTCTTATGTTTGTAGGAGCTTTTGAAGTCCCCTGTTAACGGCCCCCTTTTCGTCGACGTTCCTTTCATCGACCTCAAATTAAGTGCAGGAAAGTGTATGCGCGCTCATATTAGCTTCACCGCTATGAAAATTTTTTTAAAAACAGTTTATTATTGCAGTAAAGTCAGGGACGGATCTCAATCAAGGCAAATTCATATGTGGTCAAGTTAAAGCTTAAGAAAGTATGAGGGTTATGGTAAAAACTAAATAAACAACGTTCATATGAAAGCTAAAAACTCTGAAACCTTTGAAACGTGGCAACCGCTCAAGCTGCTAAACCCGGGGTTATTCTTTGTTTCTACCAGCCCCCCCCCCCCCCCCCCCCCCGCGCCTGCGTCCTGTGTAGCCCCGCCAGGAATTAGTACCATTTATGATTACTGCAGATGAAAACAGCTGTCGTTTCTAAATTGTCTGCCCTGATTTGGTAAGGGGACGCTGAAGTGCCAAACCAGTGTGTGCGTCTGATCAAAAGGCCCCGACGTCTTCCCCGCGTCGTCTGCACACGGAGCGATCGACCCGCCCTTCACTCACTTTAACAGATTGCGAGCCGTGGCGGCCCAGTCGCGTTCGTCATTAAAGGCCTATCAGAACCAATTAGAGCTGCACAATTATTCTAAACAAGTGGTTTGTCCAATGGTGATTGCTGCTGAAGCACGACTGCGTGTCGTTATTGGCTCGTTCTACTTCGGCACGTTTATCTTTGTGACCCGTACCTGACATCACCGTGAACAGATCTGCGCCACGACTTCATAGAATTATTAAAATAGTGATGCAGGCGTCCTCTTCTCGTCTTGTTTGCTGTGGTGGCAGCGGTGTGGTGATGGTGCGGCAGCTTTTTAGGATGAGGGCAAGAAGGCAAAAATGGGTCTGATGGAAGCGTTACATTTACAACCTCGTGTTTTCCACTTGGCGCCATCCTCCATGTTTAACATGATCCTAGCTTGCAGAGTGGGAGAAAGCCACACGAATTCTTGCAGGAACCAGCAACCAGAGTCTGATTTAGGACAACCGAGAGACCCAAAAGCTTATAGGTAATAGGCTCTGATTAATGAAACGAGCAAAAACGAAATATTATCCTGCTAATTTCGTATTTTTTTGATGATGATGAAAACACAAATGCCGCCACAAACACATGGAAGACTTCCCTTAAAGACCGAGAAGAACGCCCAGACTAAACGGCCCCTCAGTCGGCTTTCTGCTTAATACATTGATTCTGCTGGGGGGTTGGAAGGTCTTTGATGGCCACAGCTGTATGTGCTCAAACTTGTAAGTCTAATAAACACAGCACAAGTGGAAATGTAATTATGCGATAAACACAGTCTATATATTTGGCAGAGGAGAGCCGCGGTGTCGTTTTCATTCCAGAGAATTCCTAGTCTTCCCAACTCACGCCAGTGCAGATGGCAGACCCCCCCCCCCCCCCTCCCCCCCCCGTCGCAACTATGAGTGCCAACGTGTGTTTCTCCTCCGTGAGAGCCCATTTAATGCCCAGAGCCGGCGCTCTTCTGCTTCAACCCGAACACTTTGCATCTCTTACTTTGTTCGGTTGCATCGCTGACATTGGGAGACAAACAGCACAACTTGAAACCGGGACTTTGATCTGAGTTTAACTCTGTTTTTGTTTACCGTATTTAACATGACTGAAGTTAAGTGTTCTTTTGCAATGTTCTGATTAGAGCCACAGACATCGGCTCCATAAGAAGAGTCCATTGCGTGAATAGTTCGGATTCACAAGGGCAAGCCAATCATTGCTAATGATCTGCAGCGTATCAATCAATAGCACATAATCTATTTAAAAAACACTTAGCACATAGCTAACTCCTGATTTGGAATTCCGCTGTGTCTTAGCCAGTGTGTCCGCATGCCTCTGAATCAGTTAAACCCGTTAGCGGCTGTGTCTGCCAGGCCGCATCGGAGTGAATGATGGGTCCCTGTGTGATGATGAATGGTAATTTAGATTTAACATAACTGGACTAACGAGCGCGCTAATGACTCCACAGTTAGCCCGGACAGCTCACACTCGATGGGATCAGGCCTTGCATCCCAATAAGCTGGAGAAAGGGGACGCATTTGCACACTCGCACACCAAGGGAGAAAACAATATGGAAGACAATCGTGATTTTACAGAGTGTTCTTTCCGGAATAGTTTATGTGTGGCTCGGACGCGTCCACATGTGCAAATGCTTCTTAGTATTCCGTGAGTACCGCAGGGCGGCCACGTCAGGCTAATATGAAGCTGATTAATCAATAATTATTCACAAGCCAGCCTCCAACCAGTTGAATCAGACGTGAGGTTTTTTTTTTTTCCTCTGCTGACATCAAGGATTAATGAAAATAGATGATAAGTACTTGATCGTTTGCATATATAACTAGAACAAATCAGTCTCATGTTTCAAAGGGATCTCAATCACAGTCAGAAAATGTAGAGACGGAAGGCGCGGCATGAATCGTTCATCTTCCGAGCTGAAAGGGTTTATTTCTGAAGGTGATGGACTTTTAGTTCATTTTTGCTGCCGCTGTTGAAAATTGTCCTTTTCAAGTTTTGCACGAAAAAAAAGAGAAAAATCCCATCATTGACGTAAAACAACTTTTTTTTAAATCACTTTATTGATGCTATAGTTGTAACCATCAACAGATGCAATCCTGTCTTAAAGTATCATTTATTTTAGCATAAATTGTGGAAGCGGATGCATTTGTGAGGGAACTTTAATTGCTGCCTGGATTATGTTCAGGGACAACATTTATTTCACTGCACTGTTTGTGTTCTGCTCTGGAGTCGCAGGGGGATGGATCGGGATAGATGGCAGATGTTCAGAATGCAGAACTCACAGGTGGTTCGGTCCAGATTCAGGTGTCTGTGGTAATCATGTTTCACTATTCGCTGTGTAAGTGTAATTCTAGGCGTTTTTTGTTGAATGCCAATAACATATTTACACAAAATACCAAATTATCTTCTCTTAATTATCCCGTCCCTTCTGGAGCCTGATTGGTGGAGTTGGGTTGTCATGGTGATTTGCGCTTAGAATCTACTTTGTCTATATAAAAGTTCCTTTTATTTATATAGAATTAGTTTTTTTTTTATCCCACCCTATTTTTCTCCATCGTTGACAACCAGGGGAAAAAACCTTTCCTACCTGCATCCCCTGAATGTATATACAAGTCTAAAAAGAAAAATGGAACACTCCCTAGTCGAACCCTATTTGAATTCCTCATGCAGGACAGTGTTCTGCTGATATCACAGAAAAATGACGAGAGAGAGAGAGAGAGAGAATGAAAAGGAGGTCAGGTGTCACTGAAATAGTGTCCACTGCGCTGGAATTAATTCCGCTTCTCCAAAACTGAAACTGTGGATCTAGACAGACAGAAACTTGGTGGCAAAGAAACAAGGCGAGATGGTCAGAGATGTGGAAGAACGAGTGGATGAACGAGTGGATGAACGAGTGAACGCTGCCACGACGTGACGCGTCCACACAAACACGGCAGAGTCGATCGAGAGGTCTGAGAAGCACTCTGAAGCGCCGGGGAACAGCTGCATATTTTATGACCACTTTCCTCCATGAAGCAAAGCTTTCTGTAAGAGGGTGTGTGTGTGTGTGTGTGTGTGTGTGTGTGTGTGTCTGCGTGAGTGTGTGTCTCTGTGTGGGGGGTTCTTGGCCAATTGACTGTCATAATTCATAAGGGGAGACAGACTGAGTTGCTCAGTGCACTGTAGCTCCACAAGGTGACTTTCACTCAGCATGTAACACACACACACACAGTATATGTACTGTATACTCTTATTTCTCTCAGTATATGTACTGTATACGCTCATTCTCCTCCATTCTCTCATCCCCCTTTCCTCCTGCTTTTGTTCTTTTATTTCCGTTAATTCCTGCCTTCCCTTTTCTCTCTCTTTTTCCGTAGAATCAAAAAGACTTACTTCAGTAGGTAAATTGGGTTGTAATTATACCAAACATGTGCACCTCTGTTCCCGGTGCTTAAAAGGCAACACACCAGCAATGTATTGATATACAAAAGTTAGATTACAATCAATCACTCTGCTTTGCAGGCAAATACATGTCTGTAAAATCTACCCCCTTGATGTAATTTGCCCGAACCAATAGGATTTAGTCGTGCATGCTGAGCGATCATTCAAGCAGTGAGACCCAGAATAAATCTTTTAAACACCAAGAGAGAATAACTAGAAGAATGGAGTGACGTGCATCAAGCTTGTAAGCTGGAGGCATGAATTTATTTCTACCCACTGAGCTGTTACTTCCCAGCCTCACTCCTACTGAGCCTCCGTTATTCTGCAAACTTTCTTGGCTTCAAGTTTGAAAACGTTTCTTTAAAAAGATGTGCATGTGTTGGAATGGGAACCACTGCAGTGCTGTTGTAAGGAAATCAGCCGACACAAATGCAAAGACTGCCTCCAAAGCACATTACCTTGACTTGGACAATTTGCACTCTACAAGAAGAATGCATCCACTCTTTTAACATTTCAAAACCACTCAGAAATGACAAATGCCTTTTGTGTGTGTGTTTTCGTGCTATTTTTGACGTAATTGTAATTTGAACTTGCTTTATTTCTGAATAGAGTAGTTGTTTTTAAAGCTGGTACAACTGTCAGAACCAAGCAAGGTTTAGTGGGTTGAGGAAGCCGATCTGTGTTTGTGTGTATTCTTGCCTTACATGTAAATGTCAAAATATCCCTCGTGCAGTTGGTGTGTGTCCAGCCTGGGTCGCCCCCGGTAACGATTACATTTCTGCGGTTGCATCCTGCTTCCAGATCTGTCTAATGTGCCCTGCGTGTGGACGCTGGATGGAAGCCCCTGAAATGAACCTTTCTGGAACCTCAAGTTTTGTAATACTTGTGTGTGTGTGAAAGTAAATGTCATCAATATACAGCAGCGTCTTTTACCTATAATGCAACCACATCCTCTTGTATGTGTATGCATCTTAGCAGCAATCCATACTGCGTGTCCGAATGTGCGTGTGTCTGTGTGTGTGTGTGTGTGTGTGTGTGTGTGTGTGTGTGTGTGTGTTCGCAATTGAGTCAGAGGAGAATGGGTGATTTTGGTTTGGCTGGCCTTTTGACTTGTTTTTGCATCAGCCGTCACAACCTGGAAACAAGCAGCTCCCTGGCAAAGAAAGTCCGACCTGAGAGAGAGAAAGAGAGAGGGATGCGGCATCCGGGGGGGGGGGGTCAGAAGAGAAGAAGCGCCTGGAGAAGAGATAAAGAGATGGTTTACCGTGTCCGTTGGTGAGAGGATAGTGGATTCATGAAGCGTTCTTGGGCTTGTTGAGCCGGAGACAAAGCGTCAGTTAGAACGCAGGGAGCAGAAAGATGCCTTGCTGGCCACCGTAGCATCTCACATTCTTCCTGATGGGACTGTTTGGGTCGGCCTTGTAGCCCGCCGTGCCACAGCTGATTCTTTTCTTCCTGACTTTTGGTCTCTGGCTGGTGTGTGCAGCTTTTGAGAGACACCGGGGAGAGGAATGAGGTGGGATGCAGGGAAGGGATTGAATCCACGCTGGTGCAGTAAGGACACTCGGGTACTTGTGCATCCTCAGGTGGGGCGTCAGAGTGATACGATAGGCGTGGTTATAACTGAATGTACTGCAGTACTCTAAGAAAGACACCAGAAAGTCGCCTGTTTTCTTTGTATTTATTCTCTTTATATTGTGCACCGAAACACAATGTTGGACCGAATCAGAATAAGAATAGCTAAGCTAAACTAGCTAGCTACAACATTTAAATTCTTCATTAATGTATTGCAGAGATGCTTTAAAATGAGATTTAAAGTCTACTATAGGTGTTAAGGGGAGGGTGTGGGGGGGGGGGGGGTTGGGGGCTTAAAGAGCGCATGCAGAGGTGGGAATAGCATCATAAAATGGAAGAGCTCCGTGACAGCATTCCGACCCACTCACAATTAATCACATCCCCCTGGGAGGTAGGACAGGAAAGTGGAGGAGAGCTGGTGATGAGGGGAAGAGGAGGAAGAGGAGGAAGAGGTGGAGGTATGAGGAAAAAAGCTGTGCTAAAAGACGATGAGAGGAGAGGAGGAGAATCGGGAAGAGATGGAGTCTGTGGATCTTTGTGGACATTTCTTCTTTCTTGTATTTGTCCCCCACCGAAACAAAAAAACAAAACCAAGTTGGAAATATTAGGAAATATTAGAAAGCCTGTCCAACGAGCTCTGTCAGGAAAAAACTCTCTCTCTCTCTCTCTCTCTCTCTCTCTCCAGCCGTCTGCCAAGCCGCATGGAATCGGCCTGCATTCCTGTTTACTTAGCGCAAGATCATTTGATTAAAATCAACATCATGAGAAGGCGGTTTTGGGGGCAGCTTTCGTAACTTGAATCCACATTTCGGGCTTTCATTTACGCCCCACTTCAAAGAGCAGCGTTTTCAAAAGACGCCTGCCTATTTCAATCAGCCATAACTCGTGGCCAGGAGCTCGGCACATTACCGGACAAAGATTCTCCCTGCCCGTCATGCAAAGTGAAAAGCTTGCAGCCTCCGTCAAGAAGAGTGCAAACATCCATTATTCAGTCGGCTGGAGAGCCGCGACAGAAACCTTTTCCTGGCGGGGGTTGGTGGAATGCTTAGAGTAAAAGAAAACAATAGACCAGATTCTAAAATGTCACGGTTCCACATTACTGTTCGGTGCATCAGGTCACCCATGCTGCCTGAAACGCGGCAAAGTTAGGAAATTGGGTCTCGACTAATTATCTCAAACTTTTGTGATTTTTCGGTTTGGGTTGTAAACATTTGAGCTTTCCCAGGGTGGTTTCCAACGGCAACACCCTGGAAATGTCCATTTTCTCAGAGATGAGAGGAGTAAATTACACGACTGGTTGTTCAAACACTTGAAAGTTTATTAAAGTACCCCCCCCCACACACACACACACACACACACGTGTATGTATATGCATCAACACAAATACTCACACGCACAGATACAATAAACCCCAGCACACTAAGACATACATGATTTAACTCGAAGCTGCCAGGGTGCAGCCGAAAAACCACCATTAATCCCCGTGGGAAAGGTAAAAAACCAGACAATTGACGCACATAAAGACCCCAACTCTTTTACCTAAAGGCTATTGAAGCCCATTTGCAGAACTCCTGGACCTTTGGAGTTGTGTTTCAGTCGTACACAATAAATTAAAACGCATAAAACGCCCAAACCTTTATTCACATTGTCACATGCATGATTAACACGCTCTCCGTCCTTGTCAGCTCAGCACCCGGCAGACACACACATGAGCGCAGCGTCGGGCTACGCTAGCGTTTGACTCTCAGATGAACGATTCCGTCAAGGGTTCTTGGGTCTCACTGCCTGACTCAGCGAGACGGAGTACATCTGCGCAGCCTCCAGATGGACACAAGCATGGTTTATATGGGAGGGCGCACGCATCCGGCTATATACAGATATATCCCATCCCCCACCTCAGAGGAGGCGTAGCGGTTAAACGGTCTTGTGACCCGGGCGACTTTTCGAGCCCTCCTGTTGCCGCTGTCGTTCTCCATACCGGATGGTGTGAAGGGCTTCCGATGAGCGATTGAAGCAGTGGAGTGTCTGAGAGCGTCTCCTTTGCCTCCTCTCCTGTAGCTGTAATGAGGCCTCAGGGAGGATGCTCAGGGCTCTTCACACATATCACAGACTTTTCGACAGTTGGCCGCCTTTCAGCATCTGAGTGGGAAAGCTCTCCAAGCCATAAATTCCTGTAAGAAATCACATTTAAAAAAAAAAAAAAGAGGAAAAGCTGCTGCAGGACGCGCTATAAGTTACATAAAAGGTTGTTTCTTGTCACAAACACTTTAGATGTGCAGCTAAAAAAATATGATCTTCGTGTTTCACATTTAAGCTTCTAAGAGGTGCAATTTTCATCTGGGATACTACAAGACAACGGTTTTCTGTTTAGCACCACGGAAGTGGGAGAATTCACGCTCTCTTGTTCTTTTGGATCAGGAAAATCCACATTGTGCACATGATAAGCACTCACGTGCACTTTCACGAGTGCCCTACACAAACATTAAAATAGATGTTAAATCCATCTTTTTTTCTCTCTGTATTTACACTCTATCTTCAACACAATGCTTTGAATAGCGATCAATGTTTCATTCCTATGATTTACACTTCCCTTACCCCGTTTGCCCATTTGCTCTTTGCGCTACTTTATTTTCTGCCAAATAACATTTCGAATCAATGATTTTTAATTCATAGTGCTGGAAGGTTAACTTCATTCCTGTAAAGACTCCATTTAGAAAACAGAAATGTTGCAGCCAAAGCTTTTTATATCAGCTGCTGGTATGAAACAGTGTTCCACTCCATTTTACACCCGATGCATTCGATCCAGGAGGTTAGGTGGGGGGATTTGGATTTTCCTTGTAAACATTAATTATGGTCTACATTGACATTTTTATCGTGTGTAACCAGTGCAAAGTACACACACTAAATTCATACTTAATTGAATGCTGTATATCTGCCTCTTTTCCTTCTCCCCCTATCAAAGCACTACCTAAGTTAGTAAAAGCCACAGCTTTTAACAGCCGACATGAAGCATGAACTCATCCAGCTGCTGTTTAAAATAATCCCTACTTGATTTTACTGCTGTGTGAAGGGCGAGTAGTTTACACAGGCACGAATGAGTCAGATGTGTCACGCATTTAAAACATGAACCAGATTATTGAAACGTTAATCTGACTATTTGCATCGTCCCCGTCGAACCCAGGCCAACTGTCTTTGCTAATATTAATTTAAAATAAAGCGGTGCAGGTTTCTGAACTTTTTTGTCAGATCAGAGTTTTCTTTGTGATCCTTGTACTTTTTGGAGACGGTCTGGATCAATTGGAGAAACATTGCAGTTGTAAGTATCGGGTCATAAAACCACTTTGTTGTGCGTTCAGTTTGTGGTTTCATTTCCACAATGGATTATTGATTTCGGAGTAGATTCAAGTGCAGCAGACGTTTTATCTATATAAAGAGGCATGAGCACAAAATAAGTCTCGTACTCCAAGGTGATTGGAGAAAATTGAAATGAATTGGGTTGTTGTTTTTTGGGGAGGATTTTTGTGAGGAAGTTTAGCCTCTAAAAAATGCTTCCCTTCCACTTGTTGAAAAGATGGGTCATACATTCTCAGATAGGTGTTCTAATTTTCAATAATGGCCGATTAGCACTTTAAAGATTATTTCAGTTAGTGATGGAACTATTGTACAGACACAAAGGTGCATAAGTCTGTCACACAAATATATATCTGTATCTCATATAGCATGTTAGCCAGACCACAAGTGAAACATTAGTGATTACACGAGACAATGATCGTATCGAGCGCAAAATCGATATTGGTTTGGTTCGCCGCCGTAAAGTTGCATTGTTATGTTGTCTTTTATGGGGGGCTGTAGTCATTTAGATGTTCTGTCAGCATATTGATCGGTGTCTCCTGAGGCTGAATGGACACAATGGAGATTAATAGAAAACGTTACTTTTTACAGGCACGCAGAGACTTGGTGATCTGCAGAAGTCGTCGTTTGCAAACAGCTTACAGGGAGACCCGACTAGAAGAAGCGACGTTCGAGGACATCTTATTCAAAACCGTGACCTTATTGTTAGCAGCTCAACCTCGTTCCTCTGCCTCATGCAGTTTTCATTTCATCCTGCGCTGGGACAGAAAACGCAGAACACTGGGGATGAAGATAAAAACCCTCACCTTGGACTTGAAGGTCGCGCAGGTTGAGTGAACATGTGTAATATTGATTTTAGAAGCAGGAACTGTCGACTCGACCCAAAGACAATAACAACAGCGGCGTTTCCCACACTGAAGTGTCTGCTTGCATCAATTGCTGTTACGTTTCTTAAACGACTTTTAAAATATTTAGCATTTAGATTTATTTCTGCTACGAGGTTGTGACATTAAACCCGTTAAACAGGGGAGAGAAGTAATAAATCATTAGTAAATGAACATTTATTGCATCTGTGCAGCACTTCATGTCTGCAGAGAGGTAAAACTTGTTTCAGACAAAAGGTTTATTTTACTGAAAGACAGGGAAAGGGATTTTCAATGCTGTTTTCTGTGTGATTGAGAAAAGACTGACGAGAAAGGCTTTGACCTCTGTGTTTTGGCTGCAGCAAAGGTACCAATAATAACACACTCTCCTCTCTCTCTCGCACACACACACACACACACGATAACATCTCCCCGGTGGGCTGCCTCTAAAGAGTCTCCTCCATCATTGACTGCAGAGACCCTTTTACTGCAACGGAGGCCACTGCATCGATATTTCACACACACATGAGCATGTACAATACATGCTGCGTCAAGAAAACACACTGAGACTAAGCGGTAGCACACACACACACACACACACACACACATACAGCAGCAAACACACACGCACACACTCATCAGGGATCATTGATCTCTCCTGACACACCAATGCGGTGGTCACTGCAGCCTATCTCAAATTAAGGACAAAAAGGCTGAGTAGACATCTTGTAATGGAAACATCGGGTGTCGCAACCAGCATTGGACCAGTCTGGAGTCGTTTTAACCACGGCTGCATAAAGAAAAGTTAATGCCAAACACTGGAGCAGCGTCCGCTGAGCTTAAGATGTCCTCAGAGCTCCCAGGAAACATTGTGCTATGTTTCTAGCTGGCTGTTTATCTTAGTTTATTTCATCTCTAAATTCTATTCTTATCAACGTTAACTGTAAAATGGGTTCTTAAAGCAGAGTGAAAAGCCAAAGCATGTCGTCGCTCGGGGAACAGCGCGGGATGCCAACGCACCCCACGCACATCATTTCCCCCCAACTTTAAATCATCAGTTGTGAAACATTGGTAAATGGGCCTGTGCTTCCTCGGCCAATGTTCTGGTTTCCACTGTGGGATTTTGTGTTGTGGGATCAGGGTGGCGTGTCAGGATCTATGAAGGTTGCGGGACTATAAAGTTTAGGCTGATGTAAGGAGGGCAATAAGCAGTGGAAAGTTCCCGTTGGGTTTACGCTCTGAAGCATGACTTGAATTAAACGTTGGAGTTCACAGGTGCTCCATCCTCTTCTCCTCGGGAGATTTGACTCACTTTTACGATGTTAAAAAAAAAAAAAAGAAATTGGAAATTTGATTCAGTTTTAAAATGCGGACAACATTTCCATTTGAGATGAGTCACCGTTTTTTTTAGGAATTTATTATTTATAAATTTAAGGTTATTTCCCTCACAGGATTCCTCAGTAAACTTCCTCCACCGATTCTCCTGTTTGCTAAAATGCTTCTCTTTTTTTTACCATTACTTTTGAGAGTGCACCCAAGGCCAGAGGCTTGTAAAATAAGATGGGGATGGGGGGGGGGGTAGCCACAATATAAAGCATACTTGCGGATTTCTAAATGATGTTTTTAGTGTTTATCTTGGCTTAAGCCGGTCCAGTCGCTGCTTTATTAAAGCGGAGTGATGCAGAGCGGGAGTTAGTGGGAGGATAACTGACAGGGAAATTGCAGCGGGAAATTATTGTTATTTCACAATTAAATTATATACACAGGATGGAATCACCCCTGACAGGGCTGACCATCGAATCGCTCCTGATGTATGTGCGTGAATGTGTGTTTATGTGTGTGTGTGTGAGAGAGCGAGTGTGAAACTCAATCCGTCTACCAAGGCCGCTGAGGCTAGGCTAGGACGGGATACAGAAAGAGAATCGGAAGCAGAGAGAATTAAAGAGCAAGCGAAGTCGTAACAACGACAGAGGGACGTAAAAGCAGTCTATTTTAAGGCTGAGTGGGTGTCGCTGAAAACGCAGCAAACCCTCACTAATGACCGTATTTTAAACAGTTGTGATGACAGCGTGTTAAACAATCGGCGCTCTTTGGCGGTGAAATCCAAGCGCTCGCCATGGTCGCACCGTGTGTTTAAATACAAAACATTTTGCAGATGCTGTAAAAAAAAAAAAGAAATAAAAAAGAAAGTCTTGTCCTGAATTTGAGCTATTTTCCCCCCCGAGAGCGCCGGCTTTGTCTTTGCATTACAAATACATTGTCAGATGTGAAAAATGAACGCGTTACATGGAGAGAGAGAGAGAGAAATGGGCGGTCAGTCGTCGTCGTTCCAGAAACAATGTCTCTTTGATTTCGCGCGGTTTCAGGTGATATGCAAAGCAAAGCGCTTCTATTTTCTGCCCAGTGGAAATTAATGAGGGGTGGAAAACAAAGCAGTGCCTTTGTGTGGATGTTGGCTCCTGCGAGGCACCAGAAAAAATATTATTGGATGGATTAAAAAAATAAGAAATCCAGCTTCAGGCCATTTGAACAGTCTCTTTTTTTATATTTCATGATTATCCCCTTGTTTTTGGAACTGGAAGTAATTTCTGATGTGTAAATCTTGCACAAGGATTTTGTTTACGGTAAACACGTGCGGTCAGAGGACTCTCCCAACGGGAAGATTATACGGCAAAATTGGTTTGAAGCTGAACCACAACATTTTTAAACATCGGATCGAGCTATTTATAGCAGACAATACCTCTGGGAATTTTCTCTGTTTTAGTTGTAGTTTATGAGTGCGCTAATACTCACAGACAAATGGTATATCCATCTATCTATCTAAAGGTGAAAGCACTATTTGCATTCTGCAATGAATTTCATTGGACGATTGGACGTCCATCAGATTTTAAACCAATGTCCGCCAGCGTTCTTCTTTTTATAACCTGTAAGGGATTCTAAACCCGTAAACAATATTTCCTGTTCTCTTTCTCTTTTCCGGTCCAGTACCCTCAACAACAACAACATCACCCTCATCCCCTTGTCCAGCTTCAACCACATGCCCAAGCTGCGGACTCTGTGAGTATAGCATACATCACACACACGCACGCACGCACACACACACACACATGTGTGTGCGTGTTTCCTCTGTGTTTCGATGTCTGACAAGGATTTTAGCGTCGTATTGTAATCACTGTAATGGCGTGACATCTTATCAGAGTCTTCCCGAATCCCGTGAGATTTTCCTCTGGTAGCGCTGGGAGTGAATTCTGCTGAGCCAGCAGACACAGGCGCTTACCAGCTGAATACAAACAGGATCAAAATCTCAACAGTTCCTTTATCTTTTATGACAATTTCGTCTTTCCACCTTTTGAGCAACGGCATCCAATCAGCAGCCAATCACATTGCGGGGTTCCAATATTTCCTGGTAGTTCGGAATCATCCATTTGAACCTTGATCCCAGCACAGCATCAGATTGAGCATCAAGTTACCAATAACCAGTATTTTTTTCATCGTCTGCCTGTTCATCCTATTTCCCCTTTCCTCCCTCCCTAATTCCTCTTCTGCCTCTCCTCTCCTCTCTGTCCCTACCTTCCTTTTTGTCCCTTCTCCTGTCAGCTCCTTTGTTTTTCATCTTTCTTTCCTACCACCTCCTTTTCCCTTTATTATTTCTCTCTCCACCTTACATTGTGGTTCCTTTATCTCTATCATACACATTTCAATGCATCCTCTGATCATTTAGTTTGTTTCCTTTTTCTTACCCTCTTTCCTTCTGTCCATTCATCTCTCCACCTTATTATTATCCCTTGCTTCTGCCCTATTCCACCGTCTATCTATTCTATTAGTGGTAATGATAGCGCCTGGTGGAGTCGCTTCCATTCAGGAGTATAAACCAGCCGAAAGCCAAGAACTCCCACTGCTCCTATCTCTGAGTGTAATTCACTGGACTAAAGATGTTCCCGGCAACCCACAGGACGAAACACACACATATCAGACGCACACATTCATAGCAACACCGCACACAATGCCCCTCAGTCACCCGCAACAAATAAGCCCAACAAAAGCTATCGCCGGCAACCAGCTTCAAACAGACGCACGCATCCACACAAGCGCAGCACTTTTCTCCACACCCCCTGCCTCTTTCCATTCTCCCCTGTGTTTTAATCCTACTTGTCAGTAATTAAGGCTGAGCCAGAGGTGGGCTGGGACGTGGCTATCTCCAGGCGGGGGTTTGACTCTAAACTGGATTTATAATGGGTGAGCGGTATTAAAAATCACTGCCCCTGCTGCTAGCATCAATGAGCCCATCTCCGCTCCATAACAGGATTTGTCCTCTGCTTTATTACAAAGGGAGGCCTGTCTTCTGAAAGGCTAGATATAATACGCTGACGAGACATTCTCCTGTTCATCTGCCCTCCTCCTCCTCATTTCTCTCTCTCTCTCTTGCTCTCTCTCTCGGTCTTTGCAAGTGAAACCCGTGCAGTTTTAGCTCTGTGAAAACATCAGCTGATGTTTTGTGTGTGGAGCGTTCGATATAATTAATGGTACAGGTGAAAACTGAAAGGGCTATTAGCGGAAAATGTGGCAAATATGCATAATTGTTAGCAGCATCTTGTGTATAAATCCACCCAATGATAAGAGAAATGCACAATACGTGCACACAAACATGGAGACACAAAGTTGCATACGTAAGCGTGCACGGCTCCACATCCGAATAGATGAGATTTCTCCCTGCCAAACACGATGTGCAGAGTGTTAAATGTTGAGCTTGTTCCATCGCTGCGGAACCAGGATAGTTAAAAAATAGTAGTTACAATCTGATGGGCAGGAACACAGAAACTCCAAAGGCCTTCCAAAAGCAACGTTCCAGTTCCAATGTGCACTCCGTTCTGTGTGTTTTGTGAACTAAGCCCGGCAACAGAAACACTGGCCTTAGAAGAAGTTGCCATTACTTTTTAAACGCTTTGGCCAGCGGAAACTGAATTCTGCCCACTCCGTGGTACTGGAAGGGATGGGGAAAACACGGTCACATCAAACAAAAGTTAAATGTATGACTGGATTCCCTCTGTGGCCTTGTGTGTTTTATAAAAACACTATTTATAATGGTAATAGGAGCACTCGGGGTAATCCTGTCGGTCTGTGATCCACCATGAAATCTAAGATCGACAAAAAATATGGGAAAAGAAACAAGAAAAATACTTCCTGAGGCTATTTAATTTCTCCGTCCTTTGCATTCCGGCTCATTTGCATCTGCCTCCCTTTCCTTTCTGCTTCTCTGTGTCTGAAGAGTTTGTGATTCAGCTGAGGAGTCATATCGTCGGGAAGATGTGGGAAGATGAGGGCACGACTTCTTGTGTTTGTGTGTTTGGCTTGGTGTCGGCTGCGGACCTTTTGAAATAAACAACGTGTTTGTCGGAAGGTCACGTACAGTAATCATGGAAAAAAACGCTAATCTCTTCTCCTCAGGCGTCTGCACTCCAACAACCTCCACTGCGACTGTCACCTGTCCTGGCTCTCTGATTGGCTCAGGGCTCGGCGTAGCTTGGCTCCCTTCACCCAGTGCATGGCCCCCGCCCACATGAGGGGCCTCAATGTCCCAGATGTGCAGAAGAAGGACTTTGTCTGCAATGGTGAGCTTGCATAATATAGAAAATGTAATAATGGCCATTATTACAGGCAAGCAGTTTTATCGCCTCCAGACAGCTCAGCATTAAGTTTATAGCGCTGGAAGAATTACGCCACGTAGAGTGTAATCAGCCACAGGCCGGCGTAAGAGCAGGCGTCTAATCAGCTGTTAGGTAGCATCGGCACTGTTTCAAGGTGTCTGATTCAGCGCTCTGTGTTAATAGACTGTCAGGCTGTGCTCTCTTTATTAGCCTTTCCTCTCGTTTTTCTGCCTACATGCTTCACAACAGACCTCCGTTCACTGCGCTTCTCTCCATCCCAGCCCCCTTAAAGTAGCAGCAGTCGTCTTCCTCTCATTCTTTCTTTGCATCCTCCTGTTTTCTCTCATCAGCTTCTTTCACCATTTACCCCTCTTCACTTCCTCCCTTTCAATTTCACGGTTCTGTCGCTCTCCTCGTGTCAGTATAGCCTTCCACCTTCCCCTCCTGAACGCATCTAGCAGTAATTTGGTGTGCAGAATGTGACCGGGTGAGGAGCCTGTTTTGTGAGTAAGCAGTATTACAAAAAAAAAATGAAAAAATACTGGATGGTTTTCCATGAATCTTGGGATCGGGACGTGTTGAGGGAAAGAAAACATTAAAATTTACCGCCGATCCAGATAGAGGGATAAATCCAGGATTTTTTTTTATGGCTTTCCTTAACATTTTGAGGGCATTTTACAACATTTTCCCGGATTATTAAGAAACTTCTTTAGCAATTTTGTGTATGGGTGGGACAGGGTTTTCCCCAATATGTTTTGGAATTTACATAAAATTAAATATAGCTACTGGCATGAATGAATCACCACCCGCAGGTGATTCATTCATGCCGTGAGAGCGTATTCTCCTCATATTGGGAGCGCAGGCTTACGTCTGCGTGCCGCTATCTGCAGGTCCTGCACAGACGGAACAGAGGACTTGTGTTCCGCAGGTAGCGGTCTGCCCGCCCAGCTGCAGCTGCAACAACAACATAGTGGACTGTCGGCGTAAAGGGCTCACCGAGATACCAGCCAACCTCCCAGAGAGCATCGTGGAGATGTAAGCAAGTCATTTAACACACACACACACACACACACAAGTCAGTTCGATTTGGCCTGATGAACCAAACATTACATTTTCCGCAGAACAGAAAGTTTTGCATCTTCCTGTTTGCAGCAAAACTCTTCTTCACATTCTTTCCTCCTCCTCCTCTCTCGTAGACACACGTTCAAGCACACACACACACACACACACGGACACACACCACAGTGGGATGTGTTTGATATCTGTATTGATTGTGGTGCCCCTGTTTGTTTGTAGAGAGGACAGCTGGTTGATTGCTTTGCGAGTAAGGAAGCAATCCTCCCCCCACAGCGCAGCACCAATAGCCCCACAGCACCCCTGCATGAGTAATGGGTTCACACGCACATACACATCAATATCAATGCACACGCATATATGCAGACACACCTTTTTATTTTCTGTACGCCCTAACACAGAAGAAATTGCACTCAAAACACACACACACATTCTGGGAGTCACACAGGAACAGTATGGTATAATAGGATGATGTATTGTCAGTCACCCAATAGAGACAAAGTCATTTTTCTGCATGGCATGAGCCACTGCCAAGTGTGTGTGTGTGTGTGTGTGTGTGTGTGTGTGCAGGGAACTGTATGTATCCACGCATTTGCAAGTGTATGTGTGTGTTCAAATCGAATATAAAGTAATCTAACAGAAAAAGCTTCGTCGTGAGGTTTCTCACGTCGTCTGGCCTTCGGCAGATGAACATGCTCAGCTCCCAAACCAATCTGTGTCGCTTGTTGTTTAATCACCGCCTCACTTTATAGATTTTTTTTTATACCCTCTTAAAATGTCTCCCCTGTAAATCTTCCTTTGATATTGAGCTTCTAAGTGTCTTTGTCTCAACCTTTTTTTAAGCCCACAGTTGTAATTTATTAGCTGTTGTGTGTGCAGATTGTCTTTATGAATATCTATACATCCTTGATTTATTTTGACCCCCCCCCCCCCCCCCTCCACCATAGAAATGAGGGGCGGCACTTGACACGGGACAATATTAAGGGATGTGAGCCAGAAAATGGTCACATTTAGAGGTAGTGCTGCATTCATGGCAACAGCCACACAAGTGGGTTTTAATTGTAAGGACAATATAGATAGATAGATAGATAGATAGATGGATGGATGGATTAGAAGAAAAGGTAGGTCAAACTCAATATATGATGGGTGGAGGAAGAGGAGGAGAGGAAGCTTAGAATTAGTTCTCATTTGTCATTCTGACAGCTGACCCTGTCACTGGCCTTGGGACCTCACCACACCTCTGTTTTTTCCTCTCTTCTTTTTTGTTTCATTTTTTCCACTCCTTTTTCTCGTTTCTCTCAGTGGTTGACTATTTCCCACATTTTGCCTTCTCTTTTCTTCATACCTGTTACTCATTCCCTTCTCTTCTCCTCTTTCCCTTCCTTCATCGCCCTTTTCCCATCGGCACCAAGGAGGCATGAAGAATGCATGATGAGCGAGTTGCTTAAACCCAGAGCAGAGCAGGATCTAAAGTACAGTGTACCGTATTTCCCCAAATGTGGGCTCTGTGCTTGGTTCTAATGGCTCCCCACATGAGAATAGAATAACTCTTCCAGTGCTGCGTAATGAGTCTGCCACAGAAATAAAGGTGATCAATTCCCTTTGGCCCTAAAGATATTGAGGAATCTAATGTCTTCATAAATATTACACCGATTGCATTCAAACAAAAGGGGGCCGTCTTTCCATCAAACTGTTTCATGAGAGATTTACAAAGAAAAATGCAGCTAACTAAAATTAACATTGTTCAGTCAGCTGTTGATTACGGTTAAACCAAATTGTGCACTACACCATAAAACGAAGACAGCAAGCAGGTAGGTGATGGTCCCACAACGGGAGCATCTGTGTACTCTGCTGGGCCTCCCAAACCCACAGAGCTGGATAGGCTGGGTTGGTTGGAGCCGACACCTTTTGAACTTCTTGTGCACTTGGTCTCAGCTTAGGGAGTAAAAATAAATACATGAAGGAAAGAGTTTTAACTCAAATGCGTGACATGCTGCAGATGAGGTTGTATTACAGTGTTCTCATTTTGTGCTTTTATGAGAAAATCTTTCCTCTCGTTAGTTATTCTTTTATTTCGGAAAGAATCGCTAAAGGTCATCTAACAATTCCTTCCTCTCCCTCCCTTCTTTCTTTCGCTATTGTTGTGTGTCTCTCTCTCTTTCTCAGTCGTTTGGAGCAGAACCTGATTAAGGGTGTACCTGCCGGAGCCTTTTCTTCCTACAAGAAGCTCAAAAGAATGTAAGTTGGCACGGGTAAAAATGTGAACACACTCTCAAACATACACATTGACACGAATGCAACAACTTTAAGAGTTTGTTGACGAGCACAACACATGGATATCACCGAGTGAATTCACAGCTAAATCCTCGACCGAGACAGAAGGTAAAAGAGACCCAGTATAGAGCCTTGGTGCACTCCAGACCCCAGAATATTTAAAGAAAAATGCATATTCATGGTGAAGCTCTATTTGTGTAGGTTAGGGTTCGAGACCTGCCCACCAGACAGAGCTTACATCAAGCAGGCTTGTTGAGTTCTCACGCACAGCACAAAGCGCTAGTGTGCAGTCATGGGTAACGGGAGAATGCTTTGTGTGCGCATTAATATATGTCATGTCAAAAGTAGTAAACAAATCAATAAATAAGGCTGCAGAGCACCGTCTTCTGTCTAGGAAGGATTTTAACTAGCACTGGTTTAATAGCTTGTAAATATTGTGACATGTGGGCGGGCTCATATTGTCTCATTTAAGTCACTAATGTGGTTTTCAAGGTATGTTAGTAGATCTAAAACAAAAAAATCTGAAACAGTAAATTGAGCAGTAACTTTATCCAATTATGGATCTAAAGGGGAAGAATCGACACGTTTCCCTGTTTATTCTTTTTAGAAAAGGTTTGCCGTAGCAACGGAAATTGTAATAAATCCAGAACACACAAACACCACCCTCTCTCTCTCTCACACACGCACACACACTGTTCAGCTCTTTCCTCTTCCTCACACTATAAGGCTCACTAGTGAGAAATGTACGTTTCATGCAAATGAGTAAAAATGGCAGACGTGCAGACTTGTGCAAGGTTGTAAGGCTATTCTCCCGCCTCCCCCTCCCTCCCCCACAGAAGCATTAAGTAATATATCTTCCAGCAGTGGAGGTGAATGATGCGAGCCCCAGTTAACAAGTCTCCTCTTTCAGTTCCTCCATGTCGGTTAGCGTCTTTGTCTCCTCCTCATTTCGTTAATTCAACCCAACTGATTTGCTTTCCTTCCGTCCCCTTTCCTTGACCTCTGCTGATGGATTCCCTCCTGTCATTTGTATATGACGTTTATATAGCACAAACCTCCACCATGCCTTGAACGCCACCTCTCGTTTCCTCTCCCCCCAGTGATTTGAGTAAGAATCAGATTTCTGACATCGCTGGAGATGCTTTCAGCGGCCTTCGCTCACTCACCTCGCTGTAAGTATGACACGCGGAAATGTAAACACGCGCAGGCACGCATCCAGACAAGGAAGTAATTGCATTTCCAGACGTTTAACAACTAAAACTGCTGCTGTCGACGCTGACATCTGAACCGCGATGCTGCAGCGTGTGTCTGTGCGCTGGATACGTGCGCAGCCATCGTGGGTGGATATGATAAGAACGTGAAGGACAGTTTAATTTGAATCAATCTGGAGCGTGAAAACGAAACAGACAGATGGACGAGCCGGAGCAGACAAGGTGAACTCTGCTCAGTGTTAAAGTCACGACACACACGTGCACACAGGTGTAACATACAGCCCAGTCAGCCGATCGGGAACGTCGCTGAGAGAGACTTGGATGCTCCCTTCCGCATCGGTCTCAACTTGGAAACTTGACTCTAACATAAATGTGTTGCTTTGATTGGACCATTGTGTCTGTAATAAAGATTTGATTGATTGATTGATAAATGTGTTGCTGTGTCTGCCCTGTGCAGGGTCTTGTACGGAAACAAAATCACAGAGCTGCCGAAGGGATTGTTTGATGGATTGGTTTCCCTGCAGCTGCTGTAAGTACTGTCTTTGTAGCAGTTTCTATGTGTGTGTGTGTGTGTGTGTGTTACCTTCACACTGAAAACAAGGCATACTTCAGGTAAGAAAGCGGTATAGACAGAATGCTACATAGACAGTCTGCTGATCACGACAACAGATGGACAATGGTTGTGCATGATCTACCGTGGTGCTTCTTATATTCCAGGCATGGTCCAGACTTCTGCAGGTAACTCTGGAGTAGGAAGGATCACTAAGGTGGTTTATTAGAGGGGTCATCCGGGTTTATTCCCAGCAGCCAGTTCTAGGATTTAGTAGCAAACTTGTGTTGTTTCTTCCAGAGCTGCTGAAGAGGTAGTGAATAGACACATGTACTATTCTAAGAAAGTGGAAAAATAGGACTGCTTCAGCTTAATTAAATCCAGTATCTTGTGTTTGAAAATCCAGCCCTCACACTGTACGTTTAGATCGATCCTGATCCGTAGATAAATGTTTTAGCATCGACTGTTAATTCTCACGGCCAGAGGTTCAAACTGCAGCAGAGGCTCTATATGCAGTAAAAATCCCCTCCATGCATTGGTTTCTGCATGCGTGGCACATGGATTCCACCAGTGCCGCAGTCCGCTGCAGAGGGAGCTAATGTTCCGGGCTTTCCGTTGTAAAGCGAAGCGAAGCAAAGAGAATGAGGATGAGTGATTGTAACCCACAAACACATTTTATGTGCTTAGCGAGATTATCAGGATGCGTGGCGCATCGTCACAGAGAGGCACGAAATAAAAGAGAAACAAGCGAGAGGATGGATCAGTGTACGGAGAAATTAACGGAAGGTGATGGACAGAGGGAAAAGCATATTATGCAAACGGTCGTAATGGACAGTCATGTCAAGATCGTTAAGAGACGATTGTAAAAGTGTGTCTCGCTGTTGTGATGCTGCCCTCATAAAGCGTTAACAAGCGCCAAATGCTTTGTATTGGTTTGTGCAATACACGCATGTGCCATCCCATAATAGAGCAATTTATGGCTGTTTCACAGCATTTGTAGCTGCTTAAATCAAGGAATAAACAAAGTACTTAATATTCATGCCTTGACATTGCCTGCGGCGTTGGCACTCGCACAGCGGGCATATGGAGGGAATATGTCTCCTCGTATTCCACTCCCAACCGAAGACAGCATCCCATCTCCCAAAAAAAAGGGTTGGGCACTCAGTCTGGAGTTTGGGAGTGACTTTATTCTCCCATATAGTGTTATAATTATGAGTTATATATTAGCTTTCACTGGTGAATCACGCATAATGTCAACCATCTGTGACAAAGATATGTTTATTGCTTGCTCGCTGCTGTTTAGATTGTCGGTGCTGCTTTGTTTTACTGGTGCAGTTTGGAGTAATTAGTTCCCCCCCCCCCGTGGGCTGCCTAATGAGGCGTGGATGTGTCGCAGAGCAGCGCGACTGCGTGCGCGCGCGGACGTGTACAGGTGTGTAACGGCGGGTGCGTGTGCTCACCGGAATGATTGAGCGCGGTGTTAGTCACCTGCCAGACAATAAAGGAGGGAGGGAGGGAGGGAGGGAGCGGGAGAAATAATGAATGATAAGAGAGTGGGTTTTTTATAAAAAAGGAGTAGCAATGTTTGGGAGTGAGCCAATGGGGAACAACGTGGAAAGCTTTCAACGCACGCAGGTAAGAAAGGACGGGCAGATGGAGGAAAAGGTGCAGGTTGAAATCCATCCTGTGATTTACCTAATCCCTCCATCACATTTGTTATTTCCCTTTCTCTCCTCCTCCATTGAGGCTGTCAGACCCTTTCACTTAATTCTATCTCGGTGTCGCTCTAACTTATTTCTCCCCGTCTCTTCACTGTCTCACTTCATTATTTCCTCCATGCCATTCCTATCCCTCTATCTTTTCTCTTTATCCTTCCCCTTCCTCACACCATATGTCTCTCCCATCAGAACATAATATCACACCCGCCCCCCCAACATTAAATAATCCCCTCCTGCTAAAGAAGAAAAAGTGAAAATATATCAAACCTACAATTTTCAGATTTATGTGTCATGGCCAGCAAAAAAACAACAACCTAATTCTGACAGGGTGGAGGGGGAGAATAGTGTGAGGGAGACGAAAGGAGAGAAAAATAGGGGTTTGGTTGTCATGAAGCGTTTCAGAAAAATGTATAAATCAAATTAACTGTGTCTGTGTTTATCTTTTGTTGCTGTGCACACAGTGCACAGAGATAATAAAGCTAAATAAGTAAGAATAAAAAAAACACACAAAAAGCAATTCCTGAATGTCTCTCTCTTTTTGTGTTTCAGGCTGCTGAATGCAAATAAAATTAACTGTTTGAGAGTCAACACCTTCCAGGACCTGCAGAACCTCAACCTGCTGTCGCTGTACGACAACAAACTGCAAACAATCAGCAAGGGGCTGTTCGCCCCCCTGCGCTCCATCAAGACCCTGTGAGTATCTAAAGGATTGCGTTAAAACACCGGGTCGGATCCTGCCGTGGTTTAAAATCACATCATGTTCCATGTCTGTCATCCTTAAATTAACATCATCTGAAAAACAGCATTCTTTATCATTCAACCAGCGTTTCATCAAATAATGATCAAATACATGATTTGATCATGTATTTGATCAATGGGAAATGGGAAATAAGAGAAAATAAGGCCAAAACCACAAAAATATTGGTTTTTGGCTCGACGACATGACCGAATAAAAATAACATCCTGATGTCTTGGAAAAGACTAAAATGGCTACAAAGCTAGATTAAATCTTTATTTTACTAAATAGACTAAAACATGACTAATAAAGCGGATACTATTGGCTACAGATTTGATTTTACAGGCATCTAGTTGTGCTGTGATAAATGTATTATTTGGTTGCTGGCAAATTCAGATGGATATTAGATTTGTCATTTCCTATGGTAAAAAAAATAAAAAAGCAAATTATTAATGCCGTTTTAAAATCTTGAGGCTTTCAACTGTTCCTGACACAAAGGAAGCAAGCGGTCCAGATACTGCTGCGCTCTCCCCCAGAACGAATAAACCAGCAGATGATGAAAATACAAGTTGCAGCCCTAGACTTAAAAGCTTAATCATGGTTGTTTAAACAAGATAATCCAGGCAGACAGAGAAAGGAGTTCTGCCTCAAACGTCGTCTTCGTAGCAGACGGCAGCAGTTTCCAGGAACAAATGTGACGGCTTTGAGGTTTTTGATTCGATCAGGAGCGTCTTGGATCAGTCAGCAACGGGAAACGTCATGAAACATTTACAGTTTGACTAAAACCACACGGCAGCTGAGTCGTTTCTAGTAACTGTACAATCCTCTTCTACCCCCCCCCCCCTCCCTGCCTCCCTGCTCCTCTCCCTTCACCCCCTCTCAGTCATCTGGCACAGAATCCCTTTATGTGTGACTGTCACCTGAAGTGGCTGGCAGACTACCTATTTGACAACCCTATTGAGACCAGCGGCGCCCGCTGCAGCCACCCCCGGAGGCTGGCTAACAAACGCATCAGCCAGGTGAAAGGCAAGAAGTTCAGGTGCACAGGTAGGATAAGAGTTCTAGCACACACACACAAACACACACACAAACACGCATCAGCAGACTCTAATAAACACAGTTTTATTGGTGTGACTGACCAACGCACACGGATTCTTGTAGAGTCTCTTTTTATGGTATTGTGCTTTTTTCTTTTCTTTGTATAAATACTAGATGCGATTTATTTTGATGACTGATTTTTTTTTATTCCCTTTACAAACATTTTATAAACTAACTGAATTGTTCAAGAACTGTGGTTGCAAAAGAACAATCGATTCACGGGGCAGCGTAGCTGTATACTCCCGTATTTAATCATATAATAACCGAGCTTGGGCAAAGAAAGGAAGCCGGTGAAACTACCAGCGGGGGTTAGAACTGTTCGTTCTCTTTGATGAGCAGCAGCGTTCTTGTGATTTAATGTGTAATACAGCCACAGAACAGCAATCATTTCATTATGAACCTGAAACCGAAAGAAAAACAGGCTATCTTTTATATTTCCAAAAGGATGATTTAGCGATGTGAGAATTTCACCGGTCTGTACCGGTTTGAACTGGACCCACAATGAATAGCATAGGTAATACTTTCTATCCAAACCGCTGTGTGGTACCATTTGGTACATTTTTATGGTGACGGGTCTCAGTCGTTCTCAGTGTTAATCAAGATAAGATCACAAACGCTCCTGAAGCTGGTTATGGCGGTCCTCTTTGCTTCAGCCTGTCCTGTCTGCAGTCCCATGCCTCTCCTTGCATCCTCTCCGCCTCTCTGGACCTCTGTGGACATCCTCCCTATTGATGCGCCGTTTTCTGGTCCCGCCCCCTCCCCCCTTCCTGTGTGGATCTGCAGCTGTCTGTTGCCTCGCCTATGCTGACCCCTCCCCCCACCCTGACTGATTGGTGCAGGTCTCTGTTGCCCCATCTTCCTCCTGTGTGGACCTGCATTCTGATTGGTTCGTGCAGCTGTCTCTTGTGCTTGATCTAACCATGTGGCCCGGCCTACTCTGACATCACATGGTTCCGTCAAGCGCCAGGGACCGCCCAGCACACGCACACCTGCCTCTCCCATCCAATCACATGCTTCGGAGCAAAAATTAAGTCTTAAATATTATTTGTATGCATTTATGTGTCGAACCTCTTTATACATTGATGTGGGACAGCAAATACAATCATTTCCCACATGTGACACCAATTATTTAAGCCATTCAGAAGCACATACATACAACCTTTTTTTTTTTTCTTTGCTAGAATCTCAAAAAATGTGACGCAAGTTAAAAAATGAGAAGAAGCTCCTTGTTCTATCCGAGTGGAGTGACTGAATTTAGCAAGATAATGCACACTTTAAGAGAAAGGAACACCATTTGGCTCTATTTAGGATGCAACGACGATACAAGGTTGATAAATGGTTGTATATTTCAGTGCATTGTGGACTTGTATCTCTTCAAGCCTCTTCTGTTTATGCGCCCACCTTTTCCTGTCCCACCTGCGCACCACATAACTCCATTGTGTTGCAGAAAATCTGGCCTGGCTGCATCTGCACACCCGCCTCTACTGACAAATCCTCCAATGGCAGCGCTTCAGCGGGCTAGCATGGCGCTTTGCTACAGACCACTTTACACTTTACTGCTCCAACTAAGAAATCTTTTGGGGGAAAAAGCTAATATTACTGTTTCACAAGTTTCCTCTTGCTGACTTGGGGAGGAAATTTGCTTTGCTTTCCATGTGACTTTCACTCATTTGTGGCAATCCTGAGATGTCATTTTATAAACACGCTAGCAATGAAAGGCGCTAACAAGGCCGTTTTGTCTCCGCTGTGGTCAAATCCCGGCAGTGATTTCACAATCGCATAGAGCATGCAGGTGCGTGCCAGGAGAGACTGGAGATGGAGGTGTCGGTTTGTACTTCCTGTTAGAACGTCCATTGACAGAGCAGAGTGCAAATTTAAGTGCATCGTGATGCTAACCAGGTTTATTCCCAGGCAGTAATATAATGTTTGTAACAGAAGTGGTCTCCTGCTCACCTTGTTAAACAAAAACACCCTGTTTCAAATCGTTTATCTGCTAAACGACTCCATAAGAACACGTGGGATGTCTGCTCGGTGGTGAATTACTCCTCCCTCCATCACTCCTGCGCCTGTTGTACAATATCAGACGGCAGCAGCGCCCGGCCTTGTCTCTTTAATAGAGACACACAGTTTGCTCGTCCCTTCCAAATTACCGGTTGGATGATGATGTTTTACTACAGCATACCATAGGGATGGTAAAAATACTGTAGCCCATTGGCTGTGATGATGTCGTCCAGTTTAAAGTGTTCCTGTTACTTATCTTGCATCCTACCAATAAGACCTTTCTCTTTGGTGTCTCTCCCTATCTTTTTCCCTCTCTCTCTCGCCCCCTTATCATTTTTTTCCCCATCCCTTCCGCTTTGTCGTTCTGTTTCTCCCACGTCAACCTCTTTCTCACTCTTTGGGTCTCCCTCCCTCTTTGCTCTTCAGGTCAGGAGGACTATCGCAGCCGTCTGAGCGGCGAGTGCTTCCAGGATCTGGTGTGTCCGGAGAAGTGTCGCTGCGAAGGCACCGTGGTCGACTGCTCCAACCTCAAACTGACCCGCATCCCTCCACACATCCCTGAACACACCACGGACCTGTGAGTCACACTCAGTCATTACTAACACATTAGGAACTATCAGACTGAAGAGCATGTGGTGGAGCTCAAACTTAGAACACTTCAAGCGGGCTTCACTTTCTGCAGGACACACGGAAATGCGGACATACGATACACACCCGCCTCGCTTTTTCTTTGACTCTCGTCGTCGTCCTGAACGGCACGTTTCACATTTAGTTCCTGCACCGGCTACCCTTTCAAAATTCTTTTCCATCTCCCACGAGTCCCAAAGGAGCCATCATCATGTCAGGTAAAGGGCCTCGCTCTCGAATAAGGAGCACCGCCTTCGGTTATTCATTCTTCTCCTGAAGAATGGAATAGAAAAACAGATAGCAGCGCAACAGGAATACTGTAATCTGGGCGTGACGTGCGTTCAGAGGGAGTCAACGATGGAATACAAATTCAGAGTCATGATCATAGGAAAGCTATTTATGATTCCGCCGAGCCGAGGCAAGTTAAACGCTGTGATTTAGAAGAGACATGGTGAAGCATATGAAAATTCATGGCATAAAATGCACATGAGCCAAACACTCGACACCAGATTCAGAGTCCGACGTGGCCGTATGAAGCGGTCTGCAGCAGTTTATTTCAGCACCTGGGACTTTATCAAATATTCCATCAGATGCTAGATCCAGACTGGGAAAAGGAAAGCCGCCAGAGGGCAAAGACTTGATTAATAATGCCGAGTCGCTGACAGCATTTAAATATAAGTGAATGATGGCGATTTCACCGAAGACCGTCTCCTGTAAAAACGGTGGCTCTTAATGGAGGTTAGTTGTGTAACGCGTCAGTAAGATAACTAATAATGTCCGTATCCCACGGACCATTTACACCCAAAGCATCAGTTTCTCTCTCTCTCTCCAGTCCTGGTTCTCTCTGTAAATCCTTCTATCCTCCGGTGCTCCCTTCATCGTTCCCCATCAGCTCCCAGGGCGCTTCATGTCAAGAATAAAAACTCTGTCCTTTATGGTTGGGTGGACAGCACATCAGAGTTTCTACTATTTTTTTTACACCCTCTCTCCTTCCTCCTGGCTTTCCCTGAAGAACACAACCAACCGGCGGGTCTTTGAAGGCCACAAACATAGAAGGGGACACACACACACACACACACATAAGCCACCCGTTGTGACCTGTCTAAAATACCATAGCAGGGGAAATCAGGGGAAGCTGTGGCTGCGCTTAAGGCTTCTATAGTTTTTAAATCTCTTTCTTTCTTTGAGACCCACAAAAAGCCTTGACATTGGACTTATTATCAATAAGTAAAGAATTGCCTTAGCAAAATTGTTTATGCTCGATAAAACTAGCAGCACATTTTGAATTGATGGCGTCAGCTCTAGATCGCAAGGTAAAGGGATTAGAAATGTTTTGTCTTTACTCTCCACCTTTTGAAATATGCAAATTAAACAAGGAGTGTCAACGCTGATGTTTTCCTGGTGTTAACAAACGACTTCAGACTGCACAGATTATGAGTTTAATTTCGCCTCACCCGGCCCGCTCCTGCTTTAAAAGCTCCTGTCTCTGTAGAAAGTGTCCCCTCCGGCTGAACGCTCACTTCCTTACCTCGGTTTCTCTCGCTCTACCTCCGATGCATGCACAGACACAAATGGCATCGTTTTATTAGCGCTCTTTTAGAACAAATTGCCTCCATAAAGCAGATGTCTGCCTTACTATCGCTCAAGCTGTTTTCTCTTGTCTTACGGCAGTGTGGCTATTGATGACTGCATAGGAAAGATGTATTCCTCCCTTCTCTTCTCTACTCTGGCAACGCAGCCCTCACGCAGTTCCTCCTTCACTTCCTCCTTCAGTTGTGTTTGGATTTTAAAGCAGGTTTGTTTGATGAAAGAAGTCCTGTCTAACTTGCGTCCATTTCTTTTCTCCACAGGAGGTTAAATGACAACGAGATTGCTGTCCTGGAGGCTACAGGGACATTTAAGAAGTTGCCCAACTTGCGAAAAATGTGTGTATACTATTTTTTTTTTACATACGAGCTTTTATTCCTTACATTGGGGTCAGTTATTGTTGTTGTTTCTTATGTTTGAGCATTTTTAGATTGGTTGAATTCATTCTCTGAATTGTTGTAATGAGGGAGAAAAGAAGTAAGGATAGATGCATGGAAAGAGGGAAGAAGTGAGAATTAGTGTGACAGCGAGGAAAGGAGAAAGACAGGTGGCTGTAGAGAAGGAAGAGGCAGGTAGTGTGGATGGGAGGTATGGAGGAAGTGAATATTAAATTGAAATGCAAAATGGGCTTTTGGTTTTACAGTCAGTCCTTATCGCGCGTGTGTGTGTGTGTGTGTGTGTGTGTGTGCGTGTGTGTCTTTATTTCAAAGTGAGATAGAGACAGACCAGCAGTTGATTAATTGGAGAGGAAATTGCTAACCATCTAGCAGTGTCACTGACGATACAGATTAGCCAGAATTCATTTCCATTTTCCTTCTCTGAATCCCATACCCCCCCCCCCCCCCCCCCCCTCACCTCACTGCCTCCCTTGCCCTTGCCTCTACGCAACAAACATTAATTACGCACATTGTCTCCAACCGTTTCTGCTTTTCTCTTGTCTCGCCTTTCATTCTTCTCCTCTATTTTCCTCCCACTTTACACAAAGCTGATCAGAGATAGCGTGAACAGAGCGATGACTGAAAGCTACAGCGGTTGCCATGCTTATCATGGCAAGTTATTGTCTCTGTGGCCAAACGCTGTCTTTTCAGTTTAATTTCTCTCATTGTGTGCCAGGATGAAAGATCGCTATCACTTTCGGCCGCCTGCGAGCATTTGTCTCATTTGTTTTATGTGCGTGTGTTTGTGCGTACATGCTTTGTAAGCCGCAGTGACGGCTATAACTTATTTTATGAATATCTATTGAGGACATTAAGCTGAAAGAGAGAAGGGTTTGAAATTAATTTGTTGAAGGGGTGATTTATTACTGCAATTAAATGTGAAATATTGGGTAAAAACACCAATATGAAAAGCAGCATAATCGGTTGATCATCATTTCTTGGCCCTGCAGCAATTTGATCAACAACAAGTTGAAGGACATCCGTGACGGTGTGTTCGAGGGCGGGAGTGGAGTTCTGGAGCTGCTGCTCACGGGGAACAAACTAACTGGACTGCAGGGACGCACGTTCAGAGGGCTGACCAGCTTGAAAACTTTGTAAGTCTTGTCTGCAGCGCGTCTGCATCTTGTTGTGTACTTACCTCCGCCGAGGCGGGGGTTTGTCTGTCTGTCTGTCTGTCTGTTAGCAATATAGCTTAAAACGTTACGGACGGCTCTTGATGAAATATTCTGGAAATGGTGGGAATGTTACAAGCAACAGTTGATTGCATTTCGGTGAAGATCCAGAAGAGATTCTAGATTATGGGTCACTTTGAAATTTTTAATAGCATTGCAGCTTTAAAATGTGTTCCTCAATATCTCGGTTGATTATTGACCGATGTTTATGGAATTTGAGGCAATCATGTGGGGTGGGGACCTCTATCTCACCACCGAATTTTATCCGGATCGGCTCCGGATTACGGATAATCCTACTGTCGCGATACATATAACGGATTTTCCAATTTACTTATAATGGAGGCTTTTTTTTTTTTTTTAATCATATTTTGTAAAAATATGCATCCAGTGGACTTTGTTAACTTTTTCTCCTGGACTTGGACGGTTAACTCAATCACCCTGATCACTGCATAATCCTCTAATCTGGGCACCCACCAAAAATAGGCTGGCATCCAATTAGGGGGATACAGGATATACCGTATGAAATCAAGAGCTAATGTTGTCTGCGTATGCTCAGTAATGACTAGCTAATGCTATCATGTATACATATACCAACTAATGACTCTCTAATGGCATCATGGCTGTCTCTGAGTAATGTTAAGAGGATCCAGTAATAGCTCTGCTAACTAGGTTAGCCTGTCCCAGAGATTGCTATTGCTAACTAACTCAGTTATCCTGGCCCCGCGTGGCATGTCAGACGCTAATGTCATATTCTCGAGTCTGTCGCTGCCGTCCTACGACAGCTGGTTTGAATTTAGCCCCGCTTCCTGCCGACCTTCTATACGCAGTGTTATAAATTATGGTCTCTTATTCTCTTTCTTTGTGAAGTCAGTTTAGCCTTTTGGCAGCCGTTTTGTTAACTGCGTGTTTTTGCTGTGTTGTGGTATATGTATAGTTTGCGTTTTTGCGTGTCTCTAGAATGCTGCGGAGCAACCAGATCAGCTGCATCGACAACAGCACGTTTACGGGCCTGAGTTCTGTTCGTCTGCTGTCGCTGTACGACAACAGGATCTCCAGCATCGCGCCGGGAGCCTTTTCCACGCTGCACTCTCTGTCCACCATGTGAGTTCCATCAGTTTTCTGTTTTCCTATCTCATTATTCTTGCTGTAAACATCTGCCACGCACTCCTTTTTTCTTCCAATCGCACTGAATCTGCTCTCCTTTTTCTTTTTTTCTCCTCTATCCTCTAATCCTGCAGTAGGAATTATTTTACACACACACACACACACACACACACACACACACCTACACACACATGCATGTTCTCCTCACAGATGCTCTCCATCATTATTGACTAGATGGGCCTGGATCCCAGGACATTTGCTATCAAAGCTATATATACCGAAGCATCTGCACACCGACGCTCGCATGCACACACACACATACACACACACACACACACACACACACACACAAGCATCTGCAAGCTCATGTTGCCAAAGATTTGCTCTCCTGCTGCGGCCAAGACAGGAATTATTGGATGGTATATTTTCTCGCCACCCGGATGTAAAAGGTGCAAATAATAGATTTCCTCAGCTCTATAAAACATTGCCGGGACATTCTTACAGTGTATATTTTCTTGAACAAGCAAAGCCGTGCTTTCTCCTTCTTTTCTTTTCTTTGCATTTTGTTTCTCATTGTTGATGAATGGACAAACTCTCTGCTTTTCTTTCTCACTTACAAATGCATCGTTTGCCACTTTTCATTTCCTTTTTCATTCACATCGTTTTTCATGCAGCACCTGCCTGGGTTTAATTCCTAGAGCTCCCGTTCTTGTAACTCCTGCTATTTCTAACATCTTGTCTCAATTTTCAGTGAATTATTTCCCGCTGGAGTTTGAGCGTTTAATTAAAAGATTAACACGCTGAAAAGGAAGGAAGGGATTTGGCTTAGGTCTGGCTGGCACGCGGCGAGGTCAATTCATTACAAGGAAATGAGGAACACTATCATCATTAGAGAGCTACTTATCACTTTTTACAACACTAATTGTTATGCTGCTAAAATTTAATCCCTGGGATGGGATCATATGTTCTTAAAACATCTTGTCAGAGTCGGTGGGGAAAAAGGGAGGAATTCCTCACATCCTGTTTCCATTAATGAAACTTTCCCTAAATATCTTCTTTTCTTTTTTTTTACCCCCACAGCTCGCTGCCTGCGTTGCTAAAAGAAATGTCACTGCCCCAGGGGGGGGGGGGGGGGGGGGGGGCTTGCTTACGGTAGAGTTCAGAATATTGCAGCTGCCTAAAATAGTATTCATTAATATATTTAACCCCCCCTTCCCTCCCCAAATCTCTTTAGCAAGACTGAGCAGAATGAAGAAGAACATGCTTCCATTTCCTGATTCCGGTTAAAAATAAATATTACATGAGCTTGCCTACAAAAGCAACTGAACGCAGGGGTCACGTGTGAATAAATAGTGCAGATAACGTCTGTTTTTTCTCTCCCACAGTCTCTCGCCTTTTCTTTTCCATTCTCCCTCTGCCCCTAGAGCAATATGAAAGGCTGATAACCTTTGCCTTTTTGTTCCCTCTGTATATTATATTTGAGGGTAAACATCAAGGAAAATATTTCAGATGAGCCATTTGGAATGATTCTACTCTGATGAGTTCAGTTTGTGCAGGAAGGCCATTAAGAGGATTACGATGTCCGCTGCATTGGTCCGCTTGCTTCCGCCTCACCCTGTCTCCGTCCCTCTTTCATAGAAACCTCCTCTCCAACCCATATGTGTGTGATTGTCACTTGGCCTGGCTGGGCCAGTGGCTGAAGAAGACCCGGGTGGTGAGTGGAAACCCTCGCTGTCAGAAGCCAGCCTTCCTGAAGGAGATCCCCATCCAGGACGTGGCCACGCCAGACTTCACATGCGATGGTGAGGCACCCGTCCCATTGGCTAATCACATTCTCTCGTCTTCGAGAAAGGCCTGTAGGATGTGAGTGAGAACTGAAACTCGGTTTGTTGTGTTTTTTTTGGTTTGGTTTGGACTCGGCTGAAGCGGGCCCGTTCTAATTGTTTTCACCTTTTCATGTCAAGCGCTAACAAGCCTTCCAGATGTGCATTGCAAAAACATTCCATCACGTCTTCAGCCGGCAGATGCTCACACGTGCACATCCTTAATGGGGTGTTGCGAGGACAGGATGATCAATTACGGACAAACAGCATCTGCAGATCGGATCAGCGTGTCGTTTCTACGGCGATGTTGCCATTGCTGCAGCCGAGCCGGCCTGTCGGCGTCTTGGACCGTCAGCCCGCCTGCCGAGTTTGACGCCTCGGAGAAAACACTGTCCCTCCCTGCCGTATCGCTAACATCTCTCTTTTTCCTCTTTTTTTCCCTTCTTTCTAGGTTTTCACGTTGCACTCTTTAAAATATTGCCTCCTTCTATCCTTCAATCTCTGCCCCCCCCCCCGGAGTTTCCTTGAATTCATTACACTTTTCTAATTTCCTGTAGCTGTGCTGCAACCATTTACTGAAAATGACTTTGGAAAGTAGTTAGCCGGGGTTGGCTCGAGAAAGTAAACTCTGAGATGGTATCGGATCTTAATATTAATTCTTTCATCTTGCTCATACACACACACACACACACACACACACACTCCTCAGGTCTAAATCTCACACTGGGTTTTTCAAGATAAAGAATAACACCTCTAGAACTGAGGTCCACATGTCGGCTCTATTTATAGTCGAGTAAATGGCTCTTAAGTTGTCCAGAGGCAGCCGGGGGGAAAGGTAAAGTTAATTGAATTTGTGAGAAGATATTTAGATGTTAGTTCAATCAGCCAACTGCAAAGTGAGTCAGCAAATGGTTGCACATCCCGACGGACTCGCCAGCTACACACATCAGATAAGAAACACACACGCATACACTCGCGTGCACACTGCTCTGCACGGGGGCACGTAAGCGACCGTTTACTTGACATTTAGACATTAGTGCAGTTAGGAAACCGACGAGTGAAAGAGAAAATGGCCACAGGACGTGGGGAGTAGCTATTTAACAAAGTAAACGTGCGCCGTGCGCAGCATCCAAACGTGCGTGCACACGGTTACACCCGCAGACATTCATTAGCACCATTGCACCATATGGTGGCAAGAAGGCGCAAACGAAGCAGGAACACAAAGGT